>NC_138998.1:61831684-62170680 GCF_964374135.1 Grampus griseus
CTGAACCAATTCACATTCCCACCAGCAGTGCAAGAGTGTTCCCTTTTCTCCACACCCTCTCCAGCATTTATTGTTTCTAGATTTTTTGATGACTGCCATTCTGACTGGTGTGAGATGATATCTCATTGTAGTTTTGATTTTCATTTCTCTAATGATTAATGATGTTGAGCATTCTTTCATGCGTTTGTTGGCAGTCTGTATCTCTTCTTTGAAGAAATGTCTATTTAGGTCTTCTGCCCATTTTTGGATTGGGTTGTTTATTTTTTTGTTATTGAGCTGCATGAGCTGCTTGTAAATTTTGGAAATTAATCCTTTGTCATTTGCTTCATTTGCGAATATTTTCTCCCATTCTGAGGATTCGCTTTTTGTCTTGTTTATGGTTTCCTTTGCTATGCAAAAGCTTTGAAGTTTCATTAGGTCCCATTTGTTTATCTTTGTTTTTATTTCCATTTCTCTAGGAGGTGGGTCAAAAAGGATCTTGCTGTGATTTATGTCATAGAGTGTTCTGCCTATGTTTTCCTCTAAGAGTTTGATAGTTTCTGACCTTACATTTAGGTCTTTAATCCATTTTGAGCTTATTTTTCTGTATGGTGTTAGGGAGTGATCTAATCTCATACTTTTACATGTACCTGTCCAGTTTTCCCAGCACCAATGATTGAAGAGGCTGTCCTTTCTCCACTGTACATTCCTGCCTCCTTTATCAAAGATAAGGTGACCATATGTGCGTGGGTTTATCTCTGGGCTTTCTATCCTGTTCCATTGATCTATCTTTCTGTTTTTGTGCCAGTACCATACTGTCTTGATTACTGTAGCTTTGTAGTATAGTCTGAAGTCAGGGAGCCTGATTCCTCCAGCTCCGTTTTTCGTTCTCAAGATTGCTTTGGCTATTTGGGGTCTTTTGTGTTTCCATACAAATTGTGAAATTTTTTGTTCTAGTTCTGTGAAAAATGCCAGTGGTAGTTTGATAGGGATTGCATTGAATCTATAGATTGCTTTGGGTAGTAGAGTCATTTTCAGAATGTTGATTCTTCCAATCCAAGAACATGGTATATCTCTACATCTATTTGTATCATCTTTAATTTCTTTCATCAGTGTCCTATAATTTTCTGCATACAGGTCTTTTTTCTCCTTAGGTAGGTTTATTCCTAGATATTTTATTCTTTTTGTTGCTATGGTAAATGGGAGTGTTTTCTTGATTTCACTTTCAGATTTTTCATCCTTAGTGTATAGGAATGCCAGAGATTTCTGTGCATTAATTTTGTATCCTGCTACTTTACCAGATTCATTGATTAGCTCTAGTAGTTTTCTGGTATCATCTTTAGGATTCTCTATGTATAGCATCATGTCATCTGCAAACAGTGACCTCTTTACTTCTTCTTTTCCGATTTGGATTCCTTTTATATCCTTTTCTTCTCTGATTGCTGTGGGTAAAACTTGCAAAATTATGTTGAATAATAGTGGTGAGAGTGGGCAACCTTGTCTTGTTCCTGATCTTAGTGGAAATGCTTTCAGTTTTTCACCATTGAGGAGGATGTTGGCTGTGGACTTGTCATATATGGCCTTTATTATGTTGAGGAAAGTTCCCTCTATGCCTACTTTCTGCAGGGTTTTTATCATAAATGGGTGTTGAATTTTGTCAAAAGCTTTCTCTGCATGTATTGTGATGATCATATGGTTTTTCTCCTTCAATTTGTTAATATGTTTTATCACATTGATAGATTTGCATATATTGAAGAATCCTTGCATTCCTGCAGTAAACCCCACTTGATCATGGTGTATGATTCTTTTAATGTGCTGTTGGATTCTGTTTGCTAGTATTTTGTTGAGGATTTTTGTGTCTATGTTCATCAGTGATATTGGCCTGTAGTTTTCTTTCTTGTGACATCCTTGTCTGGTTTTGGTATCAAGGTGATGGTGGCCTCGTAGAAGGAATTTGGGAGTGTTCCTCCCTCTGCTATATTTTGGAAGAGTTTGAGAAGGATAGGTGTTAGCTCATCTCTAAATGTTTGATAGAATTCGCCTGTGAAGCCATCTGGTCCTGGGCTTTTGTTTGTTGGAAGATTTTTAATCACAGTTTCAATTTCAGTGCTTGTGGTTGGTCTGTTCATATTTTCTGTTTCTTCCTGATTCAGTCTTGGCAGGTTGTGCGTTTCTAAGAATTTGTCCATTTCTTCCAGGTTGTCCATTTTATTGGCATAGTTGCTTGTAGTAATCTCTCATGATCTTTTTTATTTCTTCAGTGTCAGTTGTTACTTCTCCTTTTTCATTTCTAATTCTATTGATTTGAGTCTTCTCCCTTTTATTCTTGATGAGTCTGGCTAATGGTTTATCAATTTTGTTTATCTTCTCAAAGAACCAGCTTTTAGTTTTATTGATCTTTGCTATTGTTTCCTTCATTTCTTTTTCATTTATTTCTGATCTGATTTTTATGATTTCTTTCCTTCTGCTAACTTTGGTGTTTTTTTGTTCTTTTTCTCTAATTGCTTTAGGTGCAAGGTTAGGTTGTTTATTGGAGATGTTTCCTGTTTCTTAAGGTGGGCTTGTATTGCTATAAACTTCCCTCTTAGAACTGCTTTTGCTGCATCCCATAGGTTTTGGGTCGTCGTGTCTCCATTGTCATTTGTTTCTAGGTATTTTTTTTATTTCCTCTTTGATTTCTTCAGTGATCACTTCGTTATTAAGTAGTGTATTGTTTAGTCTCCATGTGTTTGTATTTTTTACAGATCTTTTCCTGCAATTGATATCTAGTCTCATGGCGTTGTGGTCGGAAAAGATACTTGATACAATTTCAATTTTCTTAAATTTACCAAGGCTTGATTTGTGACCCAAGATATGATCTATTCTGGAGAATGTTCCATGAGCACTTGAGAAAAATGTGTATTCTGTTGTTTTTGGATGGAATGTCCTATAAATATCATTTAAGTCCATCTTGTTTAATGTATCATTTAAAGCTTGTGTTTCCTTATTTATTTTCATTTTGGATGATCTGTTCATTGGTGAAAGTGGGGTGTTAAAGTCCCCTACTATGAATGTGTGTCGATTTCCCCTTTTATGGCTGTTAGTATTTGCCTTATGTATTGAGGTGCTCCTATGTTGGGTGCATAAATATTTACTATTGTTATATCTTCTTGGATCAATCCCTTGATCATTATGTAGTGTCCTTCTTTGTCTCTTGTAATAGTCTATATTTTAAAGTCTATTTTGTCTGTTGTGAGAATTGCTACTCCAGCTTTCTTTTGGTTTCCATTTGCATGGAATGTCTTTTTCCATCCCTTCACTTTCAGTCTGTATGTGTCTCTAGGTCTGAAGTGGGTCTCTTGTAGACAGCATATATATGGGTCTTGTTTTTGTATCCATTCAGCCAATCTGTGTCTTTTGGTGGGAGCATTTAGTCCATTTACATTTAAGGTAATTATCAATATGTATGTTCCTATTCCCATTTTCTAAATTATTTTGCGTTCGTTATTATAGGTCTTTTCCTTCTCTTGTGTTTCTTGCCTAGAGAAGTTCCTTTAGCAGTTGTTGTTAAGCTGGTTTGGTGGTGCTGAACTCTCTCAGCTTTTGCTTGTCTGTAAAGGTTTTAATTTCTCCATCAAATCTGAATGAGATCCTTGCTGGGTAGAGTAATCTTGGTTGCAGGTTTTTCTCCTTCATCGCTTTCAGTATGTCCTACCACTCCCTTCTGGCTTGCAGAGTTTCTGCTGAGATCAGGTGTTAACCTTATGGGGATTCCCTTGTGTATTATTTGTTGTTTTTCCCTTGCTGCTTTTAATATGCTTTCTTTGTATTTAATTTTTGACAGTTTGATTAATACGTGTTTTGGCGTATTTCTCCTTGGATTTATCCTATATGGGACTGTCTGTGCTTCCTGGACTTGATAAACCATTTCCTTTCCCGTATTAGGGAAGTTTTCAACTATAATCTCTTCAAATATTTTCTCAGTCCCTTTCTTTTTCTCTTCTTCTTCTGGGACCCCTATAATTCGAATGTTGGTGTGTTTAATGTTGTCCCAGAGGTCTCTGGGACTGTCCTCAGTTCTTTTCATTCTTTTTTCTTTATTCTGCTCTGCAGTAGTTATTTCCACTATTTTATCTTCCAGGTCACTTATCCGTTCTTCTGCCTCAGTTATTCTGCTATTGATCCCATCTAGAGTATTTTTCATTTCATTTATTGTGTTGTTCATCATTGTTTGTTTCATCTTTAGTTCTTTTAGGTCCTTGTTAAATGTTTCTTGCATTTTGTCTATTCTATTTCCAAGATTTTGGATCATGTTTACTATCATTATTCTGAATTCTTTTTCAGGTAGACTGCCTATTTCCTCTTCATTTGTTAGGTCTGGTGGGTTTTTATCTTGCTCCTTCATCTGCTGTGTGATTTTCTGTCTTCTCATTTTGCTTATCTTACTGTGTTTGGGGTCTCCTTTTTGCAGGCTGCAGGTCATAGTTCCTGTTGTTTTTGATGTCTGTCCCCAGTGGCTAAGGTTGGTTCAGTGTGTGTGTAGGCTTCCTGGTGGAGGGAATTAGTGCCTGTGTTCTGGTGGGTGAGGCTGGATCTTGTCTCTATGGTGGGCAGGTCCACGTCTGGTGTTGTGTTTTGGGGGTGTCTGTGGACTTACTATGATTTTAGGCAGCCTGTCTGCTAATGGGTGGGGTTGTGTTTCTGTTTTGCTAGTTGTTTGGCATAGGTTGTCCAGCACTGTAGCTTGCTGGTCATTGAGTGAAGCTGGGTGCTGGTGTTGAGATGGAGATCTCTGGGAGATTTTTGCCGTTTGATATTATGTGGAGCTGGGAGGTCTCTTGTTGACCAGTGTCCTGAAGTTGGCTCTCCCACCTCAGAGGCACAGCACTGGCTCCTGGCTGCAGCACCAAGAGCCTTTCATCCACACGGCTCAGAATAAAAGGGAGAAAAAGTAGAAAGAATTAGTAGAAGTAGGAAGGAAGCGAAGGAAGGAAGGAAGGAAGGTAGGAAAGAAAGAAAGAAAGGAGGGAAGGAAGGAAGAAAGAAAAGAAGAAAAGGAAAGAAGGAAAGTAAGAAAGGAGGGAGGGAGGGAGGAAGGAAGGAAGGAGGGAAGGAAGAAAGAAAAGATACAGTAAAATAAAATAAAGTAAAATATAATAAAGTTATTAAATTAAAAAATAATTATTAAGAAAAAAACGGACAGATAGAACCTTAGGACAAATGGTGGAAGCAAAGCTCTACAGACAGAATCTCACACAGAAGCATCATATACACCCTCACAAAAAGAGGAAAAGCGGAAAACATAAATCTTGCTCTCAAAGTCCACCTCCTTAATTTGGGATGATTCATTTTCTAAAGGAGGGAAGGAAGGAAAGAAAGAAAGAAAAAGAAAGAAAGAAGATAAAGTAAAATAAAATAAAGTTAACATAAAATATAATAAAGTTATTAAAATAAAAATATAATTATTAAGAGAAAAAACAAAAAAAAAACGGACGGATAGAACCCTGGGACAAATGGTGGAAGCAAAGCTATATAGACAAAATCTCACACAGAAGCATACACATACACACTCACAAAAAGTGGAAAAGGGGAAAAAATCATAAATCTTGCTCTCAAAGTCCACCTCCTCAATTTGGGATGATTCGTTTTCTATTCACGTATTCCACAGTTGCAGGATACATCAAGTTGATTGTGGAGCTTTCATCCGCTGCTTCTGAGGCTGCTGGGAGAGATTTCCCTTTCTCTTCTTTGTTGGCACAGCTCCCAGGGGCTCAGCTTTGGATTTGGCCCCGTCTCTGTGTGTAGGTCATTGGAGGGCGTCTGTTTTTTGCTCAGACAGGACGGGGTTAAAGGAGCCGCTGATTCGGGGGCTCTGGCTCACTCAGGTCGGGGGGATGGAGGGGCGCGGAGTGCGGGATGAGCCTGCGGCGGCAGAGGCCAACGTGACGTTGCACCAGCCTGAGGCCCGCCGTGCGTTCTCCCGGGGAAGTTGTCCCTGGATCCAGGGAACCTGGCAGTGGCGGACTGCACAGGCTCCCCGGAAGAGGGATGTGGATAGTGACCTGTGCTCGCACACAGGCCCCTTGGTGGCGGCAGCAGCAGCCTTAGCGTCTCCTGCCCGTCTCGGGGGTCCGCGCTTTAGCCGTGGCTCGTGCCCGTCCCTGGGGTCCACGCTTTTAGCCGCGGCTCGCACCCGTCTCTGGAGTTCCTTTAAGGAGCGCTCTTAATCCCCTCTCCTCGCACACCAGGAAACAGAGAGTGAAGAAAAAGTCTCTTGCCTCTTTGGCAGCTCCAGACCTTTTCCCGGACTCCCTCCCGGCTAGCCGTGGTTCACTAACCCCTTCAGGCTGTGTTCACGCTGCCAACCCCAGTCCTCTCCCTGCGCTCCGACCAAAGCCCGAGCCTCAGCTCGCAGCCCCGCCCGCCCTGGCGGGTGAGCAGACAAGCCTCTCGGGCTGGTGAGTTCCGGTCAGCAGCGATCCTCTGTGCGGGAATCTCCCCGCTTTGCCCTCCCCACCCCTGTTGCTGTGCTCTCCTCGGCGGCTCCGAAGCTCCCCCCTCTGCCTCCCGCAGTCTCCGCCCGCCAAGGGGCTTCCTAGTGTGTGGAAACCTTTCCTGCTTCACAGCTCCCTCCCACTGGTGCAGGTTCCGTCCCTATTCTTTTGTCTGTTTTTTCTTTTTTTCTTTTGCCCTACCCAGGTACGTGAGGAGTTTCTTGCCTTTTGGAAGGTCTGAGGTCTTGTGCCAGCATTCAGTAGGTGTTCTGTAGGAGTTGCTCCACGTGTAGATGTATTTCTGGTGTATCTGTGGGGAGGAAGGTGATCTCCGCATCTTACTCTTCCACCATCTTCCCCTCCGCCCTGTTGGAAGATTTCTAATCACATTTTCAATTTCATTACTTGTGATTGGTCTGTTCATATTTTCTGTTTCTTCCTTGTTCAGTCATGGAAGGTTATACCTTTCTAAGAATTTGTCCATTTCTTCCAGGTTGTCCATTTTATTGCCATAGAGTTGCCTGTAGTGGTCTTGTAGAATGCTTTGTATTTCTGCGGTGTCTGTTGTAACTTCTACTTTTTCATTTCTAATTTTATTCATTTGAGTCCTCTCAGTCTTTTTCTTGATGAGTCTGGCTAATGGTTTATCAATTTTGTTTATCTTCTCAAAGAACCAGCTTTTAGTTTTATTGATCTTTGCGATTGTTTTCTTTGTTTCTATTTCATTTATTTCTGCTCTGATCTTTATGATTTCTTTCCTTCTGCTAACTAAGGGTTTTGTTCTTCTTTTTCTAGTTCCTTTAGGTGTAAGGTTAAGATTGTTTGAGATTTTTCTTGTTTCTTGAGGTAGGCTTGTATAGCTATGAACTTCCCTCTTAGAGCTGCTTTTGCTGCATCCCATAGGTTTTGGATCATCGTGTTTTCATTGTCATTTGTCTCTAGGTGTTTTTTGATTTCCTCTTTGATTTCTTCAGTGATCTCTTGGTTATTTAGTAATGCATTGTTTAGCCTCCACGTGTTTGTGCCTTTTATGTTTTTTTTTCCCTGAAACTGATTTCTAATCTCATAGCGTTGTGGTCAGAAAAGATGCTTGATATGATTTCAGTTTTCTTAAATTTACTGAGGCTTGAATTGTGACCCAGGATGTCATCTGTCCTGGAGAATGTTCCGTGCACACTTGAGAAGAAAGTGTAATCTCTTGTTTTTGTATGGAATATCGTATAAATATCAATTAAATCTATCTGGTCCATTGTGTCATTTAAAGCTTGTGTTTGCTTATTTATTTTCATTTTGCATGATCTGTCCATTGGTGTAGGTGAGGTGTTAAAGTCCCCCACTATTATTGTGTTACTGTGGATTTCCTGTTTTATAGTTGTTAGCAGTTGCCTTATGTATTTGGTGCTCCTATGTTGGGTGCATATATATTTATAATTGTTATATCTTCTTCTTGGATTGATCCGTTGATTATTACGCAGTGTCCTTCCTTGTCTCTTGTAACATTCTTTATTTTAAAGTCTATTTTATTGGATATGAGTATTGCTACTACAGCTTTCTTTCTTTTTTTCTTTTTTTTCTTTTTTTTGTGGTACGCGGGTCTCTCACTGTTGTGGCCCCTCCTGTTGCGGAGCACAGGCTCCAGACGCACAGGCTCAGTGGCCATGGCTCATGGGCCCAGCTGCTCTGCTGCATGTGGGATCTTCCCAGACCGGAGCACGAACCCGTGTCCCCTGCATCGGCAGGCGGTCTCTCAACCACTGAGCCACCCGGGAAGCCCTACAGCTTTCTTTTGATTTCCATTTGCATGGAACATTTTTCCATCCCCTCACATTAAGTCTGTATGTGTCCCTAGGTCGGAAGTGGGTCTCTTGTAGACAGCATATATATGGGTCTTGTTTTTGTATCCATTCAGCGAGCCTGTGTCTTTTGCTTGGAGCATTTGATCCATTCACGTTTAAGGTAATTATCGATATGTATGTTCTTATGACCATTTTCTTAATTGTTTTGGGTTTGTTTTTGTAGGTCCTTTTCTTCTCTTGTGTTTCCCAGTTAGCATTTGTTGTAGAGCTGGTTTGGTGGTGCTGAATTCTTTTAGCTTTTGCTTTTCTGTAAAGCTTTTGATTTCTGCATCGGATCTGAATGAGATCCTTGCTGGGTAGAGTAATCTTGATTGTAGCTTCTTCCCTTTCATCACTTTAATTATATCATGCCTCTCCCTTCTTGCTTGTAGAGTTTCTGCTGAGAAATCAGCTGTTAACCTTATGGGAGTTCCCTTGTATGTTATTTGTCATTTTTCCCTTGTTGCTTTCAATAATTTCTCTTTGTCTTTAATTTTTGCCAGTTTGATTACTATGTGTCTCAGCATATTTCTCCTTGGGTTTTTCCTGTTTGGGACTCACTGTGCTTCCTGGACTTGGGTGACTATTTCCTTTCCCATGTTAGGGAAGTTTTTGACTATAATCTCCTCAAATATTTTTTCGGGTCCTTTTTCTCTCCCTTCTCCTTCTGGGACCCCTATAATGTGAAGGTTGTTGTGTTTAATGTTATCCCAGAGGTCTCTTAGGCTGTCTTCATTTCTTTTCATTCTTTTTTTTAATTCTGTTCTGCAGCAGTGAATTCCACCATTCTGTCTTCCAGGTCACTTATCCATTCTTCTGCCTCAGTTATTCTGCTATTGATTCCTTCTAGTGTATTTTTCATTTCAGTTATTATATTGTTCATCTCTGTCTGTTTTTAAATTCTTCTAGTTGTTTGTTCTTTAATTCTTCTAGGTCTTTGTTAAACATTTCTTGCATCTTCTCGATCTTTGCCTCCATTTTTTTTCCGAGGTCTTGGATCATCTTCGCTATCATTATTCTGAATTCTTTTTTTGGAAGGTTTCCTATCTTCACTTCTTCATTTAGTTGTTTTTCTAGGGTTTTATCTTGTTCCTTCATCTGGTACATAGCCCTCTGCCTTTTCATCTTGTCTATCTTTCTATGAATGTGCTTTTTATCTACAGACTGCAGGATTGTAGTTCTTCTTGCTTCTGCTGTCTGCCCTCTGGTGGATGAGGCTATCTAAGAGGCTTGTGTAAGTTTCCTGATGGGAGGCATTGGCAGTGGGTACAGCTGACTGTTGCCCTGGTGGGCACAGCTCATTAAAACTCTAATCTGCTTGACTGATGATGGGTGGGGCTGGGTTCCTTCCCTGTTGATTCTTTGGCCTGAGGCATCCCAACACTGGAGCCTACCTGGGCTCTTTGGTGGGGCTAATGACAGACTCTGGGAGGGCTCACACCAAGAACTTCTGCTGCCAGTGTCCTTGTCCCCACGGTGAGCCACAGCCACCCCCCACCTCTGCAGAAGACCCTCCAGCATTAGCAGGTAGGTCTGGTTCAGTGTCTTTGGGGTCACTGCTCCTTCCCCTGGGTCCCGATGAGCACACTACTTTGTGTGTGTGCCCTCCAAGAGTGGAGTCTCTGTTTCCCCCAGTCCTGTTGAAGTCCTGCAATAAAATCCTGCTAGCCTTCAAAATCTGATTCTCTAGGAATTCCTCCTCCCATTGCCGGACCCCCAGCTTGGAAAGCCGGACGTGGGGCTCAGAACCTTCACTCCAGTGGGTGGACTTCTGTGGTATAAGTGTTCTGCAGCCTGTGAGTCACCCACTCAGCAGTTATGGGATTTGATTTTACTGTGATTGCACCCCTCCTACTGTCTCATTGTGGCTTCTCCTTTGTCTTTGGATGTTGGGTGTCTTTTGGTGAGTTCCAGAGTCTTCCTGTCAATGACTGTCCAGCAGCTAGTTGTGATTCTGGTGTTCTCACAAGAGAGAGTGAGAGCACGTCCTTCTACTCTGCCATCTTGGTTACTCCCGGGCAAAACTCTCCTCATTCTTTAATTTATTTTTTTATTGAAGTATTGTTGATTTACAATGTTGTGTTAACTTCTGCTGTATAGCAAGGTGACTGAGTTATACACTTATATACATTCCTTTTTATGTTCTTTTCCATTATAGTTCATCACAGGATATTGAATATAGTTCCCTGTGCTATACAGTAGCACCTTGTTGTTTATCCATTCTATATGTAATAGTTTTCATCTACTAACCCAAACCCCCAGTCCATCCCTCCCCCAGTTTCCTCCCCCTCGGCAACCACAAGTCTGTTCTCTATGTCTGCGAGTCTGTTTCTGTTTCATAGATAGGTTCATTTGTGCCGTATTTTAGATTACACGTATAGGTGATATCATACAATATTTGTCTTAGTATGATGATCTCTAGTTGCATCCATGTTGCTGCAAATGGCATTATTTTGTTCCTTTTTATGACTGAGTACTATTCCATTGTATATATGTACCACATCTTATTTATCCATTCATCTGTCAGTGGACATTTAGGTTGGTTCCACGTCTTGGCTATTGTGAATAGTCCTGCTATGAACATAGGGGTGCATGTATCTTTTTGAATATCCAGTTTTGCCTGGATATATGCCCAGGAGTGGGATTGCTGGGTCATATGGTAATTCTATTTTTAGTTTTTTTAAGGAACCTCCATACTGTTCTCCATAGTAGGTGCACCAATTTACATTCCCACCAACAGTGTAGGAGGGTTCCCTTTTCTCCACACCCTCTCCAGCATTTATTGTTTGCAGACTTCTTGATGATGGCCCTTCTGACCAGTGTGAGGTGATACCTCATTGTAGTTTTGATTTGCATTTCTCTAATGATTAGTGATGTTGAGCATCTTTTCATCTGCCTGTTGCCCATCTGTATGTCTTCTTTGGAGAAAAGTCTGTTTAGGTCTTCTGCCCATTTATTGATTGGGTTGTTTGTTTGTTTTTTTTTGTTGTTGAGTTGTATGAGTTTTTTGTATATTTTGGAAATTAAGCCCTTGTCAGTTGCATCATTTGCAAATATTTTCTCCCATTCCATAGGTTGCCTTTTCATTTTGTTTATGGTTTCCTTTGCTGTGCAAAAGCCTGTTTGATTAGGTCACATGTTTGTTTTTGTTTTTTTATCTGTTGCCTTGGGAGATGACCTGAGTAAACATTAGTATGATTCCTGTTTTGCCTATGATCTCTTCTAGGAGGTTTATGGTGGCTTGTCTTGTATTTAAGTCTTTAAGCCATTTTCAGTTTATTTTTGTTCATGGTGTGAGGGTGTGTCTGACTTCATTGAAAGCTTCTTGCTTTCTTCTTTCTCCTCAGGATTAGTTGGGCAATTCTGGGTCTATTATAGTTCCATATAAATTTTAGGATTATTTATTCCAGTTCTGTGAAAAAAGTCATGGGTAATTTGATAGGGATCATATTAAATCTATAGATTGCTTTGGGTAGTATTGCCATTTTAACAATATTAATTCTTCTAATCCTAGAGCATGGGATATTTTTCCATTTCTTTGAATCATCTTTAATTTCCTTTATTAATGTTTTATAGTTCTTAGCATGTAAGTCTCTCACCTCCTTGGTCAGGTTTATTTCTAAGTTTTGGGGGTTTTTTGGTGCGATTTTAAAAGGCATTGTTTGGAGGATTGGTTCACGATGGCGGAGTAGAAGGACATGCGCTCACTCGCTCTTACTAGAGCACTGGAATCACAACTAACTGCTGAACAGTCATCGACAGGAAGACACTGGAACTCATCAAAAAAGATACCCCACATCCAAAGGAGAAGCCACAATGAGATGGTAGGAGGGGCGCAATCATAATAAAATCAATTCCCATAACTGCTGGGTGGGTGACTCACAAACTGCAGAACATTTATACCACAGAAGTCCACCCACTGGAGTGAAGGTTCTGAGCCCCACGTCAGGCTTCCCAACTTGGGGGTCCAGCAATAGGAGGAGGAATTCCTAGAGAATCAGACTTGGAAAGCTAGCAGGATTTTATTGCAGGACTTCAACAAGACTGGGGGAAACAGAGACTCCACTCTTGGAGGGCACACAGAAAGGAGTGTGCACATCAGGACCCAGTGGAAGGAGCAGTGACCCAATAGGAGACTGAACCAGAACTACCTGCTAGTGTTGGAGGGGCTCCTGCAGAGGTGGGGGGTGGCTGTGTCTCACTGTGAGGACAAAGACACTGGCAGCAGAAGTTCTGGGAAGTACTCCTTGACATGAGCCCTCCCAGAGTCCACTGTTAGCCCCATGAAAGAGCCAGGTAGGCTCCAGTGTTGGGTTGCCTCAGGCCAGACAACCAACAGGGAGGGAACCCAGCCCCACCCATCAGGAGACAGGCAGATTAAAGTTTTAATGAGCTCTGCCCACCAGAGCAACACCCAGCTCTACCCATCACCAGTCCCTCCCATCAAGAAACTTGCACAAGCCTCTTAGATAGCCTCATCCACCAGGGAGCAGACAGCAGAAGCAACGAGAAGTACAGTCCTGTGGCCTGTAGAACAAAAACCACATTCACAGAAAGATAGACAAGATGAAAAGGCAGAGGACTATGTACCAGATGAAGGAACAAGATAAAATCCTAGAAAATCAACTAAATGAAGAAGTGAAGATAGGAAACCTTCCAGAAAAAGAATTCAGAATAATGATAGTGAAGATATCCAAGACCTCGGAAAAAGAATGGAGGCAAAGATTGAGAAGATGCAAGAAATGTTTAACAAAGACCTAGAAGCATTAAAAAACAAACAACTAGAAAAATTTAGGAACAAACAGAGATGAACAATACAATAACTGAAATGAAAAATATACCAGAAGGAATCAATACCAGAATAACTGAGGCAGAAGAATGGATAAGTGACCTGGAAGACAGAATGGTGGAATCCACTGTCGGGGAACAGAATAATGAAAAAAGAATGAAAAGAATTGAAGACAGCCTCAGAGACCTCTGGGACAACATTAAACTCACCAACATTCGCATTATAGTGATCCCAGAAGGAGAAGGGAGAGAAAAAGGACCCGAGAAAATATTCGAAGAGATTACAGTCAAACACTTCCCTAACATGGGAAAGGAAATAGCCACCCAAGTCCAGTAAGTGCAGAGAGTCCCAGGCAAGATAAACCCACGGAGGAACACGCCAAGAAACATAGTAATCAAATTGACAAAAATTAAAGACACAGAAAAATTATTGAAAGCAACAAGGGAAAAATGACAAATAACATACAGGGGAACTCCCATAAGGTTAGCAACTGATATCTCAGCAGAAACTCTACAAACCAGAAGGGAGTGGCATGATATATTAAAAGTGATGAAAGAGAAGAACCTACAACGAAGATTACTCTACCCAGCAAGGATCTCATTCAGATTCGATGGAGAAATCAAAAGCTTTACAGAAAAGCAAAAGCTAAAAGAATTCAGCACCACCAAACCAGCTCTACAACAAATGCTAAAGGAACTTCTCTAAGAAGGAAACACAAGAGAAGAAAAGGACCTACAAAAACAAACCCTTAAAAATTAAGAAAATGGTCATAGGAACGTACATATCGATAATTACCTTAAACGTGAATGGATTAAATGCTCCAACCAAAGGACACAGGCTCACTGAATGGATACAAAAACAAGACCCATATATATGCTGTCTACAAGAGACCCACTTCAGACCTAGGGACACATACAGACTGAAAGTGAGGGGATGGAAAAAGATATTCCATGCAAATGGATATGGGGAGGGGGAAGGGTAAGCTGGGACAAAGTGAGAGAGTGGCATGGACATATATACACTTCCAAACGTAAAATAGATAGCTAGTTGGAAGCAGCCGCATAGCACAGGGAGATTAGCTTGGTGCTTTGTGACCACCTAGAGGGGTGGGATAGGGAGGGTGGGAGGGAGGGAGATGCAAGAAGGAAGAGATATGGGGACATATGTATAACTGATTCACTTTGTTACAAAGCAGAAGCTAACACCATTGTAAAGCAATTATACTCCAATAAAGATGTTTAAAAAAAAAGCAAATGGAGATCAAAAGAAAGCTGGAGTAGCAATACTCATATCAGATAAAATAGACTTTAAAATAAAGAATGTTATAAGACACAAGGAAGGACACTACAAAATAATCAAGGAATCAGTCCAAGAAGAAGATAAAATGCTTATAAATATATATGCATCCAACATAGGAGCACCTCAATACATAAGGCAACTGCTAACCGCTATAAAAGAGGAAGTCAACAGTAACACAATAATAGTGGGGGACTTTAACACCAATGGACAGATCATCCAAACAGAATATTAATGAGGAAACTCAAGCTTTAAATGACACAATAGACCAGAAAGATTTAATTGATATTTATAGGACATTCCATCCAAAAATATCAGATTACAGTTTCTTCTCATGTGCACGTGGAACATTCTCCAGGATAGATCACAGCTTGGGTCACAAATCAAGCCTCAGAAATTTAAGAAAATTGAAATCATATCCAGCATCTTTTCTGACCACAACGCTATGAGATTAGAAATCAATTACGGGGAAAAAAACATAAAAAACACAAACAACATAAAAAACACAAACACATGGAGTCTAAACAATATGTTACTAAATAACCAAGAGCTCACTGAAGGAATCAAAGAGGAAATCAAAAAATACCTAGAGACACATTTCAACCAAAACACGATGATCCAACACCTATGGGTTTCAGCAAATCAGTTCTAAGAGGGGAGTTTATAGCAAAACAAGCCTACTTCCAGAAACAAGAAAAATCTCAAATAAACAATCTAACCTTACACCTAAAGGAACTAGAGAAGAAGAACAAACAAAACTCGAAGTTAGTAGAAGGAAGGAAATCATAAAGATCAGAGCAGAAATAAGTGAAATAGAAACAAAGAAAACCAATCGCAAAGATCAATAAAACTAAAAGCTGGTTCTTTGAGAAGATAAAATTGATAAACCAGACTGATCAAGAAAAAGAGGGAGAGGACTCAAATCAGTAAAATTAGAAATGAAAAAGTAGAAGTTACAACAGACACCACAGAAATACAAATCATCCTAAGAGATGACTACAAGCAACTCTATGGCAATAAATTGGACAACCTGGAAGAAATGGACAAATTCTTAGAATAAACTTCCACGAATGAACCAGGAAGAAATAGAAATATGAATAGACCAATCACAAGTAATGAAATTGAAACTGTGATTAAAAATCTTGTAACAAACAAAAGTCCAGGACCGGATTGCTTCACGGGTGAATCCTATCAAACATTTAGAGAAGAGCTATCACCCATCCTTCTCAAACTCTTCCAAAAATTGCAGAGGAAGGAACACTCGCAAGTCATTCTGTGAGGCCACCATCACCCTGATACCAAAACCAAACAAAGATACTACAAAAAAAGAAAATTACAGACCAGTATCACTGGTGAGTATAGATGCAAAAATCCTCAACAAAATACTAGCAAAGAGAATCCAACAGCACATTAAAAGGATCATACACCACGATCAAGTGGGATTTATCCCAGGGATGCAAGGATTCTTCAATATACGCAAATCAATCAATGTGATACACCATATTAACAAATTGAAGTACAAAAACCATATGATCATCTCAATAGATGCAGAAAAAGCTTCTGACAAAATTCAACACCGATTTATGATAAAAACTCTCCAGAAAGTGGGCATAGATGGAACCTACCTCAACAAAATAAAGGCCATATATGACAAACCCACAGCAAGCATCATTCTCACTCGTGAAAAACTGAAAGCATTTCCTCTAAAATCAGGAACAAGACAAGGATGTCCACTCTCGCCACTATTATTCAACATAGTTTTGGAAGTCCTAGCCACGGCAATCAAAGAAGGAAGACAAATAAAAGGATTACAAATTGGAAAAGAAGTAAAACTGTCACTGTTTGCAGATGACACGATACTATGCATAGAGAATTCTAAAGATGCCACCAGAAAACTACTAGAGCTAGTCAATGAATTTGGTAAAGTTGCAGGATACAAAATTAATGCACAGAAATCTCTTGCATTCCAATACACTAATGATGAAAAATCTGAAAGAGAAATTAAGGAAACACTCCCATTTAACCATTGCAACAAAAAGAATAAAATACCTAGGAATAAACCTACCTAGGGGGTCAAAAGTCCTATATGCAGAAAACTATAAGACACTGATGAAAGAAATTAAAGATGATACAAAATAGATGGAGAGATATACCATGTTCTTGGATTGGAAGAATCAGTATTGTGAAAATGACTATACTGTCCAAAGCAATGTACAGATTCAATGCAATCCCTATCAAATTACCAATGGTATTTTTTATGGAACTAGAACAAAAAATCTTAAAATTTGTATGGAGACACAAAAGACCCCGAATAGCCAAAGCAGTCTTGAGAAAGAAAAATGGAATTGGAGCAATCAGGCTCCCTGACTTTGGACTACACTACAAAGCTACAGTAATCAAGACAATATGGTACTGGCACAAAAACACAAATATAGATCAATGGAACAGGATAGAAAGCCCAGAGATTAACCCACGCACATATGGTCACCTTATTTTTGATAAAGGAGGCAAGAATATACAATGGAGAAAAGACAGCCTCTTCAATAAGTGCTTCTGGGAAAACTGGACAGCTACATGTAAAAGAATGAAATTAGAACACTCCCTAACACCATACACAAAAGTAAACTCAAAATGGATTAGAGACCTAAATGTAAGACCGGACACTATAAAACTCTTTGAGGAAATCATAGGAAGAACACTCTTTGACCTAAATCATAGCAAGATGTTTTTTGATCCACCTCCTAGAATAATGGAAATAAAAACGAAAATAAACAAATGGGACCTAATGAAACTTAAAAGCTTTTGCATAGCAAAGGAAGCTGCAAACAAGACTAAAAGACAACCCTCAGAATGGAAGAAAATATTTGCAAACGAAGCAACGGACAAAGGATTAATCCCCAAAATATATAAACAGCTCATGCAGCTCAATATTTAAAAAAAACAGACAACCCAATCAAAAAATGGGCAGAAAACCTAAATAGACATGTCTCCAAAGAAGACAAACAGATGGCCCAGAAGCACATGAAAAGCTGCTCAACATCACTAATTATTAGAGAAATGCAAATCAAAACTACAATGAGGTATCACCTCACACCAGTTAGAATGGGCATCATCAGAAAATCTACAAACAACAAATGCTGGAGAGGGTGTGGAGAAAAGGAAACCCTCTTGCACTGTTGGTGGGAATGTAAATTGATAAAACCACTATGGAGAATAGTATGGAAGTTCCTTAAAAAAGTAAAAGTAGAATTACCATATGACCCCGCAATTCCACTACTGTGCCTATAGCCAGAGAAAACCATAATTCAAAAAGACACATGCACCCCAATGTTCATTGCAGCACTATTTACAATAGCCAGGACATGGAAGCAACATAAATGCCCATCGATAGATGAATGGATAAAGAAGTTGTGGTACTTATATACAATGGAATATTACTCAGCCATAAAAAGGAACGAAATTGGGTCATTTGCAGAGACACGGATGGATCTAGAGACTGTCATACAGAGTGAAGTATGTCAGAAAGAGAAAGACAAATATCGTATATTAACACATATATGTGGAACCTAGAAAAATGGTACAGATGAACCAGTTTGCAGGGCAGAAACAGAGACACAGATGTAGAGAACAAACGTATGGACAGCAGGGGGGGAAAGTGGCAGGGGGTTTGTGGTGTGATGAATTGGGAGATTGGGATTGGCATGTATACACTAATATGTATAAAATGGATGACTAATAAGAACCTGCTGTATAAAAAAATAATATTCGAAAATTCAAAAAATAAATAATTAAAAGGCAGTGTTTTTTTACATTCCCTTTTTGCTATTTCATTTTTAGTATAAAGAAATGCCACTGATTTCTGTATGTTAATCTTGTATCCTGCTACGTTGCTGGATTCATGTTCTAGTAGTTTTTGTGTGGAGTCTTTAGGGTTTCCTATATATAGTATCATGTCATTTGCTGATGACATGATACTATATGTAGTGACCTGAGATTTTCTGAAGTCTGCCTGTTACTTCTCAGGTAGAAAGAATGTCAGCAGGAAACAGTTACTAAGAAGGACAGTGGTGACCATTTGTAGTACTCATCCTTCTCAATGATAATTATGCATATCTTCTGACCTGCACAGTGAGACTAGCTGAGGATTTCAAGGGATCGCAGAATTCTTACCCAATGTGGAGATCCACTCCTCACCCATTTCTTTTGCGTTAAGTGAATATTTTCCAATGTAGCATTTGATTGCTTTAATGATTTTTTTAAATTAATACACTTTATTTTTTAGAGCAGTTTTAGGTTGACAGAAATATTGAACAGAAAGTACACAGTTCCCATATATCCCCTCACCCCAATTTCCCCTGTTATTAACATCTTGCATTTCTGTGGTACATGTATTAACAATTGATGAGTCACCATTGAAAATTATTATTAACTAAAGTCTGTAGTTTACACTGTAGTTCGCTCTGTGTTGTATGTTCTGTGGGTGCTGACAAATGTATAATGAAATGTATCAACCATTACTGTATCATACAGTATAGTTTCACTGCCCTAAATATCCCATGCTTCACCTAGTCATCCTTCCCTCCCTCCCTGCAAACTTCTGGCAACTGCCTTTTTTTTTTTCACTGTCTGCATAGTTTTTCCTTTTCCAGAACGTCATGTAGTTGGACAATATGCAGCCTTTTCATTACTCTAGGTTCTGTTTCTGTAAATCACACTAGAAGCACATTGTTTTTTAGCAGCCATTTTGCATGGTTGACTCAATGAACATGTTTGATAGCAAACTCCTAATTCTGTTCACACATGCTCCTGATCCCACCCTATGTAAATAAATTAGTTTCTAGAGCCAGTGCAGGGCTTTTCTTACATTGTTTCAGTTTATAACGTTTGGGAGTCATGGATTTTCATACCATGCATTTTAATCCTTATCCAAGTCATGGATAAAATATTTGTATAGAACAAAGCCTGGGATAGAGCCCTACAGCTCATCATGAGAGACCTAGGTCACATTATTTATTAGTCAGCATACCTTGGCAATTGAGGGTCAATGGATGTGATTTTTCTGCTTCTGTTCACACCACTTCATGAACAGTGGACAGGACTGTTTCCACTTAGTAGAGTCTAATCATATGATATATGTATGTGAGACCACATCAGAGCCAGTGGTAGTTCTTTATTCTACCCTTATCCCCTCAGGATATGGAAGTGGATTCCCTTATCAAAACAAGTAGTGCCATCATGTCTACCATCTCCTTGGAGTTTTGGATCCTACTGCAGTTTAGAGTATTGAGCAACTTACAAATGGGCCTTTCCCCTCCAACAGTATTTCCTGATGAAGCTTTTCGGCCTTCCTACAATATATGGCAGAGATCTTTTTTCTCTTCAGCATGCATGACAGAGCAACTAACAGCCTGTTTGGCATTCAGACAACTCAGTAGGCCATTCTTAATTGCACTCTGTTGAAATATCACCTATTCGTAAAGGTCATAGAATCCAAACAGCAGAGCTTTGCAGTTTGAGCTGCTTTAATGTATGTGAAGTTCTTGAGTGGCTGATATACTGTTACCCAGAGTACAGCTTTCTGTCTGGACCACTGTCCCAAAGCAGTTACTGCATCACCCCTGAAAGCTCACACTCCTTTCATGTAGTATCAGAACATGGGATTGAGTATGTTCAGCAAACAGTGAGAAATCTTCTTTGGTTAAAGCAGAAGCAAAGGAACAGAAGATGAATGAAGTGTGGGCGGGTACTTAGTACAATCTGTTCTGTCTGACAGGTCACTGCCTTGGGACTTTTGTGTTTTTGTTGTTTTCTACACATATCCTAGGGGCATTCTAGTTGTGATTCTGTTACAACATGAATAAGTTTTAGCCTCCTGGTTTGTAGTGAAACATCTGTTAACGGTAGATACTATTCCAAACACAGCATTTTCTTAACGAGACCCCACTCTACATGGTTACATCACTTAACTTTTTCATTTATTGGCCGAGTCAGTTAAAGCTACCTTTTTATGGTACTAAGTGGGGCAATTCATATCTGTCTCCAGCAACTTCACAGCAATGTGTAAGAGAAAATGAAATTAAATAGAAATTTCTTTGCAGTCTTTGGAAGGATTATCTAATTCCCTGCGTTTTGCTTTTAGCTCTGAGAAGCCTTCTTCAACAGTGCCAAAACCATCTCCTCCTCTGTACTTCCCATTTGCTTCAATAGTGTTGTCATTTCCCAATGAGTGCACACCTCTACTTCCACGAGTCTCTTCACTGACCTCACTGTCCCTGTCTCCTGGAGCTCCAGTACATCCTCCTCCACCTCTTCTAGTGCTGAGAAAACTTCAGTTGCTCCCTGTTGCTAACAAAGTTAAATCTGAATAAGTTTAGAGTGACCGTCTAGGCTGCTGATGCATCACCAGCCCACATTTCATCCTTATCTTCTCTTCCTTTCCTTAACTAAAGGAAATTTCTCATTTTCCTAAACGTAATGAATCCCATGCCCGTATATTTACTCCTCCTCTCCTTTCCATAATCTGGTATGTCCTTCCTTCACTCCCCTCGTAAGTGATGCCTTGTTTTTAACCTGCAGCTCAAATTCTGCTTCATTCATTCAAAAGATATTTATTGAGCACTTTCTGTACACCAGGCATGGGTCTAAGT
Source organism: Grampus griseus (assembly GCF_964374135.1). NCBI lineage: Eukaryota > Metazoa > Chordata > Mammalia > Artiodactyla > Delphinidae > Grampus > Grampus griseus. Next base: position 61,852,704 of record NC_138998.1, read on the forward strand.
GCAAGGAATCCTACAGGAAACAAAACCAAGCCTCTGCCTTCACAGAGCTCATTCAGGTGGCAGAGGGTAGATATTGAACAAACATATGGTAAGATACATGGGTATACATATGGGATGTCAGATTCTGAGAAGGCTGTGGAGGAAAAACATGATGAAGGAGCTAAAAAGGAAGATGGCTGTTTTCAAAGGAGTGGTCACCAAAGGTTGATAGCTAACATTTTCTACATGAAAAAAGTGAAGGTTCAGTCATGTGAGCATGAGGAGAAAGAGTGTTCCAGACAGACGCAACAGCAGACACAGGGTCTGGACACAGGAGAATGCCAGTGTGTCCCAGGAACAACATGGATGCCACTCTGCCTGGGACACAGCTTGGTGGCTGTGGTGGTGAGCATTGGGGCGGGGTGGGGGCGGGGGCGGTCTTCCTCCTTGTTTTCTAGTGCACTGAGAAATCCATTGAGAATACAGAGGAAGTGAGAAATGTTGGAAGTTTGGAGAGAGAGGTGAAGGTAAACCTCTAGCATAGCAGCAGAGTGAATAGACTAGGGAGATACCAGGGGGCTCACTTGCAGTTCCTAACATTGAATTTAAATGTCTTTGACCTGATCACCTCTTCCTTTGAATTCTTGTAGCAGTTGTTACCCATACTTCATTTGGTACTTGGCATAAACTACCTTCTGTTGTTTCCAGTGTCTGGCCTAACTTTCTAACTTGTTATTTGTTGGGGGGTTTTTAATGCGTTATACCCCACCTGTCTCCTCAGCTGCTTTGAAGTAACTTTGAATATGCAAACAGCAGAAAAGTACAAAAATAAATAATGGAGAGTGTCAGAACAAAATGAAAATATAAAAAACAAACAAAAAAAATGAAAATATACCTGAGTAGAATTCAATAATAGCTGAAAAGCATTTGGAGAGGAGGAATCTTGAATGAAAACTTTTTAATCTCCACTACCTAAAACAGGATAGTTTATTGAAATTGAATAATATTAAAATCATTACTGCAATAATTACAGTGAAACCCACCTTTGCATTGCCTCAATTTTTGTCCCACACGTCCACCTTGATTCCCGGGAAAAAAAAGTTTTACATGTACCCAGTGTATTGATTCCTTATAATTTACAATGTCATATCAGAGATATTTGGTAAGGACTGCAGTGATTGCCATGAAGCTTGCTGAGAAGAGCACACAGAGGCCTGATGCTTTGAGAAAATGCCTGGCATAGTTTTCTCATGGGCACAGGAGTCCTGGACAGGCATTGCAGGACCCAGGGACCTTCTGAGCCAAAGTACAAGTTCATTCCACAAAGGGATCTATAAAGATTTCCCCCCTTGAGAAGCTTTTGTTGATTGTCACAACTTGTAAAATGTCCATGATGATTACAGTCCATATCTTTTCCTTTCAGTTCATTAAAAATGCTATTCTACTGTCTTAGGTTTGCATTGTTTTAATAAGTCATCAGTGGTAATTCTTACCATTGTTTTCCTATGTTGTGGGTGCCCTGTTCTCCCATCTTCCAGGAGAATGAGAAGTACTCATTCCTTCAGCTGCCGGGAGTTTCAGCAGCCGATAGCTTTCAGCTCATCCTTCTCTAGGAATTGTCCTCAGCTAAAGGGGATGTATCTTGCCAACAGTGACAGCCTCTTCTTGAGAGTGGCCTGCATCTAATGTCTAGTGATTGAAGGGTTATAAAGGCCAGAACACCTTGTCTTAATGCAGGACAATTTCTTCAAAGCCATCTTAGCTCCAGAACTCTCCTTGGGATCACCTGGGGCCTATGCTGTGATTGCATCACAGTTTAACTTCTCCCTCTGCCCACTTCTGCATCCTTTACTTCCCCAGAGGTTTCCATTCCAAGCACCCACCAGTAACTGCCGGCACATAGATCTCCATCTTAGTGTCTTTTTTCCAGGGAAGGCAGCTGATAACACCTTGTATACAATGTCCTTTCTCCCTCTGGCTGCTTTCAAGTTTTCCTCTTTATCTTTGTTCTTCAGCAATGATATGCCTAGGTGTGGATTTCTTTTTGTGTGTGTGTGTGGATTTCTTTATGTTTTTTTTTCCTTGGGGTTCATTAAGATTCTTGGATCTAAATGTTTAATATTTTCATCAATTTTGGAAAACTTTTGGCCATTATTTCTTGAAATATATTTTCTGCCCCGATCTCTCTCCTTCTGGGCCTCTAAGTACACATATATTAGACAGTTTAATGTTGTTCCACAAGTCACTGTTGTTGTTCCACAGGTCACTGAGGCCTTTTTCATTATTTTTACCTTATTTTCTCTCTATGCTTCAATTTGAGTAATTTCTATTGTCATGGCTTCAAATTCACTGATCTTTTCTCCTGCAGTATCAAATTGACTGTCAAGATCATCCAGTGAGTTTTTCACATCAGATATTATACTTGTCAGTTCTACAATTTCCATTTAGTTATTTTTGTCTTCCTTCTTTCTACTTAGGATTTAATTTGCTTTTCTTTTTCTAGCTTCTTAAGGTGGAAACTTAGTAAGCCTTTCTTCTTACCTAATATAAAACTTTAAAGCTATAAATTTCTGTCTAAGCACTGCTTTAGCTGCATCCCACAAATTTTGATAATGTTATACTTTCATTATTTTCTTGAAATATTTTCTATTTTACCTTGTGATTTCTTCTTCACTTATTGGTTATTCGGAAGTATATTATTTTAATTTTCAAATATTTGAGGTTTCTTTAGCTACATTATTGTTTTGGATTTCTAATTTAATTCTGTTGTGGTCAGAGAGCGTACCCTGTAACATATAAATCTTTGGAAAGTCATCAAGACTTTTTTATGGGCAAGCATATGGTCTCTCTATGTGAACATTCTTCATGCACTTGAAAAAAGTGTAATCTACAGTTGTTGGGTATAATTCCTATAAATTTCAGTTAAGCGAAGGTTAGGCAAAGAGTAGCCAAGCATAGAGTATACAGGTATCAGAGACTTTAAACCAATTGGGGGGCATTTCTTGTTGGTCCAAAAGCTTTTCTCTCTTGTGGACAGCAAACTGGTGTCTAAACGAAATAGAGTACAACCACAGTGCACCAGTGTTCTTTTTCCTTTGGTTTGTAATTATGTTGTTAACTTGAATCGGGTTTTGCTAATTTCAGGGTTAAACTTGCTTTTCCAGTTGATTCTATACTCCTTGTTATCAGGTAATCATTTTAGCCCAGTAAAAATGGGCAGAAATACTAGAACTTAAAATGTTTCAGCAGTCACGACTCTGATAAAATATCATTAAGGACCCTACCCTTAGAGGAGAGCTTTGTCATAATTGCTACCCCACAGTGGCATCCATCAAGATAATGGTTTGACTTTCTTCTTAAGTAGACAACAATCAGTTAGTAATCAAAGGGTAGCAAGCCTTAATTACATATATGAATTCCCTGTTTTAATTTTTTTAAATAAGACAAATGGGGATTCCTGACTAACAGAAAATGCCACACCACTAAAGAGCTTCCTTTGTGAGTGTTCTTCCCATAAAAGTAAATCTTTCTGGTCCTTTCCTGACAGAAAGAAAAAGCAAGATTAGAGGAACCACGATATACCATGTAGCAAAATGCAAGTTTGCATAGGACAGTGCCCTCAGGAAGGAAAGAGGTTGGGGGTCCCAGCCTAGTTGTCATTCACCTCATTTCCTGGTACTTTCATTTTTCATTTCTAGTTATAATGGTCCTGGTCTGTGTCCTGACATATCCAGATAACGCTGGCTCTAGATAATGCCTCCATTACATGGGGATGGCAACACCCAGCAATTATGTTTTCATCTGTTTGGGAGTTTGAGCTTCCCATTACACCAAGATGACCAACCCTTTGTAATGATAGTAATAATAATCCCTGTTAAGATAATAGGCAAGTATTCATGAATTTAACCAAGGAACTACATTAGTTATTTAAAAGTTCAAACTGCATTCTCCAGTTGCCTAATCCGTTGGGTTTTTTTAATCCTTTCTTTTAGGCATAATGAGATAGTCAGTTTTTGCCACCATGGATTTTCCCCAGGTTGTTGCCTTTCAAAGCAGGTTAGGCAAGGAGTAGCCAAGCATAGACAGGGTATACAGGTATCAGAGACTTTAAACCAATTGGGGGGCATTTCTTTTTGTGAGGGAGCAAAATGGGTGGACAACGAAAAAAAAAAATATATTGTCTCCCTTGTATAGTGACACAGAATTAGTGGCACTGACCTCATGGATGGCCCCAAGGATCCTGACAGGTACTTGGGCAGATGCCGTGTCAGCCCCCAGCACACTGGGCAGCTCAGGTTGTCCTCAGGAGTACCTAGTACCTCACACACTCGTAGCACCTTATGTTGCTAACGTGGGTAGTGGGCTTAGGGTTAGACCTATTATCAGGAGCTGCCCTGTCTCTTACAAATTGTATTTTAACATGTCTGAACCTCAGTTTCCTCCCATGTAAATTAGAGACAATCAAATCTACCTGTTGGGTTAATATACACATCAAACACGAAAGTAACAGAATAAGGCCAGAGACTTAAATAGATGCCAGGAAACGTTTTCTCCATTTCCTTCTTCTCCCCTTCTTCCCTCCCCTCCACTCCCCTCACAAGACCCTTGTGAGGTAGGCTATGCAGGTATCTTCTGTTTTGTAGATGAGATAACTGACATCAAGGGTATCAACACAACTAATTAGTGTCAGCCTAGTTCAGACTTTTTTCTGTGGTGGGAGAAAACATTCATGTCCTGGTGTGTGCACACAACTGCCTTTTCACCACGTGTGAAGTCTCTCACTGCAAGAGCTTAGCTTGGTCCTTAGCACCGTTGGCTTTCACGGGGCTTCTGCAGCCCAGCCTTCCAAGATGCACTTTTAGGCCTGACACTAATAGCTGTAGAGGATATTCATCGGATCTGCTGTCCCTGTCTCCTGGGCTTTTTCTTGAGACCTCATAGGCCTGATAGGATGAGTTTCTTTAACTAAAAAGCAGAATCGTGAAGGATCCCCTGAAGGAGGTGATAGACCATCAGCGTTTCAAGAGCATGGCTCAGATATTGACCCCAGCTAGTCCTAGTGTGCTTCCCCCCTTTTTTAAATTCTTATTGGAGTAAAGTTGATTTACAGTGTTGTGTAATTTCAGGTGTACAGCAAAGTGAATCAGTTATACATATACATATATCCACTCTTTTTTAGATTTTTTTCCCATATAGGCCATTACAGAGTATTAAGTAGAGTTCCCTGTGCTATACAGCAGGTTCTTATTAGTTATCTATTTTATATATAGCAGCATGTATATGTCAATCTCAGTCTCCCAATATATCCCTCCCTCCCCCTTATCCCTTGGTAACCACAAGTTTGTTTTCTATTACATTCGTGACTCTACTTCTGTTTTGTAAATAAGTTCATTTGTACCCTTTTTTTTAGATTCCGCATATAAGTGATATTGTGTGATATTTGTCTTTCTGTGTCTGACTTAACTTCACTCAGTATAATAATCTCTAGGTCCGTCCATGTTGCTGCAAATGGCATTATTTTGTTCTTTGCTATGGTTCCATTGTATATATGTACCACATCTTCTTTATCCATTCCTCTGTTGATGGACATTTCAGTTGCTTCCATGTCCTGGCTATTATAAATAGTGCTGCAATGAACACTGGGGTGCATGTATCTTTTCGAATTATGGTTTGCTCCAGGTATGTGCTCAGCAGTGGGATTGCTGGGTCGTATGGTAGTTCTATTTTTAGTTTTTTAAGGAACCTCCATACTGTTCTCCATAGTGGCTGTATCAATTTACATTCCCACCACCCCTTTTCTCCACACCCTCTCCAGCATTTATTGTTTGTAGATATTTTGATGATGGCCATTCTGACCAGTGTGAGGCGGTACACACTTGATTTGCATTTCTCTAATAAATAGTGATGTTGAGCATCTTTTCATGTGCTTTTTGGCCATCTGTATGTCTTCTTTGGAGAAATGTCTATTTAGATCTTCCACCCACTTTTTGATTGTGTTGTTTTTTGATATTGAGCTGCATGAGCTGTTTGTACCTAGTGTGCTCCTGACACAGCCTTCTGAGTCCCTTGAAAGTGACTTTCTGTCAGGCTTTTTCCAGACCGATACCAAGAGCATGGCAAGTAGAAGAAACCTCTGGGACTGGAGTGCCCAAGTTCACTTCTGGGCTCTGCCACCAGCCAGAGTGACCTTGGGCACATCCTGCACCCAGGACCTTAGTTCCTTCAAAGGTAAAATGAGGATAACAAAAGAACCAACTTCATGGGGTGTTTGTGATGATTAGATGAGGTGAGGTAATACACGGTCAGGGCTTGGAACACGCTGGCACACAGTAATCACTTGCTCAATATCTGTCAGCTGCTGCAGTGGTAGTTGTTACTCCTTTTCACACCTTGGAAGACTTAAACCAGCATTTTCTTCCTCTGCTGTGAAAAGTCACTGTGCTCTTTCTTTTTAATTGTGGTTTTGAAGGTCTTGGTTTTTTATTTGCAGTCAGCCTTTCACATTTCCATCTCCAACCTCAAATACTCTCTTCCCTTATAGCTGGTTCTAAGTGAAATCTCCTTAAGAGATGTTCTGCCAGGTGTTTCCCTCCTCTCTCCAGTCAGCTTAGCAATGTACCTGCTTATTTTATTATTTCTTCACCTGATTCATTATTAGCTTTGAGCTAATTGAGTGTTTTGAGGCATTGGGAAAGGAGGGTGTGTGAGGGGCCAGGTTCTGTGTGAAAGCAAACTGCGCCGTGGGTGGGAATTTTAGGAAAGGTGTTTTCTGTTTGCAGGTGGGGAAGGAAGTATGGCTTCACTCTTACCTCTGAAGTCAGAGTTTCATTTTAGGCAAGAGTGTTAAATATTAAGGACCTCTAGTTTGAAACAGCTTAGGTGGTGGCAAAAGTCTGACTCTATTAGAAAGAGAAGGATTTGGTAGTGAGGCCAAGGCAGGTGGGAGCAGGTGGGCAATACCGTTCTCATTTCGTTCATTCTGCTCCATCTGTGCCCCCATCCCCGCCAGCCAGTTACAGAGCTGCCAGTAGAAGGCTCCTGGAGTGCGTGCAGACAAATATCGTGTTGCAGAATTAGACTAGGTTCACCTGTCATGTGCTCGCGTGGGAAGACAATCAGGAAGGGAAATGTTGGGATTTTGATTTCAGGACCTTGTTTGTTGTGGAGAATAAGACACGAACAAGCAGAGCTTAGTCTTCTGTGACTGTCCCTGTCTGCGTGTGTGACTCGGAAGGCTCTGTATTCAGAATCCCTAGTGTTATTATCCATATTCCTAGGAACCCAGCCTTCAGGGTGGCACGGATCATAGTTGTTTCCTGTATCAAGCTTGATGTGCCAGTTACGAGGCCCGTGGATCCTGAAAGCCCTGGTTTGTTTTCTTCCTTGCATCGAATGTAATTACAGCTCTCACTTCCACCACGTCTGGGAGTCACTGAGCTTTTTGAGTCACTATGTCAGCCCAGCATCCCTCTCCCTGTGGCTCTCCCAGATCATCAGAGCCTCATTTTCCCCCAGATTTACTTTAATGCCTAGTGTTACAAGGTTATTTCCAGGGTTGTCATTGCTTCTTCCTCTAATGTTCAGCTGCAGTTTAATTTTCAGCTCTTATCGCTGGACTTCATTACATGGGGAGAAAGAAATTTGCTCTAGCAGATAGTATCAGGTATGTTTTTCTTTCTCTTACAATTGGAAAATCACTCCTGATCAGTTCTGTGCTAGTGGGTTAGATGGTCTAGGTGGGGCGCCTTATGTTTAAGGATTCGCCAAACTGAGACTGTGCTCAAATTTTGTTGCTCCCACTTTTGTGCATGACACTGATTTGGCAAATCAGTTTCTCTGTACAGCATCTTAGACTGAATCTACTATTTCTCTTCAGGGCTATCATGGGTCTTTGTGACAGTGTCTGTAGTTGGTTGCCCTAGTTTGCTTCTGATGATGCAATAAAATCCATGATTAGCTTCAGTAAACACCACTAGCTTACTTGAAAATTTCGTGCCCTAAATGCCTATTGTCTCATGGCGCCCACATCTTCCCCGGGTGGTAGAGTGTGGCCTATGGTGGCACTGCCCTTCAATAAATTGGAGCACAGACCCAGCGGAGCAATGCAACCCGCTCAGCTTACACAGGGAGCTATGACCGGATGAGCGCTCAAGTTTCCTGCGTCTCAGCCCAGTGCTCTTCCTTCCAGGTGCTTCCGCAGGGAGCAGAGATAACACAGGCACAATAGTCGTGGCCGATTACTGACCATCAAATAGGTGTCAGGACCATACGTCATCTCTGATCCTCACAATTCTGCGGAGTAGTGTTTTACAGCTAAAGAAGCTGAGAGAAGCTAAAAAACTTGGCCAGGGCCACTCACTAGTCATCACAGAATCCAGGTGGAGCCAAGGTCTGTGCAAGCCATGCCCTGTGTTCCCCTTCCTGCATTGCAGGCGGTTTAGAAACACCCCAGTGACTGTAAGAAGTAGAAAATCTGCTCACCCTTCCCATCCTTTCAGCAGATAATTATCAGCAGATAATTATTTCACAGCTGTTCTGTGCCAGGCACAGTGCTGGGTGCCGTGAGCGAGAGACGGCGCCCTGTCCTTGGGGCACTCCTTTCTCGAAGCTTTCCCTCCACTGTCCCTTCTCTCTCTCCTGCAACATCCACCGATCCCTCTTATTGCCAGGCCCGTCTTGTCTGCACTGTGCTCTGATGTCTCCTTTCTTTCCATTTTCAGTGGCCATGTTAGGACTACGTACACACGACCAGTATCGTGCGTAGACTGGTAACACTTATTGAGGACTTACTGAGTCTTGGGTGTTTACTGCATGCTCCACGTGCGTTACCTTCTTGATCTTCTCAGACACACACACCCCTAGCTCAGAGAGAATAGGTAACTTGCTAGTGATTTTAGTGCCAGTGTTTGGTGACGCAGGGTGTGGGCTCAGGCAGGCAGGCTCTAGAGCCCAGGCTTTTGTCTACCTGCCGCCGCAGTTATCACGGGCACTTGGGAAGCAGGCTTTGGTCACGTGGGACAGAGGGCCCTGCACAGGATGTGCCAGAGCAACAACAGAAAGAGGCTTTTAACCAAAAGTCCCACTGGTTTGGTAAATTTCCATTCCTTCTTACAAGGGTTGGTATCTTCTGACGTTTGAAAAATAATACTTTCCCCAAAAGTGAATTAAATAGGATGAAATAGATATTTCACTGAGACACAGGATAAACCTGCCAGAAATCACAAAGAATCTTTTTACAAAGTCCAAGTTCTTAGAAACAGGAAGACAAATGCCAGTGATTTCACACTGGGCCGAGAGCAAATTGCTGCCTGCTCTTGTTCCTAAAATGGACAGTGCAGAGTAAAACAGGATGTGGGATGTCCAGCAAATGTTTGCTGAACATTTATTTGCTGGCTGTAGAGCACTGGGAATAAAGGATGGATAAGATAAAGTTCTGATATTTAAGGAGTTCACAGGCTAACGGGGAGACAGGTAAACATAATTACACTATAGCACAACAATGCAGTTGTGGACGGGCCATGTGGCAGCTAATCTACTGACAGGAAGGGATGGGGGCGCTTGGGGAGAGGGCTGGAGCTGAGCCTTCCTAAGTGTTTGCTCTCAAGTGTGCAAGAGTGTAATCTGGACCCAAAAATGTTGTGATTTCAGAGACCTTTTGATGGTATATGTAGATCATGTGAGAGCGTGTTTCAAACAAGGCTGCCCTGGCAAATATGCTGTATATGGTTATTATACCTCAGTAACCTCTCAAGCTTTGCTTATCAGCTCTGGAGAAGGTGATCTTTTTGTGGGGTTTTTAATGTCCCCAAATCTGTGAGACATTTAAGCTCCTCTTCATTTACTCATCTTTATATCCCAGGCACTGATATAGCAGAGGTCCCAGAAATATCTGTTGAACAACGGAACTGGATCCCCATTTGTGAGGCCTGGAGGTGAGTGGGCCGGACCCTGCATAGGGCAGGGCATAAAACCACTAAACTGGCCTTCTCTGGACAAGTCGCCTGCCCAGGGCCCTGTCCCTTCCCTCATTCTCACCCCGCCTCACTGCTGGAACCCTCAACCCAAGGAGAAGAGTACAGAAATCCTCACCTTAGTGATGTATTAGTCATTCCCTGAAATGCTTCCTTTTTTTTAATATTCCGTCTTGTTCCAGGAAGGATTTTAAGACAGGTAAGCATCTACTGGGTCCTAGGCACGTCTACAAAGAGCTCTGCTGTTTCACCTCAGATGAATTGTATTCAGATAGTTTTCCACAGAGACAGCACCGCCTGGCCAAGAACAGGGCATCTCTGTCCTGCAGCACCTTTGCTTCCAGAGGGTCCCAGGGCAGCCCCAGCAGTGGCTCCTTTGTTCCGTATCTGGTTGTCCAGGATGATGGCTTGTGTTGTAAGAAAGGTCCTGTCACCTTCAGTTATTTCACACCCATGGAACAACCACATTTTTCAATTTCTGAAGGATGTCGTTGTTGGAAAACCCCTTCCCTTGGTATCTCCAAGGAGTTTAAGGGCCTAGAGGGGGAATATGATGATGACAAGGCCAGAACTCAGTGCAACCCTGCACACTTATCTGGACATGTCGTGTTTGAAATTATGGGTCTGCGTGTGTGTATGTGTTTGTGTGCACACTTACCTATTTGTTACTCCAGCTTTTCTCCCAGGAGAGGGGGACTAGGGTTTATAAGGTAGAGGTCCTGGTTATGACCCTTACTGGACTGTGAATTTTTGATTTGTGTTGGGCAAGTCTCCTAGCCTTCCTTTCCTCAATTTGCACAATCCCGTTCACTTATGTAGTAGAGTAGGTGTAGGGCTTGCAATTCAGTAGGATTCAAAATAAACCATATGGCAGAAACATTCTTATCTTATTAAATTTTCTTATTATACCCAAGGGCTTCTAAGATGCATTGGAACTCATCGAAAGTTGAATACAACATACCTAATCGGGACACTTAGAAAAAGAGAAATGCTGGTTGATTGATTTGGTACAGTCGAATCAGAAGGCAAATGCCCATAAGCTGAGAGTGTCCTGCTCCCATTAGGACGCAGTGAGGACAGGAAGTCCAGCTGTGCTGAGCTGTTTTAGGTACAGATTAGCGCTGTGCTGCTCCAGGTGTCACCCGGGAGCATGTGAGAAACACTGAATCTCAGACTCCACCCCAGACCTTGTAACCAGAATCTGCATTTTAACAAGATCTTTCTGCAGTTCTTATGCACGTGAAAGAAATCGCTTGGAGAAGCGCTGGATCAGAAAACATGGGTTGGACTATCATTTGAGACTCCTGCACTTTCTGCCTCAGTAAGCAAACTTCCAGGGACTAGAGCCATTTATTCTGTGCCTGGAATAGACTCATCTGTGTAATGCTCCCTGGGGATGAAAGCGTGATTCTATTTTTAACAGTAGCATTTTCTACTTTTTTTTTTAATTTTATTAGAGTATGGTTGATTTACAATGTTGTGTTAGTTTCAAGTGTACAGCAAAGTGATTCAGTTATACATATATGTGTATTCATTCTTTTTCAGATTCTTTTCCATATAGGGTATTACAGAAGATTGAGTAGAGTTCCCTGTGCTGTACAGTAGGTCCTTGTTGGTTGTCTATTTTATATTATAGTAGTATGTATATGTTAATCCAAAACTCCCAATCTGTCCCTCCCCCCAACATTTCCCCGTTGGTAACCATAAGTTTGTTTTCAAAATCTCTGTCTGTTTTGTAAATAAGTTCATTTGTATCACTTTTGAAAATTAGGTTCTACATATGAGTGATAGCATATATTTGTCTTTCTCTGTCTGACTTACTTCACTTAGAGGTTACTGAGTCCATCCATGTTGCTGCAAATGTCATTATTTCATTCTGTTTTCTGGCTGAGTAATATTCCATTGTATATATGTACCACATCATCTTTATCCATTCCTCTGTCAATGGACATTTATGTTGCTTCCATGTCTTGGCTATTGTAAATAGTGTTGCAGTGAACATTGGGGTGCATGTGTCTTTTCGAATTATGGATTTCTCTGGATATTATTCCCAGGAGTAGGATTGCTGGATCATATGGCAGCTCTATTTTTAGTTTTTTAAGGAACCTCCATACTGTTCTCCATAGTGGGTGTATCAGTTTACATTCCCACCGACAGTGCAAGATGGTTCCCTTTTCTCCACACCCTCTCCAGCATTTATTGTTTGCAGACTTCTTGATGATGGCCCTTCTGACCAGTGTGAGGTGATAACCTCATTGTAGTTTTGATTTGCATTTCTCTAATGATTAGTGATGTTGAGCATCTTTTCATGTGCTTTTTGGCCATCTGTATGTCTTCTTTGGAGAAATGTCTATTTAGATCTGCCCATTTTTTTACCGGGTTGTTTGTTTTTTTGATATAGAGTTGCATGAGCTGTTTGTATATTTGGGAGATTAATCCCTTGTCAGTCAGTCGCTTTGTTTGCAAATATTTTCTCCAATTCTGTGGGTTTTCTTTTCATTTTGTTTATGGTTTCCTTTGCTGTGCAAAAGCTTCGAAGTTTCATTAGGTCCCATTTGTTTATTTTTGTTTTTATTTTCATTATTCTAGGAGGTGGATCAAAAAAGATCTTGCTGTGATTTATGTCAAAGTATGTTCTCCCTACGTTTTCCTCTAACAGTTTTATAGTATCCAGCCTTACATTTGTCTTTATTCCATTTTGAGTTTATTTTTGTATATGGTGTTAGAGAATGTTCTAATTTCATTCTTTTACATGTGGCTGTCCAGTTTTCCCAGCACCACTTATTGAAGAGACTGTCTTTTGCCCATTATATATTCTTGCCTCCTTTGTCATAGATTAATTGACCATAGGTGCATGGGTTTACTTCTGGGCTTTCTATCCTGTTCCATTGATCTGTATTTCTGTTTTTGTGCCAGTACCATACTGTCTTGATTGCTGTTGCTTTGTAGTATAGTCTGAAGTCAGGGAGCCTGATTCCTCCAGCTCCATTTTTCTTTTTCATGTTTGCTTAGGCAGTCTGGGGTCTTTTGTGTTTCTGTACAAATTAAAAATTTCTTTGTTCTAGTTCTGTGAAAAATGCCATTAGTAATTTGATCAGGATTGCATTGAATCTTTAGATTGCCTTGGGTGGTGCAGTCATTTTCAAAATATTGATTCTTCCAATCCAAGAACATGGTGCATCTTTCCATCTGTTTGTGTCATCTTTGATTTCTTTCATCAGTGTCTTATAGTTTCAGAGTACAGGTCTTTTGCCTCCTTAGGTAGGTTTATTCCTAGGAATTTTATTCTTTTTGATGTGATGGTATATGGGAGTGTTTCCTTAATTTCTCTTTCTGATCTTTCGTTGTTAGTGTATAGGTATGCAAGATATTTCTGTATATTAATTTTGTATCCTGCAACTTTACTGAATTCACTGATGAGCTCTAGTAGTTTTCTGGTAGCATCTTTAGGAGTTTCTACATATAGTATCATGTCATCTGCAAACAGTGACAGATTTATTTCTTCTTTTCCAATTTGGATTCCTTTTATTTCTTCTTCTTCTCTGATTGCCATGGCTAGGACTTCCAAAACTATTTTGAATAAAAGTGGTGAGGGTGGACATCCTTGTCTTGTTCCTGATCTTAGAGGGAATGCTTTCAGCTTTTCACTGTTGAGAATGATGTTAGTTGTGGGTTTGTCATATGCATTTTCTACTTCTGATCTGACTTGACCTTTGCTTTCCCAAAATGATTTGAGTTGGCTTCCAAAATACAACCAATTGGATGAAAAAATGAGGAAATCTAGATTTAAAAAAAACTGTATGCCTATGGAAACTAATATAAAACCAGATTATAACAGCACACATAAATGTTTGCCACCAAGTCTTGTGCAGCTGCTAGACTTACGTAGCTGACCACTTAGTTTTGAGCTCCCTAGTGACAGAAACAAAAAAGAAAACACAATTAGTAGCAAGTCTACACAACTAGTAACTGTGTCCAACACAGTTTTTCTCAGCACAGGGTCTGATGGGAATTTCTTCATTGGATCATCACAAGTAGACTGTACATCTGCATTTTCATAACAAGTACAGTAGTACATTTCATGAGATTTTTTTCTTACATTATCCCTTCAAGGCAAAGGGCTGTTTTACAGAAGTGTTTCTGTAAGGAGAGATCTTTTCTTGCTCTTGCTGCTTTGTCATCTTCCACCTTCGCCTTTACAACCTCCTTGTTAATTAACCTGCCTTAACAGCCCCACCCCCAGCCCCTGCTGCCTTACCTAGTCCACTCCTGACGCCATTCCACTTGGACCCTCCTTGTTAAACTGCATCACGGAGTAACCAGGGAATAAACAAAGGTAAGATCAGGGCAGCTTGGTCCCTTGTCATATGGACTGTGGCACTGGCAGGCCCCACAGCTGAGGTTTTGAATTGCCAGTGAAAGGCAGGTGTCATCCTTGTCCTTAACCTGTCCTGCTCCCCAGTTCATGCCAGTAGTACTGAAGGGATTTGGAAAATCGAGGGAGGACCAGTGTTAAGTCTCTCGAAGGTATTTATATATTTTCTCTTTTTGCTTGTTTGTTTGAGCTTGGTTTGCAGTATTTCTCAAACCTTCTGCTCATCTTTAGCTTGGAACTCCCCTGTGCGTCTTACTTAGTATCTATTGGAAGTGTGATACTCCACACACGTTCTAAGAATAGGATAGTTTTTATACCAAATTATACTGAGAAGAAGTGTTTCTTAAAGTGTCAAGGCAAGTTTAAGCATTCTCAGATTAGAGGATGATCCCTCCATGTGTCTGGCGGACCCAGAGGTGTGAGTCTAGAATGAAAAGCAGGACCCCTATGGTCCATCCTTTTCTCTTTCTGGCTGCCCTGCTTGGGATTCCCATCAGGCCATCCTCAGCCATTCCCACATCACTGAGAGCATCAGGAAGAACTGAGGCAGCTGTGTCCTGGGCTGGTCTCTGGGGCATCATCGTGGGATTACAGAAGCCCAGGAGCTGTGAGCCTCCTTATTAACAGCTGCTCTCTTGGTCTTGAAGCAGATCCTTTCACAGAGAAGCTGTGAAGTCATTTCACAATCATTAGCATGATTCATTCAGGGGTAGTGCTTCTTTCCATTCTCTCTTACTGCTTAGTAGGTTTTTTCCCCCTAAGGTTGGTGAAAATTTTGAAGAAAAGAAGCAAAGCCATTCCTGGAACACAAGTTCACATAACTTCTTAAAGTTGTAATGCTGTTTAAAGTTCAAATCTTTGGGGGGTGGGGGAGAATGAACACAGCAGAACCTCCCTCCTAGAGTGGTTGTGAGGGTTTAATGAGGTCATCCACGAAAATCACGTAGCACACAGGGCTTGGCACGTAGGAAATGCTCAGTACATGGTAAGTGTTCTGAGTGATGTTACTTGCTCTGTGCCTCTCCTGTTCCTGAACTTCTTCCACATCCTGGATGCAGGCATTTGTTTATATCACTGTTTTGGTGGCCGTTCCTGCCAGGACTTTCTTATAAACAGAACGAGTCTCCAGACCACCTTTTGAAGCTCCCTTTAGTCCCAGAGCCCTCGCTCAGCCCTCAGGATGGACGCAAATGTCAACACCTTCATCACTGAAACACACCATCGTTTAACTGAGGGTGCTCTAAATTGTGGTAAGAAAAACCAGCATAATTTTTCACAGAACTAGAACAAAAAAATTCACAATTTGTATGGAAACACAAAAGACCCAGAATAGCCAAAGCAATCTTGAGAAAGAAAAACAGAGCTGGAGCAATCAGGCGCCCTGACTTCAGACTATACTACGAAGCTACAGTAATCAAGACAGTATTGTACTGGCACAAAAACAGAAAGATAGATCAATGGAACAGGATAGAAAGCCCAGAGATAAACTCATACACATATGGTCACCTTATCTTTGATGAAGGAGGCAAGAATATACAGTGGAGAAAAGACAGCCTCTTCAATAAGTGGTGCTGGGAAAACTGGACAGGTACATGTAAAAGTATGAAATTAGAACACTCCCTAACACCATACACAAAAATAAACTCAAAATGGATTAAAGACCTAAATGTAAGGCCAGACACTATCAAACTCTTAGAGGAAAACATAGGCCAAACACACTATGACATAAATCACAGCAAGATCCTTTTTGACCCACCTCCTAGAGAAATGGAAATAAAAACAAAAATAAACAAATGGGACCTAATGAAACTTCAAAGCTTTTGCACAGCAAAGAAAAGCATAAATAAGACAAAAAGACAACCCTCAGAATGGGAGAAAATATTTTCAAATGAAGCAACTGACAAAGGATGAATCTCCAAAATTTACAAGCAGCTCATGCAGCTCAATATCAAAAAAACAAACAACCCAATCCAAAAATGGGCAGGAGACCTAAATAGACATTTCTCCAAAGAAGATATACAGATTGCCAACAAACACATGAAAGAACGCTCAACATCATTAATCATTAGAGAAATGCAAATCAAAACTACAATGAGATATCATCTCACACCAGAATGGCCATCATCAAAAAATCTACAAACAATAAATGCTGGAGAGGGTGTGGAGAAAAGGGAACACTCTTGCACTGTTGGTGGGAATGTAAATTGATACAGCCACTATGGAGAACAGTATGGAGGTTCCTTAAAAAACTAAAAATAGAACTACCATATGACCAGCAATCCCACTACTGGGCATATACCCTGAGAAAACCATAATTCAAAAAGAGTCATGTAGCAAAATGTTCATTGC
This sequence comes from Grampus griseus, assembly GCF_964374135.1. Classification (NCBI taxonomy): domain Eukaryota; kingdom Metazoa; phylum Chordata; class Mammalia; order Artiodactyla; family Delphinidae; genus Grampus; species Grampus griseus. The sequence goes on from NC_138998.1 coordinate 61,869,378, forward strand.
AGCTCTGTTTACAATAGCCAGAAGATGGAAACAACCTAAGGGTCCATCATCTGATGAATGGATAAAGAAGGTGTGGCACATATATACAATGGAATATTACTCAGCCATAAAAAGAAACGAAATTGAGTTATTTGTAGTGAGGTGGCTGGACCTAGAGTCTGTCATGCAGAGTAAAGTACGTCAGAAAGAGAAAAACAAATACCGTATGCTAACACGGTATATATGGAATCTAAGGAAAAAGTAAATGGTCATGAAGAACCTAGGGGCAAGACGGGAGTAAAGGCACAGACCTACTAGAGAATGGACTTGAGGATATGGGGAGGGGGAAGGGTAAGCTGTGACACAGTGAGAGAGTGGCATGGACATATATACACTACCAAACGTAAAATAGCTAGTGGGAAGCAACCACATAGCACAGGGAGATCAGCTCGGTGCTTTGTGACCACCTAGAGGGGTGGATAGGGAGGGTGGGAGGGAGGGAGATGCAAGAGGGAAGAGATATGGGAACATATGTATAGCTGATTCACTTTGTTATAAAGCAGAAACTAACACACCATTGTAAAGCAATTATACTCCAATAAAGATGTTAAAAAAGAAACAAAAAACAAAAACCAGCATATACTGAGCCTTTATGGGGTGGGGACAGGCAGGTAAAAGACACTTTAAATATGGATCTCATCTAATTTAATGTTCAGTAACCTCATAAGGAAGCATTATCCTGTCTCACAAGTCAGAGCAGGAACTTGCCTAAGGTCACGTAGCAGGTTAGTATCAGAACTGGTATTCCAGTTCACCTCTGACTCCAAAGCTTATGGCGGCCTCTGCCAGGATCCCATTTCTTCCTCTAGCTGTGAGTTGGATCTGATCCACCAAGAGTAGAACCACAGTGTTGGGCGCAGTAACCAGTGGAACAAAACGAGACTGCTGGAAAAGCAAGTTAGACTTCCCCTCTCCCAAAAGCAGATTAAAATCTCAGCCCCTTAGGTGGCTACCAGCTTTATAACGAGGCAGGGAAATGACATGCTTTTTCATGTATAACGTATCTCCACTGGCAGCACAAAGAAGGGGCATCTTTGCTGGCTGTATTCAGTGCTGGGGTTGCCAGGCTGGGTGCAGCTAAATTATTCTGCAGAGTAAAGGCCAAGAGGGACCAAGAAGCCCCAGGGGAAGCTCTTTTTTTTTTTTCTTATGTCTTTATTGGAGTCTAATTGCTTTACAATGGTGTGTTAGTTTCTGCTTTATAACAAAGTGAATCAGTTATACATATACATATGTTCCCATATCTCTTCGTTTTTAAGTACGGAGAATCTGGAGACCACATGGGAAGGGGCCATAGGGAGGTTGTCGGCCTGGAGCTGGCACCAAGGGCGTGTTGGAGGCACACGGCCATGTCTAATCCATGTTCAGTAAACTATCAGCTGCTGGTAGCATGGATTTTCTTCAGAGGAGTGAAGGAAGCACTGCATCCTGTTTCACCGCTGACCAAATACAGAGGCCGCCCATGGGTGTTATTACTAACCTTATTGTTTTTGATTTCTCAGGCAACCTCAGAACCTGTTCTGGATCCACAGCAGATCCAAGCATTTGACCAGCTTTGCCATCTCTACCGAGGAAGTTCTAGGGTAATGTTGGTGTGGCTGTTTACATTTTTATTTCCCTATTTATAATGAGTGTTTTGGTAACACAGTGTTCTCAGGTCCTCACTCCAACCTCATCCTTAGTCTGTAAGGTGCCCTGGCGTCCCTGTTATGGCTGTGTGGAGCCCTGACCCCAGGGAGCACTCAGAACTTGGCAAAGGATGCAGAGGAAGTGGAAAGATATCTGTCCCTTACCTGCCCTGGGCTGTGAGGACACAGAAGGGCATCTGTCTTTATACTGCCTCCAGAGAGAGCAGGCATAAGCCTAATCCCTCATCTGGGAGCCTCTGTTTATACTGATGACTGCCAAATCTGCCCTAAGCCCCAGACTCTGCTGGACGTCTGCACTGGTTGAATTTGCTTTGGCCATGAAAGATAAATGCTAAGTTGTAGTGGCTTAACCAAAATAGAATTGTAAATATGGGCATCCCAGGGCATCTTCCACAAACCTCTCTCCAGATTTCTTCTACTTTGTGGCTCTGCCATCTCTAACGTATGGCTTATATTTGCATGATGCAGCATGGCCGCCCCAGCTCAAACCATCACATCTGCATTCCTGCTAGCAAGGTGGAGAAAAAGGAGGAAGACCATAAGCCCTCTATTTAAGGATAGTTCCTAGAAACTGTATACACCGCTTCCACTTACCTCCTTTGTCTGGAACTTAGACATGTGACCACACCTAACTGCAGTGGAGACTGGGGACATTGGTCTTGATTCCAAAAGGCCATGGGCTAAAACTGCTGGAATCCTGTTGCTGTAGAAGAGTACAGATTTAGAGGGCTACGGCAGTCATGCCACAACATCAGTCTGGGGGCCCCACAGGCACTTCAGAAGTGCACTTATTAACTTTTCCAACCCGCTCCTCCTTGCCCGTGCCTGTCTCTGGGTGTCATCCTCTGTCATCAGGTCACCCAAAGCAGTCACCTGCTGGCACCCTGGGTTCATCCCTCCCACCCCACCCACTCAGTAGGGAGCTCTCCTGTCTCTTTCTCCCCTTTCCTTCCAGCTCACAGAGGTCACTGCAGGTCTTCTGTCCCTTCTCCAGGCTGCTGCTTGGGCACCATCTCCAAACCCAAAAGTCCTGTTACCCCCTTGCTTACAGCACTTTCCTGGCCCTCCATCACCTGAAGCGGAGTCCAAACTCTACCACCTCCTCCATGCCCCAGGTCACACCTAAATTCCAGCCAGGCCAGATTTGTTCTGTAAGCTTTTCTTGGGCTTTCACAGACTGCTTATGTCCTGTTTTTTATGCCTGGGCTCCCTCTGCCCACTCCCCACACACCTGCTAGGTTGCTGGCAGCCCAGAGGAAAAATGGTGTTCCCTCTTTGAGAGCTGGTCTTGGGCAGGGTCTTTTATTCCAGGAGGTTTCCTGAACTGGCATCACTTCCAGCCAGGCTCTGCCCCAGGAGTTGGGTTTCTGGGCCTTCTATTCTAAGGAAGTTCTGCTGCTTTAAACTGTTGAGCCACTATTCAGGACTCATCAATTTCTAGAACACTAAGTTACAGAAGTAGAACACAAAAATATCTTTTTCCTTGGAAAACAGAAAATATTTTTTGTGTACTTCAGTGTCAATGTGAAAGAACTTTGGGTTTACGTAGCATCTGTCACCTGTCCTGTTATAGCATCGTACATAACAGTTTACGTAGCATCTGTCACCTGTCGTGTTATAGCATCGTACATAACAGTCCTTGCAGAGAACTCCACATGCTGATGGGAAGCTGAGAGGGTTACAGAAGACAGAAAGTGGCACAGGTGGGGCTTGTGCAGAGCGAGGGACACCCCTCTGTAACCTGCTCAGGCAGCAGTGGAAGTCCCTGCAGGGAGCCACCTCCTGCGTGTCCTGGGCCAGCTAAGGAGTTTGCAGTCGGAGCTTTCGAGCCTGTGTTACGAATTATGCATTGAACCATAGCTGTGTGTTGCAACCAGGAGCAGGCGCTGGATTATTTTAGATAAATTGGCACTTCGAACCAAGGGGCCTTCAGATGTCTCCCCAGTTACCCCAGTCACTGGTATTGAGTTTTCAACAGAAGTGACAGACACGTGTGAGTCTTCTGCCACTATTGCCTGGGTGAGGAGAGAACCCTTGCTAGAGGTTGGAGAACAGCTGGAAGACAGACTACCTGGCAGGGGAGGTGAGGAGAGAGCAGGTGACAGACAAGTTATCTCCAGAGAAGGCAGAACCGTAGGCAGCTCGGCTGAGCAGAAACTGTCACAGGGACCAGAGTTCGAGTCCCACGCTGTCACTCATCGCTGGGTGACCCAGGGCAAGTAACTTAACTTCTCAGGGCTCTGGGATTTTTACCCAGAGGGTGATTGTGGAGGATTAGACATAATTCATGTAAAGAACCTAGTATCCTGGTGCCTGGTGCCTAAAAGGCACTCACTCAGGGAACTTACCTGGGGCTTTTAGAAGTCCCGCAGACTCCGGGCCTGCAGGCTGACACCGAGAGGCTCGCCCTGCTGTGTGTGATGGCTCGGTCCTCACAGCTGCCCTCTCTCCGGATGAAGGAGCTTGGGTGTGGCATCCAGCTCTTCTCTGACCATCAAGGGCATCTCAAGGGTTAGGCTGTCAGGCTCTGTACTTTTGCCGAAAGCCTTTCTGAGGTCAAAGGAATGGCCCCACTGAGGGCCCAAGCCTGGTTTCCCAGTGGGCTGGGTTAACACTCTCCCCTCCTCAGCAGGTCTCCCAGAACTGAGCCTGTAACAGAGTGAGGGTAGCGCTGGTGTCGCTGGTGGACAGGAGCAGGGAGGGCACTTAGAGGAGAAGGTGGCATCTGTGAGTTTGCCTGGAGCCCCTGAGTTTGAAGTGGCAGCGGGGCGTCCACTTGGAGCTGTCCTGGTTCCACGAAGGAGAGGGGTCGGAGCCAGTGATCGTCATTCATCCCAAGGAGAACCCACCAACAGGGAGTGTGTGGCGTGAGCTGAGCAGAGAGCGGAGAACCGCGGCTCAGGCTGTGTGTCCACAGGGAGAGGACGGAGGCAACAGGCTCACACACCCGCTGGAGAGGGACTACTCAGAGTGAAGGAGGTTCAGGATCGGACAGCTTCCCCTTGTCAGAAAGTGTCACAGTTTGTTGTGCCCACAGGACTTACCCAGTCCAGCCGCCTCATCATCAAAGGAGGAAATTTAGGCCCTAGCAGATGCCATGAACTTGTGCCAAGTCACCATTGCCTGTTAGCGAGATGCAGCTCTGGGGTCCACACCCGGGTCTTACCCTCCAGCCTCGGCTGACGTGTGTCCCCTCCTTTGCAGCTGGCTCTGCTTACGGAACTCTCCCAGAAGCGTGGCAGCGAGAGCTGCAGGCCGTTTAGCGGCTCCCAGAGTGGCCCTGCCTTCACCAGCATCTTCCAGAAGGAGAACTTCCAGCTACAGCTCATACCCCCGCCTGTGACTGAGGACTGAAGACTCTCCCGGGCCTGGAGCCCCGAGACCACCCCAGCAGGTGGGGAGGGCCCCCTCTGACAGGCCTGGCCCCGCTGCCCTCAGGCTCCTGGGCGAGGCCCGAGGGCGGCTCCACGCCCGCCAGCCCTGGGAGACTCCGGCTCTTCCTGATGTTGCCGCAGCATCAGCACCAGACTGGTTGATTTTGTTTTGCTTATTAAGCAAATGAACGCCATATACCTCTATCCAGTTATTTAAGAAAATGCATCTTGCCTGTTGGGACTTTTTCTCATTTTCCCTTAAGTGTGGAGAAGAGGCGGAGCTCCTGCAGATGGCGTTTTGAGTCCGGCGCAGCCTGTCTCCTCCAGCTGGTGGGCACCACGGAGGGCTGTCACCTCCTGCTGCCATTGGGACAGGGAACAGCACGGTTGGGAACGGTGGTTGCCAGGCCGCAGCACAGCTGAAACCTGCGTTGGAGGGAATGAAGGGCTTGCGGGAGCTGGGGCACCTCCCTTTCCATGTGTTTGTGCTTAAACCCATTTGAGTGTAAGAGCTGCCATTTCTAACAATAAATGCCTCGTGTTTAAGCCCTGCTGGCTGTCTCACTCTCCGTCTGTCAAGTCATAAAGGATGTTTAGAACCCTTGTTGCCACCATTCAGTTCTATTAGCTCCAAGTCAAGGACCCTGATTGATTGGGGCAGCCCTGCCTTTATTCCATAAGCAGCTGCGTCACAAGCTCCATCCAGAGCACCAGCCACCCAGGTCCCCCTCTGCCAGGGACCAGGCTGCCAGAGCAGGATTTTTCCATTTCTTGGCCTGGGCACTTCCTATACGTCATTGAACCAACCACCGCAGGAGCTCACACCACACGCACAGAGGCTAGGTGTCTGCCTCCCAGGCTCAGGTGCTCCCTGTGTGGTTCCCTCAGGGCCGACCGGGCTCCCAGGGACTGGCTGTCAGGTGCGCAGGGTGAGCCCACCTGTCCAGCTCCGGGCCCAAAGCCCGTGGTGCTCCTACCAGCCCAGTGACCAGCCAGCGCCTTCTAGGTGCCAGGCGCCATGCTGGCTCCTTTGCGTGTGCATCATTTTTAATCCTCCAGAACAATCCACAGGAAATAGATGTAGAAACTAGATACAACTTTTCATAAAAAATATATCCTGCTTCTGCCACATCCTGGCTGTGATCCTGAGCAAGTCACTTAACCTCGCTCAGCTTCAGTTTCTTTATAAAATAAAGCTGCAGTGAAGACTAAATGAGCCAGTACCTGAGAACGCGTAGTGCTGGGCAGGCACATGGCAAATGCCCCAGACATGTCAGCTTAGCTCTTATCACAGAACTACCCCCCGAGGTGGCAGCCCAAGCTGCCGCCTCCTGCCAGAGGTGCAAGGAGGCCACACTGGGGGACATGGTGGAGCATTAAGTGAAGTGGCCACCAGCTGGATGGCCCTTGAAGCCACATGAGAGCCTCATCTCCATTCTACAGATGAGAAAGCTGAGGCTCACACTGGACAATTTAACCAAGGCGACACACAGAAAGTAGCAAAGCACAAAACTCAGAACTGATTTCAGAGCCAGTGATGCCACCTCCACAAATTCCGTATCAGACGGTTTCCTGACACGTCTAAAACTAAGGCCAAAGGGGCTCGACAGTCTCAAAGCAAAATGTGGTGATTGCCTGCCCTCAGTCGACACTCTAAGGCAGTTTACTGAGCATCCGAGCCCCCTATTCAAACCAGGGCTGGTAAACACCAGCAATGCAGTCTCCTCCAGCCACTAACCTGGTTGATCATCCCCAAGAGTTGTCATTCGAGTCACAGCACCATTGAATAAGTGACAGCAGCCTTATATCCAGGTCATGCCTTCTGGATTGGATTGAAGAGCCCTCTTGTCTCATCTAAGGGCAGATGAGAAACCGACTCCAGGGCTGGGCAGTGCTGGGCCCGGTCCCTGTCCCCTCGTGGCACTTAGCACATGTTCTACTCTGCAGTGACGTCGGGTCCCACTTCAGAGAAGTTCCTTAGCAGAGGCTTCTCTGGAAATACATCCAGGCTCAGTCAGCGGCCGTGGTTCTGCTGACATGGCCACAGGAGCTCACTGAGGGGGTGGGGGGCTCCCAGGATGGAGGAGCAGCAGCTCTGAGCACTCGCTTCCAGCCCCGGTGCTGAGCTCCAGCTGCTCTTGCGGGTCACGTGCCCACCCCTGGGCTGTGACAGGTGGTAAGAGGAAAGATCTGGAGGAGGGAGGCTCCAGGCACCCATCAGCTACCATTTGGGGAGGGCAGGTGCCTGGTCTGAGCCGGCTCCTCCCATGCTGCGCCCGGGGGAGGGGAAGGTGGTCCTCTGAAAGGAAGTCAGGGCCCTAAGAAGGGAGGGATTCTGATTTGCCAAAACGCAGCAGTGTCCATCACAGCCTGTTTCTTCGTTGTACCTGGCAAACGGTTAAGTATTTGAAAGGACCATCTGAAAATAGCTCCCAGCTCAGCTGAGTGCCCCACCTCCTGCCATGGGGGGCGAGGAGGGGGATGGAGTCTCACCTAGTTCCCCATAGGAAGCAGAATGCACTGTTGGAAAGAGCCCTGGACTGCCTGTCAGGGGCCCCAGGTTCTAGGCACAGGCGCCACAGGCCCACGTGTGAGCTGAGGAAGGCTAGTACTCCTCTGAAAAATAGAGATGCATCTGCTCCATGTACAGCGAAGGTCCAAGTGACGTGGGGGAGACGCTTTGTAAAGGTAACATGGTACCAACCAGAGCCTACCATGGTGAGAGCGGGAGGGCAGTTGTTTGTGGAAGAGGAAAGCCAACCGGGGCCTCATCAATGATGAATGCATCAGTGAATAAATAATTCAGAGCTTTGGGGATCCTTTTAGCAGCAGTATGTTTCCACTCAGCTCTGCCTGCTGAAAATGTTTTTTCCAAAGGTGCATCTCCAGAATCAGACGCGTGTGACGTGCCCAGAGCTGCAGGAAAGACCTAGTGTGTCGTCCTCCGGCAGCCCAGGGCGGACCTCAGGTCCCTGCAGAGTCTGAGGGGATTCTGAGCACCTCTGAGCTCCAGGGGGTGGCCCTGACTCATCAGAGGGTTCATCCAGGGGCCCCTCCTCTCAGGGCATCCACGGCCATCTTTCTGCCACCAGCATCCTCCACACCCCAATACTCTATGAAGCCTTCCCCACCTCCCCAGGAAAGGGGCAGTTTGACTCCCTTGTTTCCACGCTTGGGTGTTTTCCTGTCTGCCTCCATCACTCCTGAGGGACGTGACTGTCCAGTCCACTCCTGTGTCTTTCACAGCACAGTGCTGAAAAGCAGGCTAGCTGCCACCATCTTTTAAGTCTCTTTTTAAAGTAAACTTTTTATGGACAGAAATGTTCACAAACCACATTGCAAAGCCAGATTAATTCATGAAGTGAACACACCTGTATAACCAGCACCCAGATCACGCAAACGGAAATGGCCAGCACCTCAGACGTCCCCTGAATTCTGTTCATCACCCCGCAAGTCAGCCACCATCCTGCCTTCTAACACCATACATGGTTTTGCCTGTTTTGAACTTTATCATAAAGTACATTATTTACTCTTTTGGAAGTGGCTTCTTTTACTCCAGTTATGCTTGTGAGATTGCTCCATGGTATTCCTTCTCATTGCTGAATAGTATTCCATTGTATGAATATACCATAACCGATCCATTCTATCGTTAATGGATGTTTGCGTTGTTTCCAGTACTGGCTCATTACCATTCTTCTTCCTGTCTTTTGGGTGAACATACATATGCATTTCTGTTGGGTATAAACTTAGGAATGATTTTTCAGAGTCAGAGGGTAGGTATAATTAACAGATTTTTGAACATATGCCTGCCTGTGTGAATGAATGCATGTCTACAGCTTCGGGGGCGATGGGGCAGGTCAGACATGCACACCACCCCCTGCACAGTCCCTTCCCCACAGCTCTCGGTGCACAGGCCCTGGCTTCTGCCTCCTGCCCCAGCCAGGGATTAGTTGGCTCAGGAGCCTGTCGGGATCTGCTGTTAAGCTGCTGGTGGGGATGGGCCTCGGCTTCACACAGGGACACTTCTCAATAACCAAGGGAAGCCAGTAGCCCGTTCCTATCTGACATCGGTTCCCTCAGAACTCTGCGCTACATGCATCGCAGAGGTCAGAATTTGGTGCCAATAGCCTTGGAGGGCCAGGTCAGGTCCCAGCCCCTGGCAAAGTGGGGGACCTCATGGTTTGCCCAACCCGGCCTCTTCTCTCTCTAGAAGAATGAGTTGGCCCATCATCCTTCAATACTCCCACAATCCACCTCCACCTCCACCTGAGGTGGTGACTCCCAGTCAACTTCCTCCCTTCATCCTCCCCACTTCTGACCTCTCCATAACCCATTATTCCCTTTCCGAGTGGCTGTATCAGGCATAACATGGGGCCCAAGTGATTTCCCGATTCAGGAAACACACTGCAGCTCCAGGAATTCACTGCCTCTCTGTGACTCTTGGATAGGTTGGGGTAAGGATAAATCTTCCGGGAAGAACTGACCTGTTTTGGAACCCCAGTCATCAGAAAAGACCCCAGCGAATTCTAGTTGGACCCCCTGGTCTTGTGCTGACCTCCCAGTGACCTGTACAGAGATGCCCACTCTAGGCCCCATTCACCCAGGGCCTTGGGTTCCTCAGGAATCCCAAATCCCTGGCGTCCTCCCCATATTCAGTGCAGCTTCTAAATCATGCTAGTTACCTCTCAACATTCTAGATTCCCAGGAAAAACCAGCTCTGTGGATCCCTATGCACGTCCCAGCCAGGCCTCAGGGAGCCCACCCTCTGGACACAGGGCAGAACCACCCCCCCACCCCGGGCCTTCCCGAGGGCTCCCGGCCTGACTGCATGGCCTCTGAGAGCATTGTTGTGGATACGCTGGGATGGCTCTTCCAGGTCCTCTGCTGATACATGGGAGTACCTACATCTGCTTGATGAAGTCTGGCATCACAGTTCATACAGGAAGATTCTAAACACGGGGGCAGAAACAGTCTAGTACATGAGGCCCTCGTGCCCTGGAGTAGGCTGGGAGGCAAGCCTAAGGTGGGTGAGGATCGGTGCTACCACGGGAAGCAGTTGGTATCAAAGGCCCCACTTCAGTGAGGCTGGGAGCAGGAGGCCACCGAGGTGGCTGACACCTAAAGTGCTAAGATCTGAGGCCAGTTCTCAAGAGAGTTCTTACATCCAGGGCTGCTCCCGAGCCAGAGGCAGCATCCAGGTCTCATCTGGGTCTCAAGCCAGACCCAGGACGAGGTCGAGCCAGGCTGGGCAGAATCCAGAGCACTTGACAGCAAGGGCAGCAGCAGGTGATGCCCGGAAGGCTGGGCTGTGGCTCCTGGATGACCCCACCTAGAGCCATGGCTGGGGAGTGAGGACTGCAATGGATGGCCTCGGGGCCCCAGGTCTGGGGAGGAGAGAGAGGCAGGGGAGGGAGAGAGGCAGGGGAGGGCAGGTGTGACTGCAGGGGCTCAACAAGTGAGGAGGGGAACACTGGCTGGACTTGGCATCAACAGAATTTTGGAGCTCTGGCCCCGCTACTTACCTGCCAATTAAGAGTGACTCACCTGCCTTTACTGTTGACTTAGCTCTTGGATGCTTCAGCCATAAACTCATGAAATTATCCTGTCCTGCCTGTCATGCAGAATTGCCGGGCTTGGCAGGTAAGGTGACATCTGGGGAAATGCCTGCTAAGTCCCCCTTCAGATGCAGTGGGGCTTCGAGGACCCACAATGCTGCACTTCCTGTCGTCACCTTACAGTGACGCTCCAGATCTCCTTCTTGGGATAAATCCTCTGGGACTGTACACTAGGTGACAGGCTAGTTGTCAAAGAGAACTAAGATGTCCCACCAGAGCCCAAGCTTTCTGGTCTCCCATCTCCAAATTCACACACACAGTTTCAGACTGGGGACTGAGAAGGACAATGAGAAACAAATCCTCTCTTTTCTCCAACTCACTGGCCCAAGACCCTTCCAGCCATGGTTGGAGGCCTGGACTGGGGTCAGTCCTTGGGGAGGCCGGGTGGTTCCAGGACACACAGTCTGCAGCCCGGCCTTTAGTAGCCCCTCCCCCAAGTGGATGAGTGGGTGCAACGCTGCCCAGACTCTAAGGCTCCCCACTTCCTCCCACAAACCTGCAGTGCCAGGCTCCACCCGAACTCACTATCTTCAAAACAGCTTACAGGGTTTGTTTCTGATTATAAAAGTAACACCAATTCATTTAGAAAACTAGGAAAATTCCAAAGAGCAAACAAAAACGCTGCTAATATCTAGGCATATCTATCTACCCTTACCTGCCCGGTTTCTGAGGAATTCCCGCTGGCTTCCAATTGCTCCTCCTGACCCTGCTGCAGCGAGCCTGAGTCCCGACGTCCTGTCTCACCCCTTCATTCAGCACAGAACTGGAGTGGGACACCAAGGGCTAAAGGCATTACCAATTCCCAGCGATAGAAATGTAGTAAGGATGAGATGCTAAATTAAAGTTTATTGCAGAATAAAAGTGTGTGCAGTCAGCATCTGTAAGAGGCTATAGTGAGATGCTTTCTACAACTTGGCAATACAATCATGTAGAGTTAAATTAGTAAAATGCACACTTTGTTAATGAGATCAGTTGTCTGCAGAAGTCACTTTAAAAGACAAGTTATCTTTTGTGAAGGCAGAAAGAGTTAGCCTAGACTCATGATTAAACGTAGAAGAAGCAATGGCCAAATCAAAGCACTGAGATACCTGCAGAAAGATGCTGAGCGCGTGCGGGCGCGTGTACGTGTTGGGGGGAGGTCCACGTGGAGCACAGAATGGGGAGGGAGGGAGAAGCCTGGTGGTGTCTGGGTTAGGGAGGCGTCTTCTTGGTCACGGACAGGAAGGGGGCACCCTCTGCTCTCCTCCCCACTCACTATCGGCCTCCTGGCTCAGCCTCCATGGCCCCTGAGGGTGGGAAGGGCTACAGGAGGATGCAACGCAGGACAAGGGCCAAGAGTATGAGCTCCACGGCCAAGGTGACAGTTCAAACATGACTCCCACTTACTTACAAGCTGTGCCACTCTGAACAAAAGTGTTTTCTTTCTGGAGCCCTTTTCCTGATTTGTGAAGTGAGGATACTGAAGTCTCCTTCAGAGGGCTGCTGTGAGGGATACTCAGAGAAAGCAGGAAGGCAGCTGTTGAGCTATCATTATTAATATAAACAATGATATTATTTCTATTACTGATAAGCAAATTTGTTTAGCACTCCCCATGAGGTTATTCAATAAAAGCCAACCCCAAAGCTGTTCTTTTCTTGGTGTGAATATAAAAATTAAGCTCCTGGACCTGCCACGCTGAGGCTTGGACCCTCAGCCTTGGGGACCTAGTGACTGCACCCTCGAGGGTCAGCAGGGCAGCGGCCTCCCTGGATCCAACGTGCAGTCAGAACTGTCTTACGTGGAATGTGTGAACCGAACACACAGCTTGTAGCGTTGTGTGAAATAAATCCCGTTTGTGGGGGAATGTAATTTTTATTTGTATAAACCCAATGCAGCCAACAAAAAAGTTCTTATTATAAAGCGTTCTGGGAATTATCACCAGTGGTGACCGTGAGTGTACAGTATGCATAATAATAATTACCTGCACTAAGGATTTGTAAAATTTAAATGGAATAATGATGTAAAACACTGATTTCCTAGCACAGAGTAAGCACTGGATATAAATGTTTCACATTTTGCAAATGGGAGCTTTTGTTTTTGTTTCGTTAGGCTCACATTGCGTTATTATTTAAATCAGACAGAAACTCTCTAAAGTGGGGTGGAGAGGGAGGATATTCCAAAATTCAAAATATCGTATTTGTGCTGGTAAAAAAGAAAAAAATCACATTTATTTTACAAGGTAGTATTTTCCTAAAGTATTATACAGAGAGGAAAGTTGAGCTGTTTGTAGGAAAACAGAATATAATTTTAGGAAATTACACAAGGATCGACATTGTGCTTAAAACTTTAAAACAGACAGGTTTTTAAAAAATCACACAGTGAGTATTACAGGGTACGAACAGCCTTAAAAGTACACATGAACACGATGATATGGAAGCTCAGCATTAAAACTGCTACTGATGATTTGCTTTCAGACTTGTTCAGACTATTAAGAGAGCACTGCTTCAGCCTTAACAGAAAGAACTCAAAGCACGAACAGAAACGCAACCCTTTCCCAATACAGTCAACTCTCAATTATCCATGACAACGAAAGGGAGCAGTGACATAAGAAATTTTTTAAAGATAAATAATTCCAAACTTAGTTTTGAGAAGTGCCCCTGTACTTATGTTTGGATGTGAGAAGCACTGACATCCCTGGAATTGACAGCACTGATAAAGTGCGGAAACGCCCAACGGGAAGAGACACAATCGCACGCGACAGAAAAGCCCAAAATACAACTGGCCTCCTTAATGTGCTCACACCTCCTCTGGAGAGGGGAGCGGGAAAGAAAACCCACGGAAACTTTGTTTTCCTCATGTAAAAATCCAAAACATATCAACCAAATTTTGCAAACAAGATGGAATAATCAAGTGTTGACTGTATAAATATTATTTTAACTTGTGCTTTTTTTTTTCTTGCCTAGAAGTATTTATACCACCAAAAGTATCTGGATATTTTGACAGCTTTCCAAATTATCTGGTTGCATCCTATTGCCCAAGAAGAGAAATTTGCTTTAAAAGGAGTTTATGATCGCCCCAAAAGAACTTTGATGTTTCAAATAGGCCAGGAAGTAGAGATTAAGAAATAAAACCACCACTCAGATAAAATCAAATCCTAGATCAAATCCAAAAAGTACCTCAGGAAAACAACTTCATGGTTTTGTTCTGGTTTTGGTGATTTTATTTTCTGTTTCATTTTGTACTGTATTACCTTGAACTACAGGTCTTCCCCTTCCAGGAAAGCATCTGTTTTTCTTCAGGGTTTTCCTCAAATTTGCATTTCAGATCCTGAAAATACCTAGATTTGATTGTAAAGCTTCAGTTGTTAATGTACCAAACAGTTGTAACGACAAAAGCATTTTAATTGCTTTGTCATTTCTCAGAAAAGTCATGAACACGTGTGAAACTTGAAAATTCTAGAAGAAATCTTGGTTAGATAAGAAACCTAAATTCCACACAGCACTTACTTTGTATGTTCTACCTAACAGCTTTTACGCCAACTTTCAGAAAGTGGGAATGGTGCCAGTTTTTGATAAAAGCCCAAGAAAGCAGTTTTTCCACCCACACAGCCCAACTCTTTGCCCCAAGTGAGCGAAGGTCCAAATGGTAAAGCTTTCATATCTCTCAATGTACAAGTATTAATCAAAAACCTATTTAACATGACTGTGTTCTATGTCTATAGTACACACTGCAGTCTAAACATTTTCTAAAAGTGCCTATAAATATGCTTATACAAATGAGCAATACAGTATCAGGATTACAGAGCAGTTCTTTCATATAATACAGAACAGAATAGGCCTAGAATTTAAGTTGAAACTACGTATTTTTATATCCTTATCAGTTGTTTTTGGAATGCAAGCATTAGAGAAACAATTCTCGCTCAATCATATATGATTTTCAGATAATTATTAACAGTGCTAGGACAAAAAAAAGAATTCTTGTTTGTGCTTATTTAGAAAAGGCTATTTTGAGATCCAGGAGCATCTGATATTTAGAATCCTGTGGAACATCTCCAGTTCTATAAAATAGATAGAAGTGAATCTTAGTTTTTAATTATAAAGAGTTTGTGCAAACATTTAAAGTGATTATCAACTAGTCTTAAATCCAAAAATTCCATTAAAATCATGGCTAATCTGAATGGCAGTTCAGGAGTTTAAACAGGAACATAGGCAAAAGTCATAGATATTACCATATAAAGTGCCCAACCCTGACACAGCCAGCCTCAGAAACGTGGCCCTGTGCCCATGGATTCCCATGGCGCTGGAGACCTGGTGGTTGACCCCAATTAGATTAACGGATGGAGGAGAGAACTGATAGGAATGGTGCAGAGAAAGAGTGCCTCGTGTTCCTGCCCGGGGTTGCAACAAGCTCACCCAGAATTAGGTGAAGACAGGACCCTGGCGCGAGTCGCCCTGGCTGCAGCTGGCCACTCAATCCTGGGCGGTGCTGAGAGCCCAGGGCAGGGCTCATCAGCTGTCTGTCCCTAAGCCCCTCTCCGTACACCCTCCTCCGCCACCCTCTCCTGGGCCCCGCTGTACCTGGAGCTCTGCTCACCACCTTCTTGGTTTGACTTGTTAAGTCTTTACATTTCAATAAGTGGGAACTTTATGCTGGCTGCATTCTCATCTAGCACAGAAAGTGTTAGCAAACACTGCTTTCAAAGGAATATGCACACTCTGCTTTCTAAACCCTATGGCTGCTTGGGGCACCTGAATCTAACAAACTCTTCTAGCCAGTCACGTGACTACACATACAACTAGGAAAGCAGGTTCTGCCTGGAGTGACTTTTGAAAGATGCCAAGTGGAGGCTTCAGGGAAGGACACAACAGGCCTCTTCTTATTTCTTAAAATACAAACTAATGTGACACAGAAGCTATGTCATGAGATGATGCCATGAGCGCACACTCATGGATAGTCAGGGTGTAGGAAGTATTTCTCCAGCTCCAACTTTGACAGTTCTGGTTTCATGTGGGCCATATTTTAAATTTCCTAGATTCTTAACTATGCCTCACAGACGGTATATTTGGAGAAACAGCAGGTAACCGACTCACACGAGAACACCAGTTACTAATGGAGATTAGGAGCAGAATTCTGAAGAGAGCTAAATAAGAAAGAATCACTTACTACTTTATGTGTGCAGGAAAAGAGAATATTTACAACAGTCCATGAATATTACTGTTGTAAAGTGAATGAATATTACACAAAATATTTTCTCCTGACTTAGCGAACTATTTCAACTGTTTTTGCATTGGCATAAAAAATCCATGCATCATACTGAATTCTAATCCAGTTCTCACCTAAGCCATCCTAATGCTTCATACAACCAAATGAAGCAGAATTAATCAAACCTATTAGATTCATTCCTAATCCCTAAAGGACTGCTGTCTTTAGCACTTCCATGCTAACTAAAACTATGACTGACTTTTTTTCTTAAGACATCAGATGTGGCTGCCTCCTAAATATAATACCTATATAACTCCTAAAAGTTTCCCCCAGACTTGAAGAACAATTTTAAAAAGCAGGGATATGTTGGGGAACCCACCCAAGAGGCCAGTTCAAATGGTACAACATCCCCAGCTAGCCCAGGCCAAGTACATCTCTCCTTCCCCCGGGTTCCCAGGGCACTCTGGGTCCCATCACCTGCATGTGTTACCTCGCCTACTGGACTGTGGTCCCTTCCTGCCGGGAGTCAGGCCTTATTCACTCTGTATCCCTGAAGAGCGTAGGCACTCAGCTAAAGCTGGACTGAGCCTGAAACAGAGGTGGAATCTCTTCTGAAGTGAGGTCTAGCTCAGCCCCAGATAACGGAGGGATGTGCAGACACTGGCCATAACTAGGGACTGAGCTGGCCTCCAGTAACCTCCCAGAAGTAAGCCAGGACAGCACTGGCCCAGCCCCAGTGCAGGCGGTGGGGAGACGGGGAAAGGGACAGAATGGCATTAACCAGTGCACACCTTGAGGGGTCACGTGAGCCACTTTCCACACGGGACTAGCAGGGTAGGGGTGCTCATCAGCACACCAAAAGGAACGCCAAAGAGTTGTTCTGCGAAGAACTGGCTCTTTATAAAATAGTGTCTCCTTCACTCCGGGCAGCTCCTCAACCTGATCCGTGATGCTCTGTGATCATCACTTCATCACATCATTGCTTTCAAAGTTCCCAGTGAAATTAAGGCTGGGTCACAATTCATGACACCAGATGCTACATAAAAAGGAAGTCAAGATACAAAAGAAAATCATTTATAAGAAAAAAATGTCTTAATTATAAGACTAATGTAAAAGTGAAGCTAAATCAGCAGACCACTGAACTGGTATGGTTGTTAGAGAGGGGTAGAAAACATCGACTGCATTGGAAAAAGGATCCATTAGACAAAAGTACAAAAGCTCAGCATGGATCAGAGGACGGGGCTTCCTGCCTGGACGCTCACACGGTGGTTTCTATTGTTTCGATCACTTCCAGATCAGACTGCGAAGGGGAGAGAAGGGTGCACTCGTCTGGTTCCCAGCTGCTCTCTGGACTGTAATCTTCCTCTGAACTCAGTTCTGCTCCTTCTTCTGTGTCCTCATCGCACGACTCCACATAGTGAGCCCCGACTGCATTGATCCCAGAGTCCTCAGAACTTGAGGGAGAAGAGCAGTGATCTATTTTTGGCGTATTGCTCTCTTTTGATATTAAGGCATCGTGTGCAGAGACCTCCTCGGGGCTAATTTTGTGGGAATGTGGCGCCGGCTGCTTCTGCACATAACACATCTTCCCATTAATACATTTAACCTGATAGTTGTCAATAAAGAGGTCTGAGATCATACAGTACCTTGGTGAATCAGGGGGGAGGGGAGGCTGGAAGACAGATGCGAATTTCAAAAAGTGTTCAGTGAGGGACACTGAGATCTGAATGGTGTTTGTGGGTTCCCAAGGCCTTGCGGGAATCTCAGTGCTTGGAAGCTGTTCCACAGGGGTCATCGGCTGATACACGTATTTGCCTGTGGGGAACACAAAAAGGCAGCTGAAATCTAAGAGTATTACACACACTACATTAAGGTAGCCATAATGGTTTCTCTCTGAGGACTCAGAATGTTTTTAAAAATATTTCAATAACATCTCAGAAGAAACTAATAATAGAATCGTTCAAAACTGTTATAATCAATTAAAAATACAACACGGTACCATAACATCATGGTGTTTTCATCTAAGAAACTCAACACACTTTACAAATCTTAATTTATATTTGAGTCTTTTTAATGCCTCTGGAATAGGTGGGTGGATACTATCATCCTTATTTTTCAGACAACTTGAAATGATTTACCCATCATACTAAAATAAGGAATGTCCACATTATAGTATGGTAAAAACATACTGTAAAATAGTATAATATACCATAAAATTATAATTCCATTTTTATCTTTAATAATTATATGCTAATATAGACATTTAAAATTTATCATCAGGATTATGATAAGACTTTCACTCTTCAGGTTTCTATGTTTTAATCAGAATACACATACACACACACATTTAATAGGTAATGGCCTATAGCATTGTCCTGGTCACCCTCAGTGGCCAGGGTCAGGTGCAGGGTGTGAAATGATCTCTTTCAAGACCCAAAGCTCATCAGTGGCCAAAGCAGGAGATGTTCTCCCTGACACCAATTCCACAAGCACAACCTCAGCCAAGCACAGGCACAGGCAGATGCAGGGGGGTGACCTGCCAGATGTTTCTAGAAAACCAAGAAGCTTATCCCCAAACCTTCCCTCTGCCTAGGTGTTTCTCACAGAGTTTGTGTGGAAGTGAAACCTAACTGGATCTGCTCCTCCCGCATCTCTTTGCTCATTCTCTTTTGCTTCACTCAACAGTTAACAAAGCCTCCCCTGTACCAAGTGCTAAGAAGACAGATGGAGATGACAATTGCCCAGTCTGTAAGCCTAAAATGATTTAAAAATAGAAATCTGGAAAAAAAAAAAAAAACCAACAACGACCACAAGTCCCAGAGACAGAAGCCACAAATGTAGGCACCATCTTGGGTTTATTCCTAACGTAGCTGATTTATCAATCAGTCCATACAGTATCTTCTGCACATATTTATGACACTGTTTTTTAACCTCAATGCTATTGCCATTTCAGATCAGATAATCCTTTGCTGAGGGGCTGTCCTATGCACTAGCATCCTTGGCCTCTACCCACTAGATGCCAGTAGCACCTCCTCCCCAGGCTGACAATCAAAACATCTCCAGGGCTTCCCTGGTGGCGCAGTGGTTGAGAGTCCGCCTGCCAATGCAGGGGACACGGGTTGGTGCCCCGGTCTGGGAAGATCCCACATGCCGCGGAGCGGCTGGGCCCGTGAGCCATGGCCGCTGAGCCTGCGCGTCTGGAGCCTGTGCTCCGCAACGGGAGAGGCCGCAACAGTGAGAGGCCCGCGTACTGAAAAAAAAAAAACCCAAAAAAACCCAAAAACCAAAACAAAACATCTCCAGATGTTGTCACATATACCTGGAGGCAAAATCGCCCTCGCTGAGAACCACTGATTTATGACCTCCTCATGAGCATCTCTTTGCAGGCAAATCACCCACTGTGCTCTGCTCCCATCTGTTTTAGTTCTTAGTCAGATCGAAAATTCTAGGATAGGGATCACATTTGTAAGGAAAACTACCTTGTATTTTTTAAATAAGTTCATTAAGCATGGACGAATAGCAATTTTAGATCAGAAATGTGAACAGCAAACTGTGCCACAGATAGTGCAACATTTGATCTATTAAGATCAATCAAGCCTGCCTGTATTTTTTACCTCTGTTTCTTGACTCCTGTACAAAAAAGTAGGCTTAGATGCCACAATTTCTTTGTAACTAAATTACTCTAAAAATACACTCAGCTTCATTCTGGAGTGAGGGAATTCCCCTGGCAGTCCAGCGTTAGAATTCCGCACTCTCATTGCCAAGGGCCCGGGTTCAATCCCTGGTCTGGGAACTAAGATCCCACATGCCACGCGGCACGGCTAAAAAAAAAAAAAATCATTCTGGAGTAAAACTGTTAAGCCTTTGGGGTCCCAGGTCTGCTTCCAAGCCTGGACATATTTCACACAAACCTTACAGTCTAACAAAAATACAAGCAAGAACTGTCATGCCTGCCTGGGAAATTGTTTAAAATATATTGGGCTGGCCAAAAAGTTCGTTCAGTTTTAAGTAAAAATAAAAGACATTTTTCATTTTCACAAAGAACTTCATTGAACAACATATTCACTAACCGATCTGACTTTTTGGCCAACCCAATACCAGGTATCTTCAATTCTGTTCTCTGTAAAGGAAGGGATTACTCCTTGTCAGGCAAAGTTCAAGTCAGGCAAGTTCTAACAGCTTGGTAGGAACTCTGAATCCAAGCAGAGGGGCAAAAAAGGCAGACTTTCAAGCCTCCCCTCTGGTCTGTCAGCCCCAGGATTAGAGAAAGATGAGTGTGGGCAGAGGACAGAAAAGGGACTGGGAGAATTTAGGGGACTCTACTCCCTTCTGTCCACAGAGTGGTGAACAAAACATCTGGAACGGAGGTTTGGTCTTTTCTTGGGTGGTAGACTGGTGGTTACTGGGTTCAGAGGCTATGGATGGCAGGCACTCATGAAATGCTTGTCGCAGATGCTGATTAAGCTCATTCTGGCCCAAGTAACCTATGGTTTAGTTACCCACTGGTCACCGCATAAGAGGTTCCTGAGACCCAGAGGGCTCAGCGCTTTATCTAGTCCAAAGGTGGAGAGGATCCTGCAGCCTGACTTTGGGCCTTCTCTGACCAGCCTCTCCTACTCTCACCTAAGCCCCCTTGCTGCACCCACCCCCTTACCCGCCTTTGTGCTTCTTCAAAATTTGCTTTTTCTCTTCTTCTCAGTTGTTCTACCTCTTACTTTCCTCTCTCCTCCAAAGCACCATTTTTATTTCTTGAAGTGTGGTAAAAGTAAGAGAAATGCAGCTTGGAGAGAAAGGTATGTTGCATTCCAGATTACATTTTCTTCTACCAGTTACACCTATTAAACATGCTATTCAGAGCTGGAGTGACAGCCTGTTATCTGGTGATACTGAGATACAGATGCAAAGAGGAAGGCAGGGAAGAGAAAAGTAATAAAGATGGCCAGATGAGAAACAGAGTTGAGTAAACACCTTTTAAATATCAATGATTATATAATACTATATTGTTTGATTTGCTCATAAACATATAAATTATAAAACAAACATATCAAGGATTTAGTTTTGTAAAGAGTCCAGAGGGGGTACTTCCCTGGGGGTGCAGTGGTTAAGAATCCGCCTGCCAATGCAGGGGACATGGGTTCGAGCCCTGGTCCGGGAAGATCCCACATGCCACGGAGCAACTAAGCCCATGCACCACAACTACTGAGCCCGCGCTCTAGAGCCTGCACTCTAGAGCCTGCAAACCACAACTACTGAGCCCACGTGCCACAACTACCGAAGCCTGCGCGCCTAGAGCCCGTGCTCTGCAACAAGAGAAGCCACCGCAATGAGAAGCTGGCACACCGCAACAAAGAGTAGCCCCCGCTCGTTGCAACTAGAGAAAGCCTGCGCGCAGCAACAAAGACCCAACGCAGCCAAAAATAAATAAATAAATTTAAAATAAATAAAAAATGTGGTGTTTGTCTAGGTTTCCCCACTGTAAAGTTAGTATTTTTCTCTCTATAATATTAAGTATCTTGTGAAGAGATATTTTGAGAGTATGCAAATACCCTGTTTCTCATCATACCACCATCTACTAATTTTAGCATGCACAGGTGGATGTGGCCTGCAACAATCACTACTGTGGTATTTGCCAAATAGTGATTTTCTATTTACATCATTCCTTCTATATTTATTAATTAGAATTCTATCTAAGCAGGAGATGCTCCTTCTCCCTCATTTATTTATGTATTCAATTATTTACTGATAGAAGCATGGACTCATATTTATTTTATTCTAGGGATTGTAATCCTTTACTACCGTTATTTATTTTGTTGCTCAAATTGTCCCAGACTTAGCTCTTGGGAGCTCCTTTAAGTTACCCCTGTGTCATTTCAACATGCCCCATATTTTTGTGACGACTTCCTCACGTTCTGGCGTCATAAGAAGTTACTGGCTTATCCTGTACTTCCCCTGCCCCAGTCCAGGAATCAGCCATTTCTCCAAGGAGCCCTAGCTCCTTTCTTACGAACTTACACATTCTTAAGCTTATTCTCAAAATACTCCTGTGAAGCAGAATCTTAGTTTGCTAATGACTCATTCAGCCACTCACAAAATTCATCCATACGAAAGTGAAGACTACACCTCATTACACTACTTAACACCCATTTTAAAAAATAATATAAAAACTAAAAATAAACTTCGTAAACGCATTACTTTATATGGAATCTTTTTCAAGGGAGCTCAAATCACATTCTCAATAATGAAACTGACTAATCACAATAGGTTTTTGTGATCACTAAGTGAAAAATAAATTTCATATATTCATGTTTCTTTTCAGGAAAGCTGGTTCAACACTACAGGTATTTCTCAACTAAAGGCCAATCAAAACCACTAAATAAGTAACTTAAACTATTCTTTTAAAGTCTTGGTTCATAATTTTTCTGACTGTTCTTCCCCAATGGTGTTTAGCAACAATATGTAGTACATACTGTTTTATTGTTTTTGTTTTTTAACATCTTTATTGGAGTATAATTGCTTTACAATGGTGTGTTAGTTTCTGCTGTATAACAAAGTGAATCAGCTATACTGTATACATATATCCCCATATCCCCTCCCTCTTGCATCTCCCTCCCACCCTCCCTATCCCACCCCTCTAGGTGTTCACAAAGCACCGAGCTGATCTCCCTGTGCTATGTGGCTGCTTCCCACTAGCTATCAATTTTACATTTGGTAGTGTGTATATGTCCATGCCACTCTCTCACTTTGTCCCAGCTTACCCTTCCCCCTCCCCGTGTCCTCAAGTCCATTCTCTAGTAGGTCTGCACAGACCTACATACTGTTTTCACCATGCCTCAATGAGACACTAAAAAAGATTTATGTTTTCATCCTGGTGGAAAGAAGGAAGGGATAGAGGGAGAGAGGGGAGAGTTAATTACTTTCTCAAGCTCATGTAGTAAGGCAGAGGTCAGTTCTAGAGCCCAAGCCCTGTGACAGCCTATGTTCTTTCTTCATGAGAATACTCATTACTTAATTAATAAGATTTATCTAATGCTCTTGTTAGTTTACACTGTCATTCTCTGCCATTAACTTCAGCTAATATTCCAATCGGTAGCACAGTTGTACATATATAGTAGATACATTCCCTAGTAGGAGTTTCTTTCTTTTGGTTGTAGAGCACAAAGGGAAGGCAGGTGGGGACAAACGTAGAAAATGATTTATGTGGCCCCTTAAGCTATTGCATGCACTTTGTTAAACTAGTTTTTAGGATCAGTTGTGCATTTTGATTTTTAAAAAAGATCCTCTGGAGGGGAATGCGCTTTTTGCTTTTACAGATAGTTTTATGACTGTTAAATGTGTGTCCGCTTGACACATGAACTACACTGCTCTCAGGGAATGCAAAGTTATTTTAAAATTAGCCTAAGCAAAATATAATTAAAAAGGTAAATCTACTGAAAAAAACTGAGTGGCCTAAGGGAAACTGCATGCACAGTTCAGTTCTTTGATTTTATATACTGAATCACAAGTATGCTTATTTTAGTCCCAAGGGCATTCATTATATTGAAAATAATATTAAATATTCTTATTCAGCTATTTCTGCAATGTACATTATTTACTTAGTTGAGTAGCATATCACAAACTAAAAGCAAAAGAACCTAACATTTATTATAACCAATATTTTTTGTGGCCTTACCCTCTACCACCCTGCTCCACTGGCAGTAATATACCAATATTTTTGTACTTCAATCTATGAGAACAATAAAGTTCATACATTGCTCAATATATTGAAGTCCCCAATCAGAAATTTATGCAAGATGCTAATTTCTTCATTTTTCAAATCGTGTAAACTTTAGTGAGGAGGAACATATTAATGTAAAGCAAAACCCCAGTGAGACAGAGCACCAGAGCATGGTTTATTTACTCAGTTAACAAATATTTATTGACTATTTACCATGTTTATACTACTAAATCAGATGCTGTGGGGAAATAAAAAGTACAATGTGTAGTCATGCTTCAAGGGGCTTCCAGTCAAACTGCAGGGAGAAGATAAAAAATAAAAATAAAACACCAGTTGAGCAAAACTGTAAATATACAAGGGCATTCACCAAGCAGCGGAATAGGATTCCAGGCTTCACTGAAGGACTGTACCTGGCTGTTAAAAGACACACACCTGTGGAGTAGCAATCGGAACTGCTCCAGGCCAGTTCCAGAGCCAGAATGTGTCAGCAGGCATGTGGGGTTCACAGAGTCGACCAAGACAGCAAAGGAGGATAAAGTTTGTGAGGAAGACAGAGGCTGGATGGGGCTTAGAATGCAAGGCCAAAGTGTTCGTGTTTTGCTAACAATGGGGACCAGTGCAGATTCCTGAGGAGGCAAGTAACAACAATAAAAGAGGGATTTCAGAGAATTTAGTCTGGTAAAGATGTGCAGAGGGACTGGAAAGAGAAGAGATGGGGGTTAAGGGGAGGCTATTACAGGGTTTCAAGCATGACATTCTGACCTGACGCAAGTCACCTGGCTCAGTAGAGGAAGGAACACCAGAGACATTCCTAGGAAGGTGGCAGATCCTGGGGGTTCAGGGCAAGGACTGAGGCTACGTACTGGCTGTCCAACCTTTATCAAATGAACAGTCCCATGCTTTCCATTTCCTCAGGGTAAAGTGGTCAGTGCACTCTATCTTTTAAAGCACTGACTCAATGCCTGGCACACTGTATAATTCTATTATTGGTGTTGCTTATAGAAGACAGGAGCTGCCTGCAGGTCTCCGAGCCCCTCTATAGAGGCTTCCCAGCTTTGCCTTTCTACTCACTTCCATTTCTATCTGCTCCTCTCATGGGATGGGCACAGATAAAGCTGGTCTAAAGCACAAATCAGACTTCGACAATCAAGCTTCCACCATCTTCCAGTTGGTTTTACGCTCAGATCTGGAGTTAAGTCAAACTGGTAAGAGGGGGAATGGAGGAGGTGGAGGAAGTACCACGGAACAGCCTGTGCAGGGCAGGAGCCCTCACCAACAGACCTCTACAGTCTGCACTGCTCTGGGCCACAATTTTGACACCCTGAAGTAGGGCAGCCAGTACAGTGAGGCCTGCCTTAAAAATAACATTTCTAAAAGTGCCATAAACCAACGAGAGAGAGAAGCTGTTCACCATATTTACCAAGTTAGAGTAGCCAATGTGAAGAGAGACATGATGAAGCCTCTATCCTTTTTTAAACCATGTTTATTCCTACCTGAAGCCAAGTCTTCTGGTTTGAGGGACAGATACATGTAAAAAAAAAAATTGTGTATTTTAATAAGTAACTACCACTGAAAAACTAGGGGTAAAGAGAAGTGTAAAATGCATCCCTCTTACGACCCAATTTGAGTCACACAAACATCTGTAAGCATCACAAGAAGAAAGAGAAGTATTAAGTTGTGGGGTATACACTATATAAGGTACAGGAGCCCAGAAAAAGTGAGGGCTGGAAGGGCTAAGAAGAGGCTCCCAAGAAACGGATATAAACTTAAGAAGGGCTAGGACCTGGACAAAAGAAAGTAAAGTGGCAGGCTTTGTGCAAAATCCAGAGGCGGAAGTAGTGTGGGCTGTCTCAGGGGCAGTGGGGTAAACAGCCTTACTGGAACAGAGGGTCTCCTGCCACAAAACCAGTCTCATCACAGATAATCTAGAAAGAGAGCAAAACCCTTCCCTTGCCTAAGGAGACTGGATACCATAAGAGCCACTCTGCTGAATAAACTGGCACAATGGAACTTGTAGACACAGACAATTCCAGTTGGGAAAGAGCCCCTTGTAGGGCCAGAGAGTTCGGAAACATCCAATAGGTAAGTCTGGCTAAAACAGGCCATAGTAAAAAATGAAAAAAAAAAAGGCAGAGAATGAGAACTCTCTTAGGCTTTCCAGTTCCTTTTAGGGGGCCAAATAAGGGTCTCATGGAGCGAATATCTCCACCTCTTTATCCTTAATCTCAGAAGTCCTACTTATCCACCGGGAGCTGTTCTGTAGAGTTGGTTTTAATACAGTAATTGGTTAAAAAAGGGATGGCTGAGGGAGTCTTCTAAGGATGGCTGACTGAGGATGAGATGAAGCATGAAAAACCGTATGTTCAGAAAGAAGAGGAGGGCTGCTGACAGAGCACACAGAGACTCAACCACTGTGTATTAAGTATCTGCACTTTGCAGTACAGGAAAACACTGGGAGAGAAGCCTGATGGAGGGAAAGAGGAATAAGTGAAAAGTGGCTGATTATGGATCACTGCAAGGGAAGGAAAGCTGTATGAGTGCCACCCCTTTTTTGTCTGAAGATGGATGACGATGATGATAGTCATTACCTTTGATTTCTTTATAAGAAGCCTTGACCTTATTGGCATTTTATTAAACCATCTCAGCCTCCTACCTTCCTCTGCAAAAATCAATAGTGGATGGGCTGAGTTACCAGACTAGCCAACAGATTTCTAAAACTTCAATTAGAAAAAATTTGAGAACAAAGAAACTCCCTATGGGAGGCAGCACAAGTGGAGATGGAGAACATGAAGACTCTGGCGCAGTTTTCTGCCATTCCACTAACACACAGCTGTGTAGTTCTACAGATCCCAAATAAGTTATTAGCAGCCATTAATCCAATGGACAGATAATCGTGACAGTCTAAAACTAAGGGAAGTAGTACAAGACATCTGTCACATTCATCTATTGATCTGGGAATAAAAAGTTCAGAAAATTCCCAAGAAAAGGATGCTAACCAGTCAACCTGATCTAAGAAAATTAAGATCTTAAACCATCTGTGCTTTTCACAGGGGCTCAGCAGATACTTACTGAAATAAAACAATACATTTTTTTTGTTAAAGGTTATTTTTGTAAGGAACATGTCTGTGTTTAGTCAAGAACCTCATTTTTAAATTTATACAAACCAGTATGGCATTCTGGAGCTTTATTTGTTTATTAATCAGTCACAACAATAATAAAACACATTCTAAGTATCAATGAGATATAATTTAAAATCAAATTATTTATATACAAAAATTTATATTTCCCAATGGAATGAAAGAAAATATATTCACCATGTTATTTCTTTAATCAGTTGTTATAATTACCTCTCATTTCTCTTGGACCTGTGATTAGGCCAGCCAACTTTAAAATCAGTGCCACTGGGGAAACCCAGAGTTAGGGGTAAGAACTTACAAATGTACTACTTACAGCTAAATAGCATCTCTACTTAACTATTCACTTAACTACTCTTGAATGGGGACAAGGAGGCTCAGATGATGGCACCAAAACTCAACTTGGAGATCTGTTCTTAGACAACCTCTCTTCATCATAATAGCTGGGTTGTGAAATATATGGAGAAAGTCACTTCGCAGCTGACACTAAGCAGTAAAGAGGAAAAAGGGGCCCAGGTTATTACGAGATTATAAATGTGCTAGTATCAACTAATGCCTCTCAACTCCAAATTTTCTTTTCAATATATGTTCAGCCACAGTGAACAGAATCCCTTTAAACATTTTTCTTCTACACTGAGCAAGATGCTAAATTTCTCAGTAGAGAGCACTAGAGGGACACTACAGGAGGAAGGGGCTCTCATGTTTGCTGCACACAGGCTGGGGTGGGGGGGAATGAAATCTGCTGGAGGTCTGCCCCAGCCGTGAACCCAGAATGTACGGTTCCTTGGCAACCTTGTGGTTTTGGCCTGGCCTGGTGATAGCCTTCCCATGGCCTTCTCCACGTGCAAACCAGCGTTCTGAAGGCCTTCTGCCTACATCATTCCCTCCTGCCTATCCAAGCCTATGCCACCTTTGCATACCCACACCCTTAACTGCTCATTGCCCATGCCTTCCTGGCACTCCAAAGGGCTGCTTCCTGCTTGCCCAGCAAATTCAAAACAGTACAGCCTGGGCAAAGAGGCAAGGTTCTCTGCTATTCTGTAGGCTGAACTATACTTTCTCCAACAAGTTTTGAACCCCAGTCTTGGGGAGGCGGAATTCCTTGCACCTTTGTCCTTCCTGGGTATATATACTCCCTCAGCTCAAAGGAAATACACAGAGTTTCCTTATATCCTTTGGTCACTTATTTCTTAGAGTTTTACAATTCTTTCTCTTTCTTTTTTCTCTTTCTTCTTTTTTTTTCTTTCTTTCCTTTCTTTCTCTCTCTCTCCCTCTCTCTCTCTTGCCTTTCTTTCTCTCTTTCTTTCTTTCTTTTCTCTCTCTCTCTCTCTCCCTCCCTCCCTCTCTCTCTCTCTCTCTTTCTTTCTTTCTGTTTTTATTTATTTTCCCTGCATTGGGTCTTTGTTGCTGCAAACGGGCTTTCTCTAGTTGCGGCGAGCAGGGACTACTCTTCGTTGCAGTGTGAGGGTTTCTCATTGCAGTAGCTTCTCTTGCTGCAGAGCACACGCTCTAGGAACGCGGGCTTCCGTAGTTGCAGCACACAGGCTTAGCAGTTGTGGCTCGTGGGTTCCAGAGCGCAGGCTCAGTAATTGTGGCGCACAGGCTAAGCTGCTCTGTGGCATGTGGGATCTTCCCAGAACAGGGCTCAAAACTGTGTCCCCTGCATTGGCAGGTGGATTCTTAACCACTGCACCACCAGGAAAGTCCAACGATTCCTTATATTAAACTTCCCCTGTGTAATCTACTACATGGTTTCCATCTACTGATTGGATGTAAATTGATTCAATGACCAAAGTCAAAGTGTGGGATTTCCTGTAGAACAGGGGTCCCCAACCCCCGGGCCATGGGGGAATCAGGCCACACAGCAGGAGGTGAGCGGCTGGCGAGCAAGCGAAGCTTCATCTGCCGCTCCTCATGGTTCGCGTTACTGCCTGAACCTTCCCTCCCACCCCCGTCCATGGAAAAACAGTCTTCCACGAAACCGGTCCCTGATGCCAAAAAGGTTGGGGACCACTGCTGTAGGTGGTACTGCCTGATCTGTCTACTGAGAATGCTTTAATATAAGTATAGTATTAAAAAATTAAGTAGTTTATATATTTGGAGCCTAGACTAAGACATTAAATCTTATGTATTAAAATATTAATCCTTTAGATGTTTAAAACTGGACAAACTGACAAACAATTAAGTTTAATATTAACAGAGAACAATTTTAGAAGAATGCATTCTAAAACTTATTTTTAAAAGAATATTGTTCGAGGGAGACCTTCAAGATGGCAGAGGAGTAAGACGTGGAGATCACCTTCCTCCCCACAAATGAATCAAAAATACATCAACATGTGGAACGACTCCTACAGAACGCCTACCAACACTGGCAGAAGACCTCAGACTTCCCAAAAGGCAAGAAACTCCCCACGTACCTGGGTAGGGCAAAAGAAAAAAGAAAAATCAGAGACAAAAGAGTAGGGAGGAGACCTGCTCCTCTGGGAGGGAGCTGTGAAGGAGGAAAAGTTTCCACACACTAGGAAGCCCCTTCACTGGCAGAGACAGGGGTGGCAGCGGGGAAGCTCTGGAGCCACAGAGCAGAGCCCAGCAACAGGGGTGCAGACGGCAAAGCAGAGAGATTCCCACATAGAGGATGGGTGCCGACAGCACTCACCAGCCTGAGAGGCTTGTCTGCTCACCCACTGGGACGGGTGGGGGTTCGGAGCTGAGGCTGGGGCTTTGGAGGTCAGACACCAGGGAAGGAACTGGGGTTGGCTGCATGAACACAGCCTGAAGGGGGCTAATGCACCACAGCTAGCCAGGAGGGAGTCCAGGGAAAAGTCTGGACCTGCCTAAGAGGCAAGAGACCATTGTTTTGGGGTACGTGAGGAGAGGGGATTCAGAGCACCACCTAAACAAGCTCCAGAGACGGGCGCGAGCCATGCCTATCAGCTCAGACCCCAGAGACAGGCGTGAAATGCTAAGGGTGCTGCTGCAGCCACCATGAACCCTGTATGCAAGCACAGGTGACTACCTACACACCCCTCCCGGGAGCCTGTGCAGCCTGCCACTGTCAGGGTCCCAAGATCCAGGGACAACTTCCCGGGAGAACACACAGCACGCCTCAGGCTGTTGCAATGTCATGCCAGCCTCTGCCACTGCAGGCTCACCCCGCATTCCAATTATGACTACCGTACCCCTGCCTCTCCCCGGCCTGAGTGAGCCAGACCCCCTAATCAGCCGTTGCTTTAACCCCATCCTGTCTGGGCGGGGCACAGATGCCTGAGGGCGACCTACACACAGAGGTGGGGCTAAAACCAAAGCTGAACCCCAGGAGCTGTGCAAAAGAAGAGAAAGGGAAATCTCTCCCAGCAGCCGCAGGAGCAGCAGATTAAATCCCCGCAATCAACTTGATGAACACTGCATCTGTGGAATACCTGAATAGACAACGAATCTTCCCAAAATTGAGGTGGTGGACTTTGCGAGCAACTGTAGACTTGGGGTTTGCTTTCTGCATCTGATTTGTTTCTGATAATTATCTTAGTTTACTTTTTAGTGCTTGCTATCATTAGTGGATTCGTTTTTCTTTTTTTTTTTTTTTTTCCTTCAGTACGCGGGCCTCTCACTACTGTGGCCTCTCCCGTTGTGGAGCACAGGCTCCGGACGCGCAGGCTCAGCAGCCATGGCTCACGGGCCCAGCTGCTCTGTGCAATGTGGGATCTTCCCGGACTGGGGCACGAACCCATGTCCCCCGCATTGGCAGGTGGACTCTCAACCACTGCGCCACCAGGGAAGCCCCTTTTTTAAATTTTTTACAATTTTTTTATTTTTTCTCTTTTCGTGATTGTGTATGTTTCTTTGTGTGATTTTGTCTGCTTAAGATTTGCTTTTATCATTTGTCCTAGGGTTTTGACTGTTCATTTTTCTTTCTTGCTTTCTTTTCCTTGTTCTTTGTTTGCTTGTTTTCTTTTTATGGTGTGTGTGTGTGTATGTTTCTTTTTGTGATTTCTGTCTGTTTAGTCTTGCTTTTACCATTTGGTTTGGGGTCCTATCTGTTCGTTTTTTTGTTTTGTTGGGTTTTTTTCTTACTTTTCTTCCAAGCCGTATGGCTTGCAGGGTCTTGGTGCTCCGGCCGGGTGTCAAGCCTGAGCCTCTGAGGTCGCAGAGCCGAGTCCAGGACATTGGTCCACCAGAGACCTCCCAGCCCCACGTAATATCAATCGGTGAGAGCTCTTCCAGAGATCTCCGTCTCAATGCTAAGACCCAGCTCCACCCAGCGGCCAGCAAGCTCCAGGGTTGGACGCCCCATGCCAAACAACTAGCAAGACAGGAACACAACCCCACCCATTAGCAGAGAGGCTGCCTAAAGTATTACTAAGTTCCCAGACACCCCAAAACACACCACCAGATGCAGCCCTGCCCACCAGAAGGACAAGATCCACGGCCACCCCCCCAGAACACAGGCACCAGTCTCCTCCACAAGAAAGCCTACAAAAGCCACCGAACCAACCTCATCCACTAGAGGCAGACACCAAAAACAATGGGAAATACAAAC
This sequence comes from Grampus griseus, assembly GCF_964374135.1. Classification (NCBI taxonomy): domain Eukaryota; kingdom Metazoa; phylum Chordata; class Mammalia; order Artiodactyla; family Delphinidae; genus Grampus; species Grampus griseus. Next base: position 61,900,622 of record NC_138998.1, read on the forward strand.
CTGCAGCCTGCAAAAAGGAGACCCCAAACACAGTAAGTTATACAAAATGAGAAGACAGAGAAATATGTAGCAGATTAAGGAGCAAGGTAAAAACCCACCAGACCAAACAAATGAACAGGAAATAGTCTACCTGAAAAAGAACTCAGAGCAATGACAGTAAAGATGATCCAAAATCTTGGAAACAGAATGGAGAAAATACAAGAAATGTTTATCAAAGACCTACAAGAACTAAAGAACAAACAAAAAATGATGAACATCAGAATAAATGAAATTAAAAGTTCTCTAGAAGGAGTCAATAGCAGAACAACTGAGGCAGAAGAATGGATAAGTGACCTGGAGGATAAAATACTGGAAATAACTGTCACAGAGCAGAATAAAGAAAAAAGAATGAAAAGAATTGAGGATGGTCTCAGAGACCTCTGGGACAACATTAAATGCACCAACATTCAAATAATAGGGGTCCCAGAAGAAGAAGAGAAAGAGAAAGGAGCTGAAAAATATTTGAAGAGATTATAAGTTGAAAACTTCCCTAATATGGGAAAGGAAATAGTCAATCAAGTCCAGGAAGCGCAGAGAGTCCCACACAGGATAAACCCAAGGAGAAACATGGCAAGACACATAGTAATCGAACTATCAAAAATTAAATACAAAGAAAAAATATTAAAAGCAGCAAGGGAAAAGCAACAGATAACATACAACAGAATCTCCATAAGTTTAACAGCTGATCTTTCAGCAGAAACTGCAAGCCAGAAGGGAGTGGCATGGTATACTTAAAGTGATGAAAGGGAAAAACCTACAACCAAGATTACCCAGCAAGGATCTCATTCAGATGTGATGGAGAAATTAAAACCTTTTCAGAAAAGCAAAAGTTAAGAGAATTCAGCACCACCAAACCAGCTTTACAACAAATGCTAAAGGAACACAAGAGAAGGAAAAGACCTACAAAAACAAACCCAAAACAATTCAGAAAATGGTAATAGGAACATACATACTGATAACTACCTTAAACATAAATGGATTAAATGCTCCAACCAAAAGACAACAACTGGCTGAACGGATACAAAAATAAGACACATATATACGCTGTCTACAAGAGACCCACTTCAGACCTAGGGACACATACAGACTGCAAGAGAGGGAATGGAAGAAGATATGCCATGCAAATGGAAATCAAAAGAAAGCTAGAGTAGCAATACTCATAACAGACAAAATAGACTTTAAAACAAAGACTATTACAAGAGACAAAGAAGGACTCTACATAATGATCTATGGTTCAATCCAAGAAAAAGATATAACAATTGTAAATATTTATGCATCCAGGCTACCCTGGTGGTACTGTGGTTAAGAATCTGCCTGCCAATGCAGGAGACACGGGTTCAACACCTGGTCAGGGAAGATCCCACATGCCAGGAAGCAACTAAGCCCATGCAAGACAACTACTGAGCCTGCACTCTAGAGCTCGCAAGCCACAACTACTGAGCCCATGTGCCACAACTACTGAAGCCTTTGAGCCTAGAGCCCATGCTCTGCAATAAGAGAAACCACCACAAAGAGAAGCCAGCTCACCGCAATGTAGAGTAGGCCCCACGTGCCGCAATTAAGGAAAGGCCCACGTGCAGCAACAAAGACCCAGTGCAGCCATAAATAAATAAATAAATAATTTTTAAAAATCTTTATGCACCCAACATAGCAGCACCTCAATACATAAGACAAATGCTAACAGCCATGAAAGGGGAAATCAACAGTAACACAATAATAGTAGGGGACTTTAACACCCCACTTTCACCAATGGACAGATCATCCAAAATGAAAATAAACAAGGACGGACTTCCCTCATGGTGCAGTGGTTGAGAATCCATCTGCCAATGCAGGGGACACCTGTTCGAGCATGAGTTGGGAAGATCCCCCATGCTGTGGAGCAACTAAGCCTGTGTGCCACAACTACTGAGCCTGTGCTCTAGAGCCTGCGAGCCAAAACTACTGAGTGCATGTGCCGCAACTACCGAAACCCACGAGCCTAGAGCCCATGCTCCGCAACAAGAGAAGCCACAGCAATGAGAAGCCCATGCACCGCAACGAAGAGTAGCCCCCATTCACTGCAACTAGAGAAAACCAGTGCACAGCAACAAAGACCCAATGCAGCCATAAATTCATTAATTAATTAAGGAAACACAAGCTTTAAATGACACATTAGACGAGATGGACTTGGTATTTATAGGACACCCTATCCAAAAACAACAGAATACACTTTCTTCTCAAGTGCTCATGGAACATTCTCCAGGATAGTTGGGTCACAAATCAAGCCTCGGTAAATTTAAGAAAACTAAAATCATATCAAGTATCTTTTCCAACCACAAAATATGAAACTAGATATCAATTACAGGAAAAAACTGTAAAAATAACAAACACATGGAGGCTGAACAATACACTACTAAATAACCAAGATATCACTGAAGAAATCAAAGAGAAAATCAGAAAGTACCTAGAAACAAATGACAAGGAAAACGAGACAATGCAAAACCTATGGGATGCAGCAAAAGCAGTTCTAAGAGGCAAGTTTATAGCAATACAACCCTACCTCAAGAAACAAGAAAAATCTGAAACAAGCAACATAACCTTACACCTACAACAATCAGAGAAAGACAAAGAACAATAACAACAAAAAAACTCAAAGTTAGCAGAAGGAAAGAAATCATAAAGATCAGATCAGAAATAAATGAAAAAGAAATGAAGGAAACAATAAGAAAGATCAATAAAACTAAAAGCTGGTTCTTTGAGAAGATAAACAAAATTGATAAACCATTAGCCAGACTTATCAAGAAAAAAGGGAGAAGACTCAAATCAACAGAATTAGAAATGAAAAATGAAAAGTAACAACTGATACTACAGAAATACAAAGGATCATGAGAGATTACTACAAGCAACTATATGCCAATAAAATGGAAAAATTGGACGAATTCTTAGAAAAGTACAACCTTCTGAGACTGAACCAGGAAGAAAGAGAAAATGTGAACAGACCAATCACAAACACTGAAATTGAAACTGTGATTTAAAATCTTCCAACAAAACAAAAGCCCAGGACCAGATGGCTTCACAGGTGAGTTCTATCAAACATTTAGAGAAGAGCTAACACCAATCCTTCTCAAACTCTTCCAAAATATAGCAGAGGGAGGAACACTCCCAAACTCATACTACAAAGCCACCATCACCCTGATAACAAAACCAGACAAAGATGTCACAAAAAAAAGAAAACTACAAGCCAACATCACTGATGAACATAGACATGAAAATCCTCAACAAAATACTAGCAAACACAATCCAACAGCACATTAAAAGGATCATACACCATGATCAAGTGGGGTTTATTCCAGGAATGCAAGAATTCTTCAATATATGCAAATCAATCAACGTGATACACCATATTAACAAACTGAAGGAGAAAAACTATATGATCATCTCAATAGATGCAGAAAAAGGTTTCGACAAAATTCAACACCCATTTATGATAAAAGTCCTCCAGAAAGTAGGCACAGAGGGAACCTACCTCAACATAATAAAGGCCATATATGACAAACCCACAGCCAACATTGTTCTCAACAGTGAAAAACTGAAACCATTTCCTCCAAGATCAGAAACAAGAAAAGGTTGCCCACTTCACCACTATTATTCAACGTAGTTTTGGAAGTTTTAGCCACAGCAATCAGAGAAGAAAAAGAAATAAAAGGAATTCAAATTGGAAAAGAAATAGTAAAATTGTCACTGTTTGTAGATGACATAATATTATACATAGAGAATCCTAAATATGCTACCAGAAAACTACTAGGGCTAATCAGTAAAGTTGGTAAAGTAGCAGGATACAAAATTAAGGCACAGAAATCTCTTGCATTCCTATACACTGATGAAAAATCTGAAAGAGAAATTAAGGAAACACTCCCGTTTACCACTGCAACAAAAAGAATAAAATATCTAGGAATAAACCTACCTACGGAGACAAAAGACCTGTATGCAGAAAACTATAAGACACTGATGAAAGAAATTAAAGACAATACAAACAGATGGAGAGGTATACCACGTTCCTGGACTGGAAGAATCAACATTGTGAAAATGACTACACTACCCAAATCAATCTACAGAGTCAATGCAATCCTGATCAAATTACCAAAGGCATTTTTCACAGAACTAGAAAAAAAAATTTTTTAATTTGTTCAGAAACACAAAAGACCCCAGAATGCCAAAGCAAACATGAGAAGGAGGAATGCAGCTGGAGGAATCAGTCTCCCTGACTTCGGACTATACTGCAAAGCTACAGTAATCAAGACAGTATGGTACTGGCACAAAAATAAATATAGATCAGTGGAACAGGATTGAAAGCCCAGAGATAAACCCACAAACATATGGTCACCTTATCTTTGATAAAGAATGCAAGAATATACAATGGAGCCTCTTCAATAAGTTGTGCTGGGAAAACTGGACAGCTACATGGAAAAGAATGAAATTACAACACTTCCTAAAACCATACACAAAAATAAACTCAAAATGGATTGAAGACCTAAATATAAGGCCAGACACTATAAAACTCTTAGAGGAAAACGTAGGCAGAGCACTCTATGACATAAATCACAGCAAGATCCTTTTTGACCCACTTCCTACAGAAATGGAAATAAAAACAAATATTAACAAATGGGACCTAATGAAACTTGAAAGCTTTTGCACAGCAAAGGAAACCATAAACAAGACAAAAAGACAAACCTCAGAATGGGAGAAAATATTTGCAAATGAAGCAACTGACAAGGGATTAATCTCCTAAATATACAAGTAGCTCATGCAGCTCAACAGCAAAAAAACAAACAACCCAATCCAAAAATGGGCAGAAGACCTAAATAGACATTTCTCCAAGAAGATATACAGATTGCCAAGAAATACATGAAAGGATGCTCAACATCACTAATCATTAGAGAAATGCAAATAAAAACCACAATGAGGTATCACCTAACACCAGTCAGAATGACCATCAGTAAAAAATCTACAAACAATAAATGCTGGAGACCGTGTAGAGAAAAGGGAACCCTGCTGCATTGTTGGTGGGAATGTAAATTGATACAGCCAGTATGGAGAACAGTATGGAGGTCCCTTAAAAAACTGAAAATAGAATTACCATATGACCCAGCAATCCCACTACTGGGCATACACCCTGAGAAAACCATAATTTAAAAAGAGACATGTATCACAATGTTCACTGCAGCACTATTTACAATACTCAGGACATGGACGCAACCTAAGTGTCCATCGACAGATGAATGGATAAAGAAGATGTGGCACATATATACAATGGAATATTACTCAGCCATAAAAGGAAATGAAATTGAGTTATTTGTAGTGAGGTGGATGGACATAGAGTCTGTCATACAGAGTGAAGTCAGTCAGAAAAAGGAAAACAAATACTGTATGCTAACACATATATATATGGAATCTAAAAAAATAAAATGGTTCTGATGAACCTAGGGGCAGGACAGGAATAAAGACACAGACATAGAAAATGGACTTGAGGACACAGGGAGTGGGAAGGGTAAGCTGGGACAAACTGAGAAAGTAGCATTGACATATATACACTACCAAATGTAAAACAGCTAGCTAGTGGGAAGCAGCTGCATAGCACAGGGAGATCAGCTCGGTGCTTTGTGACCACCTAGAGGGGTGGGATAGGGAGGGTGGGAGGGAGGGAGACGCAAGGGGGAAGAGATATGGGAACATATGTATACATATAGCTGATTCACTTTGTTATATAGCAGAAACTAACAACGTTGTAAAGCAATTATACTCCAATAAAGATGTTAAAAAAATAATGACAAAAAACAGTTACTTGAATATTTCTGTATCAATAATTAATGTCAAATATAACTAAGATAAAGAGAGCTTACTGAATGCCGTTTAGTATCCTCCTCCAAAGGAATGACATATAAAACTACTGAACTAAAAGTTCCTTCCCTAAAAAACAAGCTGGAAAAAAAAAATTCTGAACCAGCTTTCACAATAGACCAAGATATGTTAAACTTAATTCCATATTGAAAAAATTCAGGGTAGGTTGGGAGTAACATTCAGTACCTTTATGAATCAGAGCAGACCATCGTGACTGGCAAAGTACAGTAGAGGTCTTTTCCCTAGAGCCTGGAATACAACTGCCTACGAAGAGGACAAAAGAGGCAAGGAGGAAGTAGCCCTCCCTGTAAAGCATGTGGAATATAAAAGAAGTAGCCCTCCCTGTAAAGCGTGTGGTTCTTTTTGGAGCACGTAGGAGCAGCATGTAAAGTAAACCTACCGATTCAGCACTGTGATTAGCACTACGCGAGCTTTATAGCTATTTGCCTACACATGTGTGGTAATTTATGACTAGAGCAGTTGCCTGTATGGTTTTAGCTTTCTGATACAACAATGAGATTTGGTAATATGATAATGCAGATTTTCAAGGCTGAATAAGGTTTCTCTGGGTTTGATGAGTTTTTTAAGTTATCACTTTAATTGACAAGGAAAAAAAGGTACCACCAGCAAAAATATATCCCCTGCAGAGAAACAAAGCCACAGGTCTTCGGGGGCTAGGCTGTGCCTAAAAAACACTCCCAGACACCAGCCTTACAGCAAGGATGAAGCATATGCAGGTGCAGTTGTTGTTATCTGCCTGGACTAATCTAAGCAAATAAAACCATCCTGGGAATTGTCTGTGCAGATGGCTGGCTCAAAGAGAGCCCCAGCTGTTCCCACCACAGGCATACCAATTATGGAATTTTTTTTTAATGTTGCTAATAAACAACCAAATAGGATTTCTGTGAATCCTTTACAGACGATGAAACTAAAATGTCAGGTGAGATCTTCTTGATGGTTTCAAACAAATAGATTAATGAAGCTTTTATTCCTTCTGTCTGGAATAAAAACAGGCCACATTCTATTCAAAACAAGTATCTCCAAGTGTTCACTGATGAATGCCAATAATTCAGAAAATGTGTAGTGTTCCCAGAAAACCTCAAAGGATTACAAAATGATGTGATAAAGGAAGAGAGTATTTTCCTTTACAGTAAACATTTTTATGAACCCACACAGGAAAAAAAAAAAGATGTATTCACATACTATACTGCACAAGAACACTTATTACAAAACTACTCATTTTACAGCTTGGTGCATGTGATGGTCAACTTGGAGGGGGTTTTGGATGAGACTAACATTTAAATTGGTGGACTCTGGGTAAAGCAGATAGTCCTCCATAATGTGGATGGGCCTCCGCAAGTCAGCTGGAAGCCTGTATAGAGCAAAAAGACCAGCCTCCCTGAACGAGAGGGAAAGGAGACTATCTTTGGACTTTATCTGCAACACCGGCTCTCCTGGGTCTCCAACCTGCCAGCCCACACTGTAGATTTTGGACTCACTATTCTCCATAATTGTGTGAGCCAATTACTTATAATAAATCTCTTCCTATGTGTACACACATCCCATTGGTTCTGTTTCTCAGGAGAACCCTGAATAATACAGTGGGACTAATATTGCTTGTAATGGTGATGAGATACTGCCAGGGCAATATAATCTGTCAAGCTTTAACATCCAGTAATGGGGGAAAAAAGTGTATCCAACTCTTTAGTCTAGCGCCTTTTTTCCTTGATAAGACCACCCCCAAAGGAGATCTTCTACCTCATCTTCAACTGTCTCTCAGGCCAGCTGGTGAGAAGCAGCACTGTGAAGTCACAGTCTTTGTTCTGAGGGAAAGCAGGAAGGAGGACAATACGGCAGAGTAGAAAAACTTGAGCTCACCCTCCCTGATGAAAACACCAAAATCACAACTAGCTGCTGAACAACCATTGACAAAAAAAGACTGGAATCTATCAAAAAAGGCATTCTACATCCAAAGACAAGGAAGAAGCCACAACGAGACAGTAGAATGGGCGGTTTCACAATATAATCAAACCCCATACCAACCGAGTAGGCGACCCACAAACTGAAAAATACTTGTATCACAGAGGTTCTTCCCAAGGAGTGAGAGTTCTGAGCCCCACATCAGGCTCCTCAGCTTGGGATCTGGCATTGGGATGAGGAGCATCCAGAGCATTTGGCTTTCAAGGCCGGTGGAGCTTGAGTGCAGAAGCTTCACAGGACTGGGGGAAAGAGAGACTCCATTCTTGGAGGGCACACACAAGGTTTCATGTGCACTGACCCACAGCAAAGCAGTAACTCCACAGGAGCCCAGGTCGGACCTACCTGCGGGTTTTGGAGGGTCTCCTGGGGAGGTGGGAGTTGGCCGTGGCTCACTGTGGGGGACAAGGACACTGGTGGCAGAGGCTCCAGGGAATATTCATTGGCATGAGCTCTCCCAGAGGTCGCAATTTTGGCATCAAGACCTAGGCCCACGCAACCCCCTGCAGGCTCCAGTGCTGGCTCCAGGGCTGCGACACCTCAGGCAAAACAACCAACAGGGTGGGAAGACAGCCCCACCCGTCAGCAGACAGCCTGCCTAAAGTTATCCTAAACACACAGCCACCTCTAAACACACCCATTGACTGGGCCCTGCCCATCAGAGAGACAAGACCCAGCTCCACCCACCAGTGGGCAGGCACCAGTCCCTCCAACCAGGAAGCCTGCACAAGCCTCTTAGACAGCCTCACCCACAAGAGGGCAGACAGCAGAAGCATAAGGAACTACAACCCTGTAGCCTGCAGAATGGAGACAGCAATCACAGAAAGTTACACAAAATGAGATGACAGAGAAATATATTCCAGATGAAGGAACAAGATAAATCCCCAGAAGTATAACTAAGTAAAGTGGAGACAGGCAATCTGCCAGAAAAAGAATTCAGAGTAATGGTAGTAAAGATGATCCAAGATACTGGAAAAAGAACAGAGAGGCACAGGGAATTCCCTGGCTGCCCAGTGGTTAGGACTCCGTGCTTCCACTACAGGGAGCACAGGTTTGATCACTGGTCAGGGAACTAAGATCCCACATGCCACACAGCGCAGCCAAAAAATGAAGAATGGAGGCATAGACCGAGAAGACACAAGAAATGTTTAACAAAGAGCTAGAAGATTTAAGAACAAACAAACAAAGATAAACAACACAATAACTGAAATAAAAAAACGCTAGAAGGAATCAATAGCAGAGTAACTGACGCAGAAGAAAGAATAAGTGAGCTGGAAAACAATCAAGATTGGTGGAAATCACCACTGCAGAACAGAATACAGAAAAAAGACTGAAAAGAAATAAGGAGGGACTTCCCTCATGGTGCAGTGGTTAAGAATCCGCCTACCAATACAGGGGACACAGGTTCAGTCCCTGGTCTGGGAAGATCCCACATGCCGTGCAGTAACTAAGCCCATGCACCACAACTACTGAGCCTGAGCTCTAGAGCCCGCGAGCCAAAACTACTGAAGCCCTTGTGCCCTAAAGCCCGTGCTCCGCAACATGAGAAGCCACCGCAATGAGAAGCCTGCACACCACGATGAAGACTAGCCCTCTCTCACCGCATCTAGAGAAAGCCTGCATGAAGCAATGAAGACCCAATGCAGCCAAAACTAAATAAAATTTTTTTAAAAACCCATATGATCATCCCAATATATTCAGAATAAGCTTTTGACAAAATTCCACACCCATTTATGATAAAACCTTGCCAGAAAGTGGGCATACAGGGAACATAGCTCAACATTATAAAGACCATACATGACAAACCCATAGCTAATGTCATAGTCAACAGTGAAAAGCTGAAAGCACTTCCTCTAAGAACAGAAACAAGACAAGAACGTCCAGCCTCGGCACTTTTATTCAACATAGTTTGGACGTCCTAGCCACAGAAATCAGAGAAGAAAAAGAATTAAAAGGAATACAAATTGGAAAAAAGAAGTAAAACTGTCACTGTTTGCTGATGACATGATACTATACATAGAGAATCCTAAAGATGCCACCAGAAAACTACTAGAGCTAGTCAATGAATTTGGTAAAGTTGCAGTATACAAAATTAATGCACAGAAATCTCTTGCATTCCTATACACTAATGGTGAAAAATCTGAAAGAGAAATTAAGGAAACACTCCCATTTACTATTGCAACAAAAAGAATAAAATACCTAAGAATAAACCTACCTAAGGAGGTAAAAGACCTGTACTCAGAAAACTATAAGACACTGATGAAAAAAATCAAAGATGACACAAACAGATGGAGAGATATACCACGTTCTTGGATTGGAAGAATCAATATTGTGAAAATGACTATACTACCCAAAGCAATCCAGAGATTCAATGCAATCCCTATCAAATTACCAATGGTATTTTTTATGAAACTACAACAAAAAATCTTAAAATTTGTATGTAGACACAAAAGACCCTGAATAGCCAAAGCAGTCTTGAGGGAAAAAAATGGAGCAGGAGGATTCAAACTCCCTGACTTCAGACTATACTACAAAGCTACAGTAATCAAGACAATACGGTACTGGCACAAAAACAGAAACATAGATTAATGGAACAAGATAGAAAGCCCAGAAATAAACCCACGCAGCTATGGTCAACTAATCTATGACAAAGGAGGCAAGGATATACAATGGAGAAAAGACAGTCTCTTCAGTAAGTGGTGCTGAGAAAACTGGACAGCTACATGTAAAAGAATGAAATTAGAACACTCCCTAACACCATACACAAAAATAAACTCAAAATGGATTAGAGACCTAAATGTAAGACCAGATACTATAAAACTCTTAGAGAAAAACATACGAAGAACACTCTTTGACATAAATCATAGCAAGATCTTTTTTGATCCACCTCCTACAGTAATGGAAATGAAAACAAAAATAAACAAATGGGACCTAATGAAACTTCAAAGCTTTTGCACAGCAAAGGAAACCATAAACAAGATGAAAAGACAACCCTCAGAATGGGAGAAAATATTTGCAAACGAATCAATGAACAAAGGATTAACCTCCAAAATATATAAACAGCTCATGCAGCTCAATATGAAAAAAACAAACAACCCAATCCAAAAATGAGCAGAAGACCTAAATAGACATTTCTCCAAAGAAGACATACAGATGGCTGAGAAGCATATGAAAAGCTGCTCAACATCACTAATTATTAGAGAAATGCAAGTCAAAACTACAATGAGCTATCACCTCACGCCAGTTAGAATGGGCATCATCAGAAAATGTACAAACAACAAATGCTGATGAGGGCGTGGAGAAAAGGGAACCCTCTTGCAATGTTGGTGGGAATGTAAATTGATACAGTCACTATGGAGAACAGTATGGAGGTTCCTTAAAAAACTAAAAATAGAATTACCATAGGATCCAGCAATCCCACTACTGGGCATATACCCAGAGAAAACCATAATTCAAAAAGACACATGCACCCCAATGTTCACTGCAGCACTATTTACAATAGCCAGGTCATGGAAGCAACCTAAATGCCCATCGACAGATGAATGGATAAAGAAGATGTGGTACATATATACAATGGAATATTACTCAGCCATAAAAAGGAATGAAACTGGATCATTTGTTGAGACGTGGATGGATACAGAGACTGTCATACAGAGTGAAGTAAGTCAGAAAAACAAATATCGTATATTAACGCATATAGGTGAACTTAGAAAAATGGTACAGATGAACTGGTTTGCAGGGTAGAAATAGAGACACAGATGTAGAGAACAAACATATGGACACCAAGGGGGGAAAGCGGCAGGAGGGGTGGGGGTGTGATGAATTGGGCGATTGGGATTGACATGTATACGCTGATGTGTATAAAACTGATGACTAATAAGAATCTGCTGTATAAAAAAAAACTAGACAACAATAAGGGTCAGCAAGAATGGGAGAAATTGGGAGCTGGGTAACATTGCTTGTGGGAATGCAAAGTGGAGCAGCTGCTTTGGAAAACAAGTTTTCAGTTTCTCAAAAGTTAAATATAGTTACTTTATGACCTAGCAATTCCACTCCTAGAAATATAACCAAGAGAATGGAAAAGATATGTCCACACAAAAACTTGTGCACAAACATTTATAGCAACATTATTCATAGCAGCCAAAGAGCAGAAACAACCCAAATGTCCTTCACCTGATGAATGGATAAACAAAATGTGGTATAATCCATACAATGGAATCTTATTTATAAGGTCATAAAAAGGAAAAAAGTAATGATACATTCTACAACTTGGATAAATCTTGAAAACATTATGCTAAGAAGGCAGACACAAAAAGCCATATGTTGTATGGCTCTGTTTATATGAAATGTCAGGATAGGCATATCCATAAAAAGAGAAAGTATGTTAGCGGTTGCCTAGGTCTGGAGAAATGGCTGGGGTGAGTGCAAGGGGAGTAACTGATAATGGGTACAGAGTTTTTTGGGGGGGGTGATAAAAATATTCTGGAATTAGATAATGGTGACAGTTATACAACCTTAATATAATAAAAACCACTGATTGTATACTTTAAATGGGTAAATTTTATGGTATGCAAATTATATTTCAATTTTTAAAATAAGCAGAATAAAACAGAAAAAAATCTAGTCCCATCCATAATGCAGGGCTTCTCAAATTATCTGTGGGAGAAGAATGCTTTTGTTCTTGTTAGTTTTAAATTTCCAATCTATTGCAGAAACTTTCATAAAATCCAACAGAAGTCAATTATTAGAATGTGAAATGTGAAAAGGCACACAAAGTACAAGCTTACATTTTCTACAATTGGTTTCAGTAAATACAAAATTATTAAAAGGAAAACAGTGATAAAGATACCTTTTTAAAAGTAGCCAGAGTGAAAAGACAGAGGAGCAAATACAGGAATGACTGAAGATTTCTTGTCAAAAACTGCACGCAATAAACCAGTGGAACAACATTCTTTAAAATACTGTCAACCTAGAATTCTATATCCAGAGAAAATATCTTTCAGAAGTGAAGGCTAAATAATTTTCAGATATACAAAAGATGAACGAATTTATTACCAGTAAACCCACACTACCAAAAAAAAAAAAAAAAATTTAAAGGACGTCCCTCAGGCAGAAGGAAAATGATACCAGATGGAAATATGGACCTACATAAGGGAAAGAAGAACACTGGAAATGGAATCCACATGGATAAATATATAAAATTCTTTCCTATGATTTAAACCTTATTAAACGATAAATGACTATTTAAGCAACAACAACAAAAAAAACCCCAATGTATTATGGAAGTTATAATATAAATAAAAGTAATATGCATGACAACAGTAGCACAAAGGCCAGAAAGGGAGAAACAAAAGTATACTATCACAAGGTTCTTACACTATATGTAATACCATATAATACCACTGAAAATAGACTATGATAAGTTTAATACCTTAAACCCTAAAGCAATCAGTAAAACAACAAAGAATCACCTAATTGGTCAACAAAGGAAATGAAATGGAATCACAGAATTTCTCAACTAATTCAAATTCAAAAGGAAGAGGAACAGAGAATAAATATAGCAAGATGATACTCTTAAAGCTAAGCACATCAATAGTCACAATAAATGTAAATGGTTTAAACACCCAACAAAAAGACAGAAATTATCAAATTGGATTTTTAAAAAAGACTCAACTGTATGCTGTCTAAAAATACACATTTGAAATAGAAAGATATAAACAGATTAAAAGTAAAAGGATACAATTAACACTAATCAAAAGAAAACTAGAGTAGCTATATTAATATCAGACAAAATAGATTTCAAAGCAAAAAATATTACCTTGATTTTGAAAAAGGTCATTTCACAATGACAACAGGGTCAATTAATTACAGGACATAATTTTAAATGTTATGCTCTCAAAAACAAAGTTTCAGTATATTTGAAGTAAAAACTGATAGAACTGCAAAGAGAAACAGACAAATCAACATTTATAATCAGAGATTTCCAGCTCTCTCTCAATAAGTGAGAGAACAAGCAGGAAAATCAGTAAGGATAGGATAGAATTAAACTACACTATCTGCCACCATGACATCATTGACGCTTATAGAACACACCACCCAAAAAGAGCAGAATAAACATTATTCTCGAGTGTATATGAAATTTTTTCCAGGATAGACCATATTCTAAGTTGTAAATCCAGCCTCAATAAATTTAAATTTAAAAGGATCCATGTCATACAAAGCATGATCCTTTGACCATGATGGAATTAAATTCAAATTCGATCATATACTGGAAAACAGAGTATGGTTGAGAAAAATTAAGGAAGACTTAAGTAAGAGGAAAGATATATCTTGTTCATGGGTTAGAAAACTCGTATTGATAAGATGTCAATTCCTCCCCCAAATTGATGTATAAATCAATACAATCCCAATCAAAATCTCAGCAGCTGACAAGTGATTCTAAAAGTCATATGAAAGTGCAAAAGGGCCTAGATTAGCCAAAATAACAAAATTGGAGGCTTAACAATACCTGATTTCCAGACTTATCACAAAGCTACAGTAATGAAGACAGCACTATTGCCATAAGATAGACAAGCAGATCAATGGAACAGAACTGAGAGTCCAGAAATAGTTCCATGCATATAATAAACAACTACTTTTTGACAAAGATGGAAAGGCAATTCAATGAAGAAAGACTAGTCTTTTCAACAAATGATACTGAAACAGCTGGATATCAAAAAAAAAATTTGATCCATACTTGATACCCCATACAAAAATCAACTCAAATTAGATCACAAATATAAATGTAAAACTTAAAACTATAAAATTTCTATAAGAAAACATAGGAAAAATTTTATAACATTGGGTTGTGGAAATCTCTTAGATGACACCCAAAGCATAATTCAAAAGAACAAATTGATAAATGCGATTTCATCAAAATTAAAAACTTCAGCTCTTCAAAAATACTGTTAGGAGAATGAAAAGACAAGCTACAAGTTGAAAGAAAATATTTGCAAATCATATATCTGGTAAAGGAATAGTATCCAGAATATATAAATAACTATCAAAACTCAATAATAATAAAACAAACAAACCAATTAAAAACTGGGCAGAAAATTTGAATAGATGTGTCATCAAAGAAGATATACAGATAGCAAATAAGAACAAGAAAGCATTCTCAACATCATTAGTCATTATGGAAATGCAATTTAAAAAATATAATGCAATTTAAAAATCACTACATACCTATTAGAATGGCTCAAATTCAAAAGACTAACTGTACCAAATGCTAGCAAGGATGTGGAGGAACTAGAACTCACACCGTGCTTGAAGAAATGTAAAGTGGTATAACTATTTGGGGACATACTTTGACAGTTTCTTTAAACATTCTTTAGACATATGATCCAGATATTCTTACTCCTAAGTATAAATGCCGACTGCCCTTGTATCTGCAACAGCCAAAACCTGGCAATAACACAAATGTCCATCTACAGGTGGTGAACAGATAAACTTGTGGTATACCTATACAAGGTAATACTACTCAACAATAAAAAGGAAGGAACTCCTGATACGTGCAAGGCATGGACAAACCTCAAAATAATTATGCTGAGTGAAAGAAGCCGGGGGGAAAAAAAAGTACATCCTGTGTGATTTAGTATGATTTCAAATAAAACTCTGGAACAGCTCTCAGCAAGCTTTTTCTGTAAAGGGTCAGATAGTAAATAAGTATCTTAGGCTTTGCGAGCCATACAGTTTCTGTTGCAAACACCCAACTCTGCTATTATAACATGAAAGCAGCCATAGATAATACATAAACAATTGGGTTTTGTTGTGTTCTAGCAAAACTTTATTTGCAAACATGGCAGCAGGCCAGATTAGCCCACAGGCCATAGTTTGCCAAACCCTGCTCTAGAAATCTGAAATAAACCTATAGTGACAGAAAGTAGATCAGTGGTTGTAGCTGGAGTGGGGGAAGAAGAGGGGTGACACAGGACGGGATGGAAGAAAGTAGAGGGACACAACAAGACTTTTGGGAGTGAAGGATATGTTCACTATCTTGACTGTAGTGATAGTTTTGGGGCTGTACATATATGTCAAAACTTATCAAATTGTACTCTTTAAATATATGCAGCTTACTGAATTATCATATATATTCAATAAAGCTGTTAAAAAAAGAATTATGAGAGGTGTGGATTTTGAAGAGGGGTAGATGATGTGTACAGTCTTATACATGTTGAACTTGAAGTACCTGTGGGATATTCACATGGAGACATCTAATAGGCAGCTAGCACATGTACCTAAAACACAGGAGAGAGATATCTGAAGGGGATACAAAATTTTAGGAGTCCATAAGATACTTGAGGTCATGAATACGAATGTTATCATCCCTGACAGCGTACACTGAGAACAGCAATACTTTTTCTTCAAAATTAACTCCCTTGGGCTTCCCTGGTGGCGCAGTGCTTGAGAGTCCGCCTGCCGATGCAGGGGACACGGGTTCGTGCCCCGGTCCGGGAAGATCCCACATGCCGCGGAGCGGCTGGGACCATGAGCCATGGCCGCTGAGCCTGAGCGTCCGGAGCCTGTACTCCGCAACGGAAGAGCCCACAACAGTGAGAGGCCCGCGTACCACAAAAACAAAACAAAAAAAATTTAACTCCCTTGCAGTAAGATATAATAAAAGGACACGGGGGAAATACCAATATAATCAGTTACGCAAAGGTCCATGTTGTACTTTCTATTTTTTATCATTAAATGGCTCAATTACCATACCTTACTGATTTAAATAATACCAGTGCTTTCCCTATTGATGGTTTCCCTAAATTATGGGTCTGGAGAACATTTTGTTTTCTATCAAATATTATCCTCACATTAAAATAAAAAACATTTAAATTAAGGAATAACTATGAAAAGTTTTAATTTTTTGTTTTTAAAAGATGAAAAAATAAGCAAAGGGGGAAAATGTTCAAGTATTATAAACCAAACCACCTTTGAGTGATACTGATTGATATTAATGAATTCAGCAGTGATGTTTATATAATGAATTTTTTTTTTTTCGTGGTACACAGGCCTCTCACTGATGTGGCCTCTCCCGTTGCAGAGCACAGGCTCCAGACGCGCAGGCTAAGCAGCCACGGCTCACGGGCCCAGCCACTCTGCGGCATGTGGAATCTTCCCGGACCGGGGCACGAACCTGCGTCCCCTGCATTGGCAGGCAGACTCTCAACCACTACGCCACCAGGGAAGCCCAATATAGTGAATATTTTTAATGATATACTCCTCCCCCCCTTTTTTGTTAGAAATCTGGATCTTTATGCAGTATTAGAAGTGCTTAGGGCTTCCCTGGTGGCGCAGTGGTTGGGAGTCTGCCTGCCGGTGCGGGGGCCACGGGTTCGAGCCCTGGTCTGGGAAGATCCCACATGCCGCGGAGCGACTGGGCCCGTGGGCCACGGTTACTGAGCCTGTGTGTCTGGAGCCTGCGCTCCGCAACAAGAGAGGCCGCGATAGTGAGAGGCCCGCACACCGCGATGAAGAGTGGCCCCCACTTGCCGCAACTGGAGAAAGCCCTCGCACAGAAACGAAGACCCAACACAGCCATAAAAAAAAAAAAAAAAAAAAGAAGTGCTTAAAGCAGCATATGTTTATATCCCAACTGAATTTAAAAAGAAAAGGCAAAGATAGTTACTGAGTAGATAACATGATAATCACTCTTGTGGAGGGCATATTCTATACATAAAATGACTTTGGAAGAGGAAAGGCAAACAAGCTATCATTGCTGTCACATAAAAGGTACCAAATAAATATTTATTCAACGACTATAAATTAAAAGAAGTGTGTCTTTGGAAACACTTTGGAAAGGCATGTGGTATTCTAACGACAAAAATATCTCCTTTAATATGTCTACCCAACAGCTACTCTGAGGTCAGAAATGGATAAATGAAATTGGTAAAGTGCAGGATACAAAATTAATGCACAGAAATCTCTTGCATTCCTATACACTAACAACGAAAGGTGAGAAAGAAAAATTAAGGAAACAATCCCATTCACCACTGCAACAAAAAGAATAAAATACCTAGGAATAAACCTACTTAAGGAGGTAAAAGACCTGTACTCAGAAAACTATAAGACACTGATGAAAGAAATCAAAGATGACACAAACAGATGGAGAGATATACCACGTTCTTGGATTGAAGAATCAATATTGTGAAAATAACTATACTACCCAAAGCAATCTACAGATTCAATGCAATCCCTATCAAATTACCAACAGCATTTTTCACAGAACTAGAACAAAATATCTTAAAATTTGTATGGAGACACAAAAGACCCCCAATGGCCAAAGCAATCCTGAGAAAGAAAAACGGAGCTGGAGGAATCAGGCTCCCTGACTTCACACTATACAACAAAGCTACAGTCATCAAGAGAGTACAGTACTGGCACAAAAACAGAAATATAGATCAATGGAACAGGACAGAAAGCCCAGAGATAAACCCATGCACCTATGGTCAACTAATCTATGACAAAAGAGGCAAGACTATACAATGGAGAAAAGACAGACTCTTCAACAAATGGTGCTGGGAAACTGGACAGCTACATGTAAAAGAATGAAATTAGAACATTCCCTAATACCATTCACAAAAATAAACTCAAAATGGGGGCTTCCCTGGTGGCGCAGTGGCTGAGAGTCTGCCTGCCTTTGCAGGGGACACGGGTTCGTGCCCCGGTCCAGGAAGATCCCGCATGCCGTGGAGCGGCTGGGCCCGTGAGTCATGGCCGCTGAGCCTGCGCGTCCAGAGCCTGTGCTCTGCAACGGGAGAGGCCACAACAGTGAGAGGCCCGCATACCGCAAAAAAAAAAAAAAAAAAAAACAACTCAAAATGGATTAAAGACCTAAATGTAAGACAGGACACTACAGAACTCTTAGATGAAACTCTTAGAGGAACTCTTAGACCAGACACTATAGAACTCTTCACCCACCTCCTAGAGTAATGAAAATAAAAACAAAAATAAACAAATGGGACCTAATGAAACTTCAAAGCTTTTGCACAGCAAAGGAAACCATAAACAAGACGAAAAGACAACCCTCAGAATGGGAGAAAATATTTGCAACCAATGCAACTGATAAGGGATTAATCTCCAAAATACACAAACAGCTCCTGCAGCTCAATATCAAAAAAAACAAACAACCCAATCAAAAAATGGGCAGAAGACCTAAATAGACATTTCTCCAAAGAAGATATACATATGGCCAAGAGGCATGTGAAAAGATGCTCAACATCAATAATTACTAGAGAAATGCAAATCAAAACTACAATGAGGTATCACCTCATACCAGTCAGAATGGCCATCATCAAAAAATCTACAAACAATTAATGCTGGAGAGGGTGTGGAGAAAAGGGAACCCTCTTGCACTGTTGGTGGGAATGTAAATTGATGCAGCCAGTATGGAGAACAGTATGGAGGTTCCTTAAAAAACTAAAAATAGAACTACCATATGACCCAGCAATCCCACTTCTGGGCATATATCCTGATAAAAATCATAATTCAAAGAGACACATGCACCCCAATGTTCACTGCATCACTATTTACAATAACCAGGACATGGAAGCAACCTAAACATCCAACAACAGCTGAATGGATGAAGACGATGTAGTACATATACACAATGGAATTATCAGCCATTAAAAGGAACGAAACTGGGTCATTTGTAGAGATGTGGATGGACCTAGAGACGGTCATACAGCGTGAAATCAGAAAGAGGAAAACAAATATCGTATATTAATGCATATATGTGGAATCTAGAAAAATGGTACAGATGAACCTATCTGAAAAGCAGATACAGAGACACAGATGTAGAAAACAAACATATGGACACCAAGGGGGGAAAGGGGTGGTGGGATGAATTGGGAGACTGGGACTGACAGGTATACACTGCTATGTATGGAACAGATTAACTAGTGAGAGCCTGCTGTACAGCACAAGGAACACTACTCGATGCTCTGTGGTGACCTAGATGGGAGGGAAATCCAGAATGGAGGGGATATGTGTATACATATGGCTGGTTCATCTCGCTGTACAGCAGAAACTAGCATAACATGGTAAAGCAACTATATCCCCATAAATAAATAAATAAATGTTTTGGCACATTAGGTAACTCAAAGCAAACAGTTGAGAAAATACTGATTTAAAAACTAAATTTGTTAGAAAAATGTTTGCCTTGGAAATCTACCCTAAAATTAGTAATTTATGTAGCACATATTTATTTACAGACCCCCACAGGAAGGTTCTTGGCCTACTATAAGCTCACCCATTAAAACTTATGATAAAAGATTTTAAATGTACAACTATAAATCTAAGTGGTCACACTGTCATGAGGATTCCATGGGGAATGAGATACATATTGTTAAGTTCTGGTCAGATGCTTAGCTGAGTAGAAGATGCAGTTGCAGGAATCATACATTAAAGAATATGCAGAGGATTTAAACACATTGGTGAAAATTAGAAGTATTTTTAAAATTCAGTATTTTGCCCAATTAAAGCTGAACAACAACAAAATGGGAAAACTTACCTAGACAGAAGTCTAATAATCATATTTTTTTAGTAGGGTTTTAAAATTTTTTGTTTTGTGTTCTAGTAGGCTTTTATTTTGTTTTGTCTTATTTCGGGTTTGGTTTGGTTTTTACAAGTACAGAGATGTATTCTGATGCTGATAAACTTTTAGTAATTCTACTAAAAGGCTGCCTCTTTTCACTAATACCAGTGAAAAAGTGGTAATAAGCACTGAAGAAACTAAGGGAACAAAGGAGGGGCCGCAGATTGAGAAAACAGCTTTAAGAGGCCTCATAACTTCGTCGAAGATAAATTTTGAGATAAGGTAACTGGCAACTGTGCAAAAATATTTTATCATGCAAGTTGCATGCATATCTGCTTTTTATGATCTTTTTAAAAGTATTTTAGACTCAAATTTCTTAGAAGGGAGTCCAGTTTCCAAACGATTTCTTAAGTGGGCTATCTCTGGAACCATGGCAATAGAAAGTCTGAATGACTTCTCGAGAGCCCAGTAAGCCCTGTGTTTGTCAGCACCGACAGAGTTTGAGATTTACAACTGGGCTTCTTAGTCACTCCTACACCAAAAAGATAAGGAATCTCACACGTAGTGAAAGGTACTGATTTAAGCCTTGATGTAAAGTAACATGCTCAGGTAGAAGATAAATCAGCTTTTATTTACAAAAAAAAAAAAAAAAAAAAACCCAGAGACTTAAGTGAACCCTTGTGTAGATTGTCCTTTAGGAAAGTTTAGACTTTGGTTTCCCTTCTTTTGAATTCCTCCCACTCCCAAGACTTTGGCAGATGTCACTGATGACTTCTGTATGACTCTGTGGCTCATTTTGTGACCATATTCTGACTATAACAAGAAACTAGTTGAGTGAATGGTCATTTGCCACCTTGCTCTCATTTCCTTATTTCCCAGCAAGCATCCTTTTCTCTATTCTGGCTTTCTTTCATTCTGTCATTTAGACTTGAAACTTTAGGCTTCCATTTCCAAATAATTCCACTACTTTCAAATTTAACTAGAAAATTTATTTCTGTGAAGTTTCCCAACAAATAATTCATATTAGCATTCCCAATTGGCTAAAAAATTACACTTACGGTGTCTTCAACCTATTCTCACCTAGCTTACTTTTAACATTTTAAAAATAACCATTATGAAATATTTATTTTACACAAAGGTATAAAGAAAAACATAATGAACTTCCATGCACTCACCACTTAGTTTAAAAAATAAAACTAGCAATATAGTTGAAGTCTCTGTGTATTCATTCCTAATATCATTCCCCTCTCCCTCCCCAGACCCCATCACCACAAGAGATAACCTCTATCTTGAATTTTTACCTAATACATTTTCCATTATCTCCCTAGACTCGTATGTTTAGACGAATTAAAATGTTTTCTTTTTTGTATATTATATACAATAATCAATAATAATCAGTACTTCAAAAAAAATTCCAGAATCTGAAAATTCAGAAAAAAGACTTCCATGACATGATTTCGAACCTGAGTCACTGAACATGAGTTAAATTTTTAACATGTTTATCCCAAAATGATAGTTACCATTTGACATGCACACAAATCCTATAGAGAACTGTGGCAAAAATAAAGTAGCATATCTGATATTTGCCTTCCTGCAGAAACTCTCACCTAGACTAGAAAAAAAGATCTACAGTATGTAGAAAATTTAAAACAACAAAAAAATAAGACTCCTAAAGAATTAACTATGCCATATTTTTTTGATAGAACTGTAAGAATAGAAGTTAAAAGAAACACGAGACTGCTTAAAAAGAATATTCCTTTTCTTCTAACACGGCTGTAAAGAGCAGTGTCTTGATTCCTGCCTCACCTGAGGTTTATTCAGAAGTTAGGAAAACCTTATAGAATTATGGACAAGCATAAAAGGCTCTATAAATAACACTAGTGGAATCATTTAATGAAATAATCTTATTCATTATTCTTAGTGAGTTTTTATTATAATTAATTACCAGATAGTGCCAAAAGGAGAATTCCAGTTGTGATATATATGGAAAAAAGACACAGTGGACTATCAATACCAGAATATAAAATAGTAATTAAGCTAACCAATATTTATTAAGCACTTCTGAAGTGCCAGGGATAGAACTATGTGGGGCAGAGAAGGGGGAGGTACATAGTAGCTTAATCTCTGGAATATAATGGACCCTGCCCTTAGGGCCAGAAGCTAAAACAACTTAACAATTTAAATTTCAAATAATACTTTCTAAGTTGATTACTATAAGAAAATAAATGAACACAAAAGTTACTAAAAGAACATAACTGGATTAAGTAATTTTATCTCAAGTTTTATTTGTATATTGAGAAATATTAGGATTACATTAAAAGGACTCAAGTAATTGTCCAGATACTTGAATATATCCAGACTTAAGAAGAATTAGCAGCATTTTTTCTGATATTCCTTACCATGTAGACATGTCCCTAGAGGCTACCTTTATAGTAAATTAATGAAGCAAATTAAAGAAGCTCAGATATTCAAGGCATTATAATTTTAAATGGTGGTAGTAGCTAGATTTTAATGATCCCTTTAAAGATTCCCATCAGAAACCTATCCTAAAATATTTCAATTAAAATGAACTAATGTATCTAAAAACACTTAGCATTACACTTTGCTAGATAGATTCTTAATAGAAGTTAAAACAACAACAGCAATTAACCCTATCTAAGGAGCAATAAAGCTCGTGCTTTCAAACTACAGAAGTACACAGTTTTATTGATACTAACTAAAAAAACCTTGGAAATGATCTTGTCTAACACAGTTTTGTTCGTTTGTTTTTTGACTGCTCTGCACAGCTTGCAGGATCTTAGTTCCCTAACCAGGGATTGAACCCGGGCCCACGGCACTGAAAGTGCAGAGTCCTAACCACTGGACAGCCAGGGAACTCCCTAACACAGTTTTACTAACTAAAAAAAACCTTGAAATGATCTTGTCTAACCCCTCAGTTTTAAAAGGTAAGGGAACTAAGGCCTAATGACTTAGCCAGCTAGCACCAGAGCCAGGATTAAATCCAAGTCTCCTAACATGCTTTTGCAAATTCTTTTGTTGAGCTAAAATTATGAAGGAAAAAAAAGGCAGACCCACCAAAAGCTTTGTTTTCAATAAGAAGCATTAGACTCTGAGACAGAAGGCCACATTCTTACTCCAGCTCTCACTAATTATAGCCTTAGGCAAGTCACCAAGACTCTCTGAGATTCCGTTTTTGTACATAAAATGAGAAGACCAGGCTAGATCAGTGATTCTCAGTCTTGGCTATGCACTGGAATCCTTTGAGTGGCTTTTTACAAAATAGCGATACCCAGGTCCTACCTTGCAAGATTCTATTTTAAATGGCCTGGGATGGTGCCCTCGCATCAATATTTTTTTAAAAGTTTCCCAAGTGATTCCAATGTGCAACCAAGATTAAGATCCACTGGACTAAAAAATCTGTAAGGTCCCTTTTATCATCTAAAATTCTAATTCATTTTTCCTAGTTTTGGCTGTAGTCATTTGCCTGTGGGTTAACTAATGGGTAGATTAGACACAATAAATGCACACAAATCCAGAAAAAAAAAAAAAAACTGTCCCCGTCTAGACCTTGCAGACATTCATAGTATGGGTAGATTCCATACCACAGTCCCTTAGTGATTACTGAGGCCTATTATGGAGAAAGGTTCTGCTCCTTCCCCTACGTATCCTACAAAGGGAGCTCAATTAGTATCAAACTCTTGGCCCTCTCTATGCCTTTCCTCTCTCTACCTAAGGAAAGAGAGAATGGTTTACCAGTTGGCAAATTTGGAAGAATAAACTGTGTGTACTTGGCTCAGCTCCCTCCTTTTACCTCTTTGGAATGAGTCAACCACAGAGAACACAAGTCTGACCTGCTTCTCTAAGGATAGTCTCCACATTGGCACTCATCTCAGTCCAGTGCTGTTATGACTGGGTGGATAAGCCTTCCAATTCTGAGCTTCAAAATTTGGAAGCCCAACTGCCAGCAAATATATGCTGCATCCTCCAATTTAGTTTTCATTAGAATGAGGGTGATATTTTGGTTCCCAGATACTTATTCTTATCTTATTTCTCAGCTGGTTCAGAACTCAGTGTAAGAAGAGGAATGCTATTTATTGAGTCCCCTCAGATATCTCAACAAGACCTACTCTGTATTAGATAATACCACAGGAATACAAAGATGGTGTGCTTAGTGATTTGGCAAAATTCACAGTGAGTGAATGAACAAATGAACAAATAAATATTATACTTGTTATGGACTGAACGTTTGTGTCCACCCAAAATTCATATGTTGAAATCCTAATCTCCAATGTGACTGTATTAGGAGGTGGGGCCTTTGGAAAATAACTGGGTCATGAGGGTGGAGCCCCAATAAATGGGATTGGTGCCCTCATAAGAGACACAGGAGAAATGATCTCTCTCTCTCTGCCACGTGAGGATACAGCAAGAGAGCAGCCATCTATAAACTAGGAAGAGGGCCCTCTCCAGAACACAACTGTGATGGCAAACCTGATCTTGGATTTCTAGCTTCCGGAACTATGAGAAATAAATATTTGTTGTTTAAGCCATCCAGTCTGTGGTATATTTGTTATAGCAGCCCAAGGTGACTAAGACAATAGTAGAGAGAGAATGTCACATCTACTCAAGAACTATATTTTAACCAAAGGAAGTCGTATCAATCTTGCCTTAATTCAGGGTTTCCCAACCTTGTCATTATTAATATTCTGGGCTGGAAAATTAATTAAAAAAAAAACACTTTACTGAGGTATGACTGACATACAAAAAGTTGTACATATTTAATGTATACAATGTATACAACTTGGTGAGTTTGGAGATAAGCATACACTGTCAAACCACCACCACCATCTATTTCATAACATATTTATCACGTCTAAAAATTTGTTAATAATGCTTTTTGTGAAGGGCTGTCCTGTACCTTCTAGGAAGTTTAGCTGCATCCCTGGCCTTTACTCATTAGATGGGAGTAGCAACACCCCAGTTGTGACAATCAAAAATGTCTTCAGATACTGCCAAATATCTCCTAGGTAGCAAAATCACCCACTGTTGAAAACCAATGCCTTAATTTGATGTCAGTGAAGAAAGCAAAAGTGTGACGACCTCTTAAAAGAGCAAACACAGAATCATAGTTTACAATGGGCAGAAAGGTCTTCAGAGCTCAGCTAGTCCAACATTCTGCATTTTTAGATAAGAAATCACAGATGTGGAAATATTAATATTTATTACCAATCATTTATTGAAGCAGAATCTCTTACTTTTAAAATCAGCAACCTTGTCAATAAAATTGCAAACAGAAGCATAACCCAGGAATTTCCTACTTGTTCTTCCCTCCTGGAAACATTAATCAGTATTATTTCTGGAGCAGTGCCACATCACTTTAAAATATGTGAAATAGGGCATCCCTGGTGGCGCAGTGGTTGAGAGTCCGCCTGCCGATGCAGGGGACACGGGTTCGTGCCCTGGTCCGGGAAGATCCCACATGCTGCGGAGCGGCTGGGCCCGTGAGCCATGGCCACTGAGCCTGGACATCCGGAGCCTGTGCTCCACAACGGGAGAGGCCACAGCAGTGAGAGGCCAGCGTAATGCAAAAAATTAAAAAATAAATTTAAAAAAATATGTGAAATATATTTCCTCCAATTCCTGTTCTTGTTCTTGTAATACCTGTGAGAAATCTTTAGAATCCATGCCCACTACTAAAGGTAAAAACCATGGTTCTTACTATATGTACCACCAAAAATAAATAGATGAAGACACAGAAGGGTGGTCACTGACATGGCAGAAATGAAGGAACTAAAATATTAATAGAAAGTACAGAACCTATCACGTATTACTTGGCAGAGAAACAAGTAGTAATTAATGTAGTCTTGCCGTCTCCAACCAATCCTCCACAGTAACCTTTCTCAAGAAGTTCCTTCTAAAACACAAATCTGATTATGTTTCTCTCAGCCTGGCTTCAAATCCTTCAGTGGTTCACAACATCCATCATCTTCAAGATAAAAACCAAATTTCCTAGAATGCTATGCAAAGCCTTCCATGATCTTGCTCCTGCCCCGCTCTCCAGCCTCATCTCTTTTCCCTCTCCCACACAGACCCTACATTCCAGCCATTCTGTACTCCCTGGAGAGAAACCCATGAACCTATGTTTTGTAAGCAGAGTAAAAGTGAGATCAATCCAACTGCGCATAATATTTGTTTACAAACCCATCCTTCAGTTGTCAGGTCCAGGATCACTTCCGCAGGGAACAATGCCCCAACCCCAACTCTAATACCTGTTCTCAGAGCGCCTTAAACCTCTCCTTCACTGCGTTTATCACCATTACAGTTTTTGAAATTATTTGTGATTATTTTATTCATCTCTTTCTCCATACAGACTGTAAAGCCCATTTAGGGCAGGAAGTGTGTCTGTTTTCATGCTCCAGTATGTCCCCAGTGGAGGTACTACATATGCCTGACATAGAGCAGATGCTCAAAAAATATCTGTCAAATAATTAAATGAATGTCCTTTTATATCTACAAGTCTTCTCACAGTTCTATGTTCTACCTGTAACGACACTCCTTTCTTTCCTTCTTTATCTGGCCAATTCCTGTTTTCCTTTAAAACTCAGCTCAGTATCCCTCACCCTGGAAGTCTTCCCCGACTCCTAAGTCTAAGTTAGATACTCCCCTTCTGTACTCTCATAGCATCCTGGATACAGTTTCATACACTTGACAGCACATATACTTGATAGCAGTTTTCTATTTATTTGTCTATCTCTCCCTGTCTCTCCCACTGGACTGTGAGCCCCTTAAGAATAAGGACTGTGTCTATCATCTGTATATGCTCTAGAGGTAGCACAAGTGCCTAACATAAAGGGGGCATTCAGTAAATGTTTAAATGTATATAGATGTGCATGTACCGCATTTTATTACATAGGTTCACACCTGTCTGCACAAACCTCTCCTTAGTAAAAACATTATAGGGATAAAATAAAACTGGAAATAAACACCAACATTTAACTTACCTTGTAGTTTTCCAGAAAGGACTGTAACCTAACAAAATTGCTTTTAAACGATTTTACTACTATTCTCCTTGGTGTGCTTTAAGAATAACAGAATTTAAAACCCATATCAGGGGACTACCCTGGATGGCCAGTGGTTAAGACTTCGCCTTCCAATGCAGGGGGTGTGGGTTCGATCCCTGGTTGGGGAGCTAAGATCCCACATGCCTCGAGGCCAAAAAAACAAAACATAAAGCAGAAGCAATATTGTAGCAAATTCAATAAAGACTTTTAAAACGGTCCACATCAAAAAAACCCCACAAAAAACCCATATCTGAACACTATATAGAATCTAAACAAAAATTTTAAAATAATAAATCAGTTCTAGGAAAATAAGAAAGTTAAATGTTGTACTCAGTGCAAATTGAGTCATTTTTAAATAATAATATTATCTCAAGAACCACTCTACCATGTTATTTCATTACTGAATTAAGAATTCCCCTACAAATGACTTTGCAAACCCTTTACAGACAATGGTAATGACTTCTGTAAATTTCTCCTAGGTCCTTATATTGAGAGAGAAGAGTTAGTTGCTAAAATAACTTCATTTTTCTTAACACATCATCTATCTCTCCAGACTTTTAAAACATTAAATGTTCTTCCAATGATTCTTTAACGGACATAATTAAAACAATATAATGATGGAAGCTTATGTTACTTGGCTGCTTCTATTACAGCTCATAAATGACTGCACGTTTGCCCTACTTATGAGCTAGTCTCTCCTAAACCAAGAAAAACCAAAGCTTTCAAGAAACTAATGAGAGGTTAATGACCAGGAGACTCCCCTTTTTTCTATCTTACAACTTTATTTAAAATGCAATAAAATGGAAACTCAACAGAGAGAGAAGACAGGGATAGGACCTAAAAGAAGAGTAATGGGGAGGGGGGGATTGAGCCTGAGAGAGGAGAAGGAGTTTCTTCTTCAAAAACCCCCCAACCACGATTACTACCCCCTCAGCCCTCCACTAGCCTCCCTCCTGAGCACCCTCCATTCTCCTCTTTACTGTGACAGTAAGAGAGAAAGAGATCAAAAGCCTCTTAGCCACACAGACCCTTCTCTGCTGCTACTGCTGCCACAGCTTGGCCCTGGCTGGAGACATCTCACTACACCCAAGAGCAGCCAATTCCCCAGCTCTCCTCCTCCTTCACCTCTTCCTCCTCTACTCTCCCCACCCTTTATTACCCTTTGTGTCATCCTCCACAGCTCCAGGAAAGGCACTAAAAAGTGGAGAGCAGAAAAGATGCTTATTGAAGATGTCAGTTTGTGCGTGTGGGAAGTAGATATGGTTTACAGACAAGATCCTTAAAAAACAGACACTCAAGGAACAAGGAAATAAACACCAAAAGCCAAGAACACAGAGTATTTTCCTTCATCAATCCGTGGAACCGTGATACTCCTCTAATTCCATCAAACACAAAGGAATGACCACCTTGACAGATGGCCACAGAGGATGTCAACAATTTTGGGGGGGTAGTTAGAAAGGCAATTAGAACATAGCAGGTATGGACAGAGACAAGATGGCAGAGTAGAAGGACATGAACTCACCTCTTCTTACGAAAACACCAAAATGACAACTAACTGCTGAACCATCAACAACAACAACAACAAAAATGCTGAAACTTACCAAAAAAGATATCCTATATCCAAAGACAAAGATTAAGCCACATCGAGATGGTGGGAGGGGCACAATCATGATAAAATCAAATCCCATAACCACCAGATGCGCGACCCACAAACTTAGAAATAATTATACCACAGAAGCTCTCCAACAGGAGTCAAAGTTCTGAGCCCCACGTCAGGCTCCCCAGCCTGGGCATCTGGCATCAGGAGGAGGAGCCTCCAGAGCATCTGGGTTTGAAAGTCAGCGGAGTTTGACCGCAAGAATTCACAGGGCTGGGGGATACAGAAACTCCACTCTTCGAGGGCGCACACAAGGTATCATACACATCACGACCCAGGGAAAGAAGCAGTGACCTCATGAGAGCCTGGGCCATACCTGCCTGCTAGTACTGGAGGGTCTCCTGTGGAGGCAGGGGGTGGCTGTGGCTCACTGTGCAGAAAAAGACACTGGTGGCAGTAGTTCTGTGGAGTACTCATTGGCATAAGCCCCCGTGGGGCTGCCATTTTCTCACCAAGACCTGGCCACACCCAAAAGACCGTAGGCTCCAGTGCTCCGACGTGCCTCAGCCCAAACAACCAACAGGGCAGGAACACAGACCCACCCATCAGCAGACAGGCTGCTTAAAGTCTTCCTGAACACACAGCTGCCTGCTAAACACACCCCATGACACAGCCCTGCCCACCAGAGGGACAAGACCCCACTCCACCGACCAGTGGGCAGGATCCAGTCCCTCACACGAGGAGGTCTGCACAAGCCTCTTAGACAGGCTCACCCAACCGGGGGCAGACAGCAGAAACAAGAACTCCAACCCTGCCCCCTGCAGAACGGAAACCATAATCACAGAAATTTACACAGAATGAGATGGCAGAGGAATATGTTCCAAATGAAAAAACAAGATAAAACTCCAGAAGGACAACTAAGTGAAGTAGAGACAGGCAATCTACCCGAAAAAGAATTCAGAGTAATGATAGTAAAGATGATCCAAGACCCTGCAAAAAGAATGGAAGCGCAGACTGAGAAGATACCAAAAATATTTAACAGGGACATAGAAAAATTAAAGAACAAAGAGAGATGAATAATACAATAACTGAAATGAAAAATGCACTAGAAGGAATCAACAGCAGAATAAATGAGACAGGAAAACGGATAAGTGAGCCAGAAGACAGAATGGTAGAAATCACTGCCATGGAACAGAATAAAGAAAAAAGAATGAAAAGAAATGTGGACAGCCTAAGAGACTTCTGTAACAACATTAAACACACCAACATTTGGATTTTAGGGGTCACAGAAAAAGAAGAGAGAGAGAAAGGACCTGAGAAAATATTTGAAGAGATAATAGCTGAAAACTTCCCTAACATGGGAAAGGAAACAGTCACCTAAGTCCACAAAGCACAGAGTCCCACACAGGATAAACTCACAGAGAGTCCCACACAGGATAAACTCAAGGAGGAACAGGCCAAGACTCAGGGTAATCAAACTGACAAAATTAAAGACAGAGAGAAAATATTAAAGAAACAAGGGAAAAGCAAAAATGACATAAAAGGGAATTCCCATAAGTTTATCAGCCGATTTTTCAGCAGAAACTCTGCAGGCCAGAAGGGAGTGGCATGATACATTTAAAGTGAAGAACCTACAACCAAGAACACTCTACACAGCAAGGCTCTCATTCAGATTCGATGGACAAATCAAAAGCTTTACAGACAAGCAAAAGCTAAGAGAATTCAACACCACCAAACCAGTGTTACAACAAATGCTAAAGGAACTTCTGTAGGTGGAAAAGAAAAGGCCACAACTAGATATAAGAAAATTACAAATGGAAAAGCTCAGTTGTAAAGGCAAACATACAGTAAAGATAGGAAATCATCCACACACAAATGTGATATCAAAACCAGCAATCCTGAGAAGAGGAGAGTATGAATGAATGCAAGATACTGGAAATGCATTTGAAATTAAAAGACCAGCAACTTAAAACAATCTTGTTTATATATAGACTGCTATATCAAAACTCATAGGAACTGCAAACCAAAAACCTACAATAGATACACACACACAGAAAGAAAAGGGGATCAAAACACATCACTAAAGTTAGTCATCAAGTCACAAGAGAAGAGAATGAAAGTGGAATGAAAGAAAAATGACCTACAAAAACAAATTCTAAACAATTAACGAAATGGCAGTAAGAACATACATATCAACAATTACCTTAAATGTAAATGGATTAAATGCTCCAACCAAAAGACACAGACTGGCTGAATGGATACAAAAACAAGACCCATATATATGCTATCTACAAGAGACCCACATCAGATCTAGGAACTGAAAATGAGGGGATGGAAAAAGGTATTCCAGGCAGACAGAAATCAAAGAAAGCTGGAGTAGTAATACTCATATCTGACAAAATAAATTTTAAAATAAACACTGCTACAAGAGACAAAGAAGGACATAGATAATGATCAAGGGATCAATCCAAGAACACATAACAATTGTAAATATAGATGCACCCAATATAGGAGCACCTCAATATATAAGGCAAATACTAACAGCCATAAAAGGAGAAACTGACAGTAACACAATGATACTGGGGGACTTTAACACCCCACTTACATCAATGGACAGATCATGCAGACAGAAAATCAGTGAGGAAACACAGGCCTTAAATGACACATTAGACCAGATGGACTTAATTTATATTTATAAAACATCCCATCCAAAAGCAACAGAATACACATTCTTCTCAAGTGCACATTGATCACATGCTGGACCACAAGGCAAACCTCAGTAAATTTAAGAAAATTGAAGTCATATCAAGTAGCTTTTCCAACTGCAACGCTATGAGATTAGAAACCAACTACAAGAAAAAAACTGTAAAAAACACAAACACGTGGAGGCTAAACAATATGTTACTAAACAACCAATGTCTCACTGAACAAATCAAAGAGAAGATCAAAAAATACCAAGAGACAAATGAAAACGAAAGCACAACAATCCAAAACCTATGGGACACACCAAAAGCAGTTCTAAGAAGGAAGTTTATAGCAATACAATCTTACATCAGGAAACAAACAAACAAAAAATCTCAAACAACCTAAACTTACACCTAAAGCAACTGGAGAAAGAACAAACGACAAAGTTAGTAAAAAGAAAAAAATCATAAAGATCAGAGCAGAAATAAATGAAATAGAGATGAAGAAAACAACAGAAAAGATCAATGAAACTAAAAGTTGCCTCTTGCAAAAGATAAACAAAACTGATAAACCTTTAGCCAGAGTCATCAAGAAAAATGGGAGAGGGCTCAAATCAATGAAATTAGAAATGAAAAGGAGAAGTTACAACAGACACCACAGAAATACAAAGGATCATGAGAGACTACTACAAGCAACTATATGCCGATAAAATGGACAACCTAGAAGAAATGGACAGATATTTAAAAACGTACAATCTCCCAAGACTGAGCCAGGAAGAAATAGAAAATATGAACAGACAAATCACAAGTACTGAAATTGAAACTGTGATTTAAAAAATTCCAACAAATAAAAGTCCAGGATCAGATGGCTTCAAAGGCGAATTATATCACTTAGAGAAAAGTTAACACCCATCCTTCTGAAACTGTTCCAGAAAACTACAGAGGAAGGAACACTGCCAAACTCATTCTATGAGGCCACCATCATCCTGATACCAAAACCAGAAAAAGATACCACAAAAAAAGAAAATTACAGGCCAATATCACTGAACATTGATGCAAAAATCCTTAACAAAATACTAGGAAACTAAATCCAACAATACATTAAAAGGATCATACACCATTATCAAGTGGGATCTACCCCAGGGATTCAAGAATTTTTCAACATCCATAAATCAATCAGTGTGATACATCACATTAACAAAATGAATTAAAAACATATGATCATCTCAATAGGTTCAGAAAAAGCTTTTGACAAAATTCAACACCCATTTATGATAAAAAGTCTACAGAAAGTGGGCATAGAGGAAACATACCTCAACATAATAAAGGCCATATATGGCAAACCTAGAGCTAGCATAACATGCAAAAGCTAAAAGCATTTCCTCTAAGATCAGGAACAAAACAAGGATGTCCACTCTTGCCACTCTTATTCAACATAGTCTTGGATGTCCTAGCTATGGCAATCAGAGCAGAAAGGAATAAAAGGAATCCAAATTGGAA
The DNA here is from genome assembly GCF_964374135.1 of Grampus griseus. Lineage (NCBI taxonomy): Eukaryota > Metazoa > Chordata > Mammalia > Artiodactyla > Delphinidae > Grampus > Grampus griseus. Next base: position 61,933,925 of record NC_138998.1, read on the forward strand.
AAGAAGTAAAATTGTCACTGTTTGCAGGTGACATGATACTATACACAGAGAATCCTAAAGATGTCACCAGAAAACTACTAGTGCTAAACAATGAATTTGGTAAAGTTGCAGTATACAAAATTAATGCACAGAAATCTCTTGCATTCCTATACACTAATGATGAAAGATCTGAAAGAGAAATTAAGGAAACACTCCCTTTTACCACTGCAACAAAAAGAATAAAATACCTATGAATAAACCTACCTAAAGAGGCAAAAGACCTGTATACTCCGTAAACTATGAGATACTGATGAAAGAAATCAAAGATGATACAAACAGATGAAGAGATATACCATGTTCTTAGATTGGAAGAATCAATATTGTGAAACTGACTAGACTACCAAAACCAATCTACAGATTCAATGTAATCTCTATCAAATTACCAACAGCATTTTTCACAGAACTAGAATAAAAAAATTTACAATTTGTATGGAAACACAAAACATCCCAAATAGCCAAAGTCATCTTGAGAAAGAAAAACGGGACTGGAGGAATGAGGCTCCCTGACTTCAGACTATATACTACCAAGCTACAGTCACCAAGACAGTATGGTACTGGCACAAAAACAGAAAAATAAATCAATACAACAGGATAGAAAGTCCAGAAATAAACCCACGCACCTATGTTCAATTAATCTACAACAAAGGAGGCAACAATATACAACGGAGAAAAGACAGTCTCTTCAATAAATGGTTCTGCGAAAACTGAACAGCTACTTATAAAAAAATGAAATTAGAACATACTCTAACACCATATGCAAAAATAAACTCAAAATGGATTAAAGACCTAACTGTAAGACCAAATACTATAAAACTCTTAGAGGAAAACATAGGCAGAACACTCTTGGACATAAATTGCAGCAATATCTTTTTTGATCCACCTCCTAGAGTAATGAAAATAAAACAAAAATAAACAAATGGGACTTAATGAAACTCAAAAGCTTTTGCACAGCAAAGGAAACCATAAACAAAACAAAAACACAACCCACAGAATGCGAGAAAATATTTGCAAATGATGCAACTGACAAGGAATTAATCTCCAAAATTTACAAACAGCACATGAGCCTCAATATCAAAAAAATAAACAACCCAATGGGGAGAAGATCTAAATAGACATTTCTCCGAAGAAGATATACAGATGGTCAAGAGGCACATGAAAAGATGCTTAACACTGCTAATTATTAGAGAAATGAATATCAAAACTACAATGAGATATCACCTCACACCAGTCAGAATAGCCACCAACAAAAAGTCTACAAACAATAGGGACTTCCCTGGTGGTCCAATGGTTAAGACTCCGTGCTCCCAATGCAGGGGGCCCAGGTTCGATTCCTGGTCAGGGAACTAGATCCCAGATGCCGCAACTAAGATTCCGCATAGCGCAACTACAAGATCCCATATGTGGCAACAAAGATCCCGCATGCCACAACTAAGACCTGGCACAGCCAAATTAATTAATTAATTTAAAAGTCTAAAGCAATAAATGCTGGAGAGTGTGTGGAGAAAAGGGAACCCTCCCACACTATTGGTGGGAATGTAAATTGGTACAACCACTATGGAGAAGAGTATGGAGGTTCCTTTAAAAACTAAACGCAGAACTACCATATGATGCAGCAATCTCACTCTTGGGCATATATAAAGAGAAAATCATGGTTTGGAAGGATACATGCAGTTCAATGTTCACTGACACACTGTTTACAATAGCCAAGACACAGAAGCAACCTAAATGTCCATCGATAGATGGATGGATAAAGATGATGTGGTACATATATACAGTGGAGTATTACTCAGCCATTAAAAAGAATGAAATGGTGCCATTTGCAGCAATATAGATGGACCTGGAAATTATCATGCTAAGTGAAGTCTGACAGAGAAAGACAAATATCATATGATATCGCGTTTACGGGGAATCTAAGAAAATGAACTTATTTACAAAACAGAAACAGACTCACAGACATAGAGAACTTATGGTTACTAGGGGGAAGGGGGAGGGGGAGGAATAGATTGGGAGTTTGGGACTGACATATACACACTGCAATATTTAAAATAGATAACCAACAAGGACCTACTGTATAGCACAGGGAACTCTTCTCAATATTCTGTAATAACCTAAATGGGAAAAGAACTTAAAGAAGAATAGATACATGCATATGTATAACTGAATCACTTTGCTGTACACCTGAAATTAACACAACATTGTTAACTATACTCCAATATAAAATAAAAAATTTTGAAAAAGAGAAAAAAGAGTAATGGGAACAGACTAAGCTTCATTCAAATTTGGATAGGTACCCCACTGCCAGATCACTATCTTACTGAAAAACAGCAAGAACTGGATTACACTAATTTAGAAATGTTTTTTCAGTTTCTTTCCTGTATTTGATTTGATTCATGAGGTAAAAATACTCTTTAGGAAGCTGTCTTTTTCTAGTTTCTACTTACACATGCAGCCCATGCTCTCCACTCTTATCCCCTGGCCTGGGTTAAAACCCCACAGACCAATATCCAGTCCAATTACTGTCTCATGGGCCTCTAGAATTTAACTTCCAATCTCTGAGTTCCCTCTGGCACAAGGAGATTTGCCTTTCCTGCCTTCAAACATGGTCATGCATGAAAAGATTTTTTCTTGCTGCTATATTTAAAACAAAATGTATCTGTGTTTGCAGCAGCAGCAGGACATTCCTTCATTTTCTTATTCCATTATCTACCAGATAAACTCCTTATTGTTATAACTTACTCTTTAATATGTCATCTTTAACATTGTAAGTTTTCACTAATGTCCCTCAAAAATAAAAATATTAATTACTTTCTAAGCAGACTTTGTCCCTCTTCCCACCAACAATGCTTGTTGATCCTAATGACTGATGATAAATTGGTTCTAACATCTAGTTTACTACCACTTTATTGTAGTCATCAAATGTCAAGTAAACAGTGTACCACATTTCACTACATATGCAGATGTAAAAATGAACTGAAAAGGCATGTTTAAGTGATTATGAAGTTTTGAAGTAGGCTTTCAGTTGATCCAATTCTGAATTTAAAAGTACATCACTAATCGATTTTTAGTTTTGTGTCTTTGTATTTGCATTTTTCAGAATTCTGGGTGCTTTTAGAAAAATGAAGCTAAGTTTTGCAAAATGTCCTACAAAGATCCTATACTAGGTCATAGAACACTAACACCACTATAGGTTACTTGAGAGATGTGACTGCTAATGGACAAAGAGTCATTTAGCAAGTATAAATACATTTCTGACTAATGGATAATATATACAATGGGAAAAATATACATATATATGGTTATGTAACTCCCAGAAAGAGCCAAATTTTGAAAAAGTATTCATTTGCTCATTCAATAATCATATATCAATACTACATACCAGATATTGTATTACTGAATGCTAACCGTTCAACGTAAAACAGATAAGACTCCTTTACTTTCATGATACTGGCATTCTACTGGGAGAGGGTAGAGAGTATAGTAAACAGTCATTCAAAGCAAATACACAGACGTGACTGCGGTTAGAAAGAAAAGAAAGCGTGACGCTGTTACAAAGAATAGGGAGGGCCTACTCTAGATAGGATGGTAGGGAAAGGCTTCTGTGAAGAGACGGTATGTAAGAAGTGACTCGAAGGACAAGAAGAGTATGTGTTATAAGCTTACAGCACAGGAGGCTGGAGGGAGGAAGGATGGTAGGATACCATGGGGTGTGAGAATATTCGAGGCAGAGACAACAGCAAGAACAATGGTTTATAGCAAGAAAGAATTTTATGAGTCCTACAAACTGAATTCAGGCTAGTCTGATGGGAGAGTAGTGAGGAGGAAGGGTGTAATGAGATATGTGAGGTGGAGAAGTAACAAGGCCAAGATCATACAGGACAATCAAAGAAAGTTACAATGCCAGACTATACAGAAAAGCAAAGCCCAACAATATGCTGTCTATAAAAAACCCACTTTAAACATTTAGACATAAAGTAGTTAAAAGTAAAAAGATAAAGAAAATATACCATACAAAAATTAATCAAAAGGAAACTGTGCTGACTATAATACCAAAGTAGATTTCAGAACAAGGGCTATCACCAAGGATAAAGAGGGATATTACATAAAAGGGCCAATTGACTAAGAAGATGTAATAATCCTAAATATGTATAAAACTGACAACAGAGCTTCAAAACACATGAAGGAAAATCAAATCTTTCCAAATTGATCTACAAATTCAATGCAAATGTAATGCAAATCCCAGGAGACTTGCGAAGCTGATTCTAAAATGTATATTTTGTAAATTGAGAAGCTGTAAATTGTAAATTTACAATGTCAATTGAGAAGCTGATTCTAAAATGTATATTTTCAACAATTTTGAAAAAGAAAAATAAAGTTGAAGGACTCACATTACCTGATTTCAAGACTTACAACAAAACCATAGTAATCAAGACAGTGTGGCACTGGTGAAGGGACAGACAACAGATAAGTGGAACAATACTAGGCTTTAGCACCTCTACAGTCAAAAGATTTCCAATAAAGACACCAAGGCAATTCAATGGAGGAAAGACAGTCTTCAACGAAAGGCGCTGACACAGCTGAATATCCATATGTTAAAAAACAATGAATTTCAGCTAATACCTAATGCTATATAAAAAACTAACTTGAAATGGAGGAGTCAATTAAATATGAAACTTATACTATAAAACTTCCAGAAGAACATATAGGAGGTAACCTTTGTGATCTTGGACTAGGTAAGGATTTCTTAAGTAGAACACAAAAAGCATGGACCATAAAAGAAAAAAAAAGGTGTCATAAAAATTTTAAACTCCTTTCTAGACACTATAAGAAAATGAAAAGAAAATCCACAGACTAGGAGAACTACCTGCAAACATATCTGACAAGGGGTCAATATCCAGAATATATAAAGAACTCTCACAACTTAACAGTAAAAAATATACAACTCAAATAAATGAGCAACAATTTGATCAGATATTTCACCAAAGAAGATTATACAGATGGCAAATAAATACATGAAAAGATGTCCAGTGTCATTAGTCATTAGAGAAATCACATTAAAACTACAACGAGATAACTACTAGACCCATATTTAAATGGATAATTTTTTTTTTAACTGACACACCAAGAGCTGACAAGGATGTAGAGCAAGAGGCATACTCATTCGTTGATGGTGTGAATGCAAAATAGTACAGCTAACTTTGGAAAACAGTTTGGCAGTTTTTTAGAAAATTGAACATATACAATCCAGCAATCCTATTCCTAGATACTTACTCAACAGAAATGAAGATATGCATCTCCACAAAAACATGCATGCAAATGTTTATAGCAGTTTTTATCCTTAATCAGCAAAAACTAGAAACAACCCAAGTGTCCCACAACTCATGAATGAATTGTGGTACATTCATACAATGGAATATGAAACTGCAATAAAAAGGAACAAACTACTGATACACTCAACAGCATGGACGAATCTCAAGAGCATTATGTTAAGTGGAAGAAGCTACATACCACATAATTCCATTTACATAACTTTCTGGAATATTATAAAAACTATAGTAAAAGGGTTGCATATTGTATGATTCCATTTATAAAACATTCTGGAAAAGCAAACCTATAGGGAACAAAACAGATTAGAGGTTACTAGGGCTGGGAGTGGGGATGGGGGGAGAGATAACAAAAGGGCTTGAGGAAAACTTTTGGGGTGAAAATATTTACACCTTGATGTGGTGATGTTTACACAACTATATACGTTTGTTTAAAATTCACAGAACTGAAAATGTGTGAATTTTACCGTCTGTGAGTTATACTTCAATGAATCTGACTTTCTAAAAAGGAAAAGAAACCAAGGATCATGGTAAGTACAAAAGGATGCCACTGAAAAAATGAAGGTAAAAGTGATAAATATCTTACAATTCTATAATGTTCATCTTTTCTTACACATTTTATCACTTTAAGACCACTCTTTAACTTAATTAATTTCTTGAATTTAAAAAAAATATCAAATGACATAATACAGTGGTCTGAGTTCAGGCTGCCAGTGTCTTTACATAGCTAACAAACTGACAGCTGAAAGCTCCAGGCGCCCTTTCTAGGTAAGACAGCTTAGAGAACTTGTTGCAAGATGATAAAAAGGATCTGTAAGTCACAGACTGAAGGAGCTGTCCTTTCAGACAAGTGAAATTCAGCGATATGTGACAAAACGGCTATAGAACAAGGTCATTACTGTTAGAACAAGGAGTCCCAAATAACTTCTCTGGGTTTCTCCAAGTACACGCAGCTGGGAAGAGAGACCTGGGAAGTAACGTAGAAAACAGAAGTCACATCGGATACTGAGGAGGCTCAGAATGGACTTTCATATGTAGCTCCTCTTACCTTCAAAGAATCCTGGAAAATAGGTATTATTTTCTTCTATATTAAGGGCCTATGTGTTTCTTTGCCTTGAGTGGAACAGTCATAGGAAAAGGCAGGACTGGCTACATCATTTATGGGTCCTAGTATAAAATGAAAATGCAGGCCCCATGTTCAAAGCTTAATATTTTCAACCTGACAACAGCAAATCATTAAACTGAGCACAAAGTTCTTCTGAGTGGGGCCATCCAACTGCACAGTCACATGGCCACAAAAGCAGCCCCAGGAGAAAGTACAGTCCACTGACAAATTCATAAATATGCAAGAGATCTCTTGTCCATTCCCTTACTGCACTAATAATTATACTACAAAAATATTATTTAGTATCTTCACATTCAAATCTCCAGAGGAGATTTTATAGCTTTTTAAAAGTCCATTTGAGGAATTCCCTGGTGGTCCAGTGGTTAGGACTCTGCGCTTCCACTGCAGGGGGCGCGGGTTTGCTCCCTGGGCGGGGAACTAGGATCCCACAAACCGTGTGGTGCGGCCAAAAAAAAAAAAAAAATCGCAGTTAAAAATCCATTTTAGTGGGCAGTGGTTGAGAATCCGCCTGCTGATGCAGGGGACGCGGCTTCGCGCCCCGGTCCGGGAGGATACCACATGCCGCGGAGCGGCTGGGCCAGTGAGCCATGGCCGCTGAGCCTGCGCGTCCGGAGCCTGTGCTCCGCAACAGGAGGGGCCACAACAGTGAGAGGCCCGCATACCACAAAAAAAAAAAAAAAAAAAATCCATTTTAGTGTCTCAGGAAAGTTCTCCAGGTATCTTTTATCTACCTTTTCTATTAAAATTCCCCATCTCCCTTATCTCATACCCAGGAATAACAGAAAATACCTTTCCATCACCTCCTGTATGGTGTCCCCTAAGACTCAGATACAAAGTCTCTGCCTTCTCTTTCCAAACCTGCTGATTCACTAATTTTGTGGGCCAGAATAGTAAATGTTTTGTTTTATTCATTTTCAAAGAAAGGAAAGCAACTGTTTTTACTTATCAGATCTTCTTTTTCAATTCCTGCTGAACTAGAATAAAGAAAACAAAGTACAGTGAAATGTTTCCTTAACTGATTCTAACTTACATTGACATAGGATATGGATTACTGAGGTCATTCCTTATTGAGACCAATGGAAAGAAAAAGTACATCTCTCCAGGACAGATAAGGAAGGAAGCAAGGATCCAAGCTCAATCCATTCACCTTCAATGTTCATTCTCCATTCCCCACTTGCTCAGCTCAGTTTCAGTAACCATCTACTGAGTGCCCACTGCTTTCCAGTCACCATCTGGGTACTGAGACTACAAGATTATTAAGACACAGTCCCTGCTTTATTGGAGTTTGCCTTCTGGAATATCCCTTTCCCAAGTGGAATTTCCCTCAACCATCTATATCCAGTTAAGGACTCCTTTATCTAATTCCCAATGCAGAATTAAGTACTCCTTCCTCTGAATTACTGTTAACCATTTATACCTCTCTTAAACTCTCTTATACCAATGTCCACTGAGTAAAAGGTGAAGGGATAGAGTTAAATCCTAGCTCCACCAATTACTTAATAGCTATTTAACCTATGGCAAGTTAATTAACTTCTGAGTCTCAGGTTCCACATCTGTAAAATAATGACATTTATTGAACACTTACTATGTGACACATAATTTTCTAACCCCTTTGCTCATATTAATTTATTAAATCCTCATAATAACTCTGTGAAGTTGGTTTTATTATTACATCTTAACAGATATGGAAATTGAAGTCCCTAGAAGTTAAGTAACTTACTTGCTACATGAAGTCATACAGGTAGTAAGTGTTGGAGTCTACATCCAAGTAGTCCAGCTGCTGACTCCATATTCTGAACCCCAATACTATCTGCACCTCAAAATGAGGTAATGATATCCACTCACAGAGGATCACCTAAGATAACGCATGTAAAAGCTTTTAACACGCTGTCCAGCACACAGTAGGTACTCATTAAATGTTAGTTCTCTTCCATCCCTAAGAGACTCTAAATTCCCTATGGGAAGAGTCTATTTATTTTTCTTTTTATCTCCTAACAAATCTAGTGCAGTGCTTGGCAAATAAAAGGTGATCAATACAGTCGGCCCTCCATTTCCACAGGCTATGCATCCACGGATTCAATCAACCATGGTTCAGAAATATTTCTTTTAAAAAATTCCAAAAGTTCCAAAAAGCAAAACTTAAATCTGCCGTAAGTAGGCAACTATTTACATTGTATTTACAACTATTCACATAGTATTTGTGTTGTATGAGGTACTATAAGTAATCTAGAAATGATTTAAAGTATACAGGAGGATATTTGTAGGTTATATGCAAATACTACACCATTTTATATAAGGGACTGAGCATCCCTGGATTTTGGTATCCAAGGGGAGGGTGGTTCCTGGAACCAATCAACCAGTCCCCCTGTTCTCCCTTGCAGATACCAAGGGACGGCTGTAAATGAGTCTAGTGTTCATGCACTTGACAAATAGGGACAAACTGTCCATAAAAATGCATAGCAGAAGGGTCTCGTCCAAAGTCAGCCCCCACCCCTATATGGGCATAGGGACAAGGCTCTTTTATTTTCCAATTTAAGGTATTACTGGTCTAACAGGGTTCTCTTGTCCTATGAAGATATTGGAAAATAGAAAAACTTTTCTTTCACCCAGGTATAGAGACAGTGTTGGACAAGAAACAGGACAGCAAGATCCATGATGCCAGTTTCTAAGGAATAAATCAGAAACAGAGCCCTAGCAATCCCAGGATTTCACATTTTATAGTGAAGTATAAATCGGTCCTGCTATGGCTGAAGTGATAGTTTATATGGAAATTGCTGAGCCCACCTATTTCTGAGTATTCTGAATCCTGCATGTGAGAATAGAAATGTTATATTCCACTTAGTAATCTGTAAGAAATCCTTCTTTCTGAACATAAAGATACACAACTTTTTATTTCTCTTCACTACAATTAAATGTTGAACAAAATATTTAAACAATATCAGTTTAGAAGAATGCTAAATTAATAGCCTGCTCAGGGCATCCGTGTGTCTTGGTTCAGTCTTGTATAAAGAGATTCTGTAACAGAAGCAAATATATAGTTATTGCACTACAGTGTCTACAGTTACCTGTTCTCCCTGCCCAAGGAACCCCAAGTTTAGATATGCTAGTACCTCTAGTATCAGTGCAATAAAATCAATCATTTGAAAAAATTTTATGTGTTGAATAAAATTTTAGTAGCTACTTTAAGACCCTAATTACAAGTCAGAACAGTGTTTCTAGAAAAAAATGTACTCTACCTAACTTAAAAAGCCAATTTAATTAACACTGTCAGCCAGCTTCTAAGTGACAGACTGCCTATGGTGTCAAAATAAAATCTGAAATTTGAAATGTGACTAAGGATAAACACATTTTATTATGTAAGAAAAACGTTAAGAAATTTATTTAAATCCACTATGAATTTCACCCTTATACCACTGTGTATTGTGCTGTGTTTAGTTACTGTTGTGATACATCTCCTGAGGGTTATGTTTTCAAGGTCTCTGGCCCATGACAAAAGGAGTAAAGCAAGCTCAAACAATCTGGATTAATCAACATGAAGCTAAACGCCTGGTATGAGGTGAAGAAAAGCTAGTCTTAGTGAAAGGTAGTATCCAAGAGTCTATAAGGTCATACCAAAAACTGAGATCAAAAGCTATGATGAAAAACTGTGCACCCAAGACCCTTGGTCACAGCAGCCAACAGAAATTCCTATCTGTGGCCACACCAATGATAGACAAAGAGCTTTTGCTACGTTTTAAATGAAAGTTGTTGAAGTTGATCTGATCAACCTTTCTGCATTTAAAAGGCCTCACTAGTTTCCAAAAATGCTCCTTTACTGTTAGTATCCAGTCCCTCTCCCAATAAACAGAGTTTTAACACAAATGAATGTCCAGAAACGTTTAAATCTTAGGTCCTAGGCCCTGCCTTCTTACTGCTGATGTCATTGTTGACAAGGAATTTGGATTACAGAGAATGTAATGACAATTGTAATAATGGTAGTTACCAATACCACAAAGTATTACATTACTTCTAATTCTCACAATAACTCTACAACATAGGTATTACTTCTAGTTGACAAATCAGTAAACTAAGGCTCAGAGAAGCTAAGTTACTTACCCAAGACCACAAATATTCATAGCAAAATGAACGTTAAGTAGAAAATCTAGAATTCAAACTTGGGTCAATCTGACGGACAATAAAGACCACACTCTTCCCATACTCATTATCTTTTATAATATCTGTGTGATAATATATTATCCAAATATTATTTGTTTAAAAAAGAAACTATGCACACACACACACACAAATCTTCACAGTACCTAAGATAATACCCAAAGACTTTTCTAAATGAAAATGATCTCACAAAAGCAATGAACCTTATGTATCATCACTGTTAATAAGCACTAGAAAGTCCATGAGGATGGGGATTTTTGTGTTTTGTTCACTGTTGAAGCCTCAGCTTCTAGAACAGTACCTGGCACCGTTAGGTTTTCAATAACTATTCGTTGAGTGAACAGCAAAAATTTATGGTGGCAAATTTTTCTTTAACTATTAAAATCACCATGCTTTGTGCAAGACACATTCTGTTGTTCTCTTTTATGTCAGAATGTGACAAGAAGTCAAATACGTACAAGAATGAACAAATCAAGCACTGGTTCTTGCAGTAATTAAAGAAAGAACAACAAATTTGCAGGGAGGACGTATACTCTACAACACCTCAACAGTTTATATTTTGAGAAAATTGAAATAGAAAAAAACAGATTTTAGATTTGTATTAAAACGTATGAAAAATACTGCAAATACAAGTGTTTGGTTTTGTTTTTTTTTTTTAGCGACTATACAAATAGACCATTAAAGTTCAGGGAAGATCATAAGAGGTAAGCAGAGGTACAGCCCATGTGTAAGCTACCCACAGAACAGACATTCTCTAGAAGGGCTCTTAGAGCTAAAAAGGCATTAAACACCTAAGTGAAAATGCCTCTGGAAAGGTAAACTAACAAATAAAGGGACTTTTAAAGGATCAGTAATGGTTGGAGGTCTTAGAATACTGAGAAAGGTAAGGGAAACTAAAACGCATGAGTCTGTCTTCTAGGTTCAAAAGAATCTGAAGTCAGTTACTTCAGCAATCACTGTACCCAAATCTGCTAGCAAACTTTTGGTACAAGTTCCTTTCCAAATAGCCCAATACAGCCAGCTGTTTTTAAAAATCAAATAGTATCCCTGGTAACAAGTTAAACAGAAAAGAAAAAGAGTGAGAATGGGAGATAGAGAGAAAGAAAAAGAAAGGATCTAAAAGACAGAAATGTTAGTGATGATAATACTGTTATTGCACTTTGTTTACAAAACAAGCCGCATGCTTACAATCTGATGTAAGAAAGTTACTTTTGGGATGTCCCGGGTGGTCCAGTGGTTAAGACTCTACGCTTCCAGTGCAAGGGGCATGGGTTCAATCCCTGGTTGGGGAACTAAGATCCCACATGCTGCACAGTGCAGCCAATATAAAAAATAAAAAAATAGAATTTTTTTTCTCACATATTGAAGAATATGAGGCATCTTCACATGTTCTTTTAGGAATGTAGTCTGGATCTTGACAAACACATTCTCCCTTACAACATGACAAATATTCTCATTCCTCTGGCTTCCTGACTATTCCAGATGCCTCCATTTTCTGTTTTGTGTGTGAATATAATTAATCCATCCGTATAGAAACACACCAAACCAAGGAATAAATTAACAAATGAAAGGGTAAGCTTATAGCAACTGAAATAGAACTATAATTTTCAGATATCATAAAACATTTGAAGAAGCTTAATTAAATTAATAAAAAGAATAAATGGCTTAGAAACAAACGAATTAGACCATATTCTAGATAGCAAACCCTACACTCAGTGAGTTTGAGAGCTCTCCATCTCTTTTATTGAAAATGAATGAGCTTATATCTGATTAACATTGTGAAGGGCACTAGGTCCAGAAAACATAACTTTCTTTGTCTTACGATGTTGATGATTTCTTCAGTTTTTCTATTTTATGTAAAACAGATGAAAAGATGCTTCTCTGAAGTGGAAAAGAGGTGCCCCTCACTATGAATTTCCCAGGCACTTCCATCAAACCCTACCTTACAGCATAATTTGAAAAACTCTGAAACAGATGATCTCTAGGTACTTTCTCTTATAAGTTCTAGAGAACTTAGAGATAAGTTCTATCACACTAGGAACGTATGGCATTTAATCAAGTAATTAAAACTAACATTATCTGAGTTAAATCATTTAACAAATATTCACATAATTTTTTTCTTCAATTACCTATTTTCTTTAACAGAAAGTTTCTAAGTATATAAACTTGGCCTTTAAATTATTACATTTTTGAGAGACACAATGACTGAATGTAATTTAGTGAAAAAATATCATTTTTACACCCTTTTCAAAATAAAGACCTACCAAAATGATAGCTGTACAGGGAGGCTCATAAATCCATAATTCTGTTTAAAATGAATCCAAAGTTAAATACAGAAATTAGTTACACTGATCATAACTTTAAAGTAAAATATAAGTATCCTACTTTTAGCCATAATTTCACATGCACAATTTGAAACGTGTATCAATTCTAAAACGCAGATTCTCAAGCTGTTAAAAATTGTTAATGTCTTTGCTAGTTAAATGAGGTTTGATATTGCTAAATTATAAAATAATAAAAAACACATTACAGGTAGATTCACTGTCAGTTAACATTAAATTATACAAAATTATAATAAAGGCTCCTTAGCTCCTTAATCTAAATATAATATTTAATATTAGCTCAAAGCAAGCAAACTAAGACAAAACTACATTTTTGGTAACAGTTCTAATATAGTCAGTAGTTCCTGAACAAAAAAGCCATTACAAATACCAGCAGAGAGTATCTCCTGACTATTGTTAAAAAAAAAAAAAAAAAGACTGACACCATCCAGAAATTATATAAAAATAATTAACACTGGGTTAGAAAAGGAATAGTCTACGATTTATACTGTTCTCAGATTAAAAATTGAAGGATCATAATTCTGTAACAATTTGATTCCAACCTATATAAAATGTTCAATTCTTTAAAAAGCTAGTTTACCAAATTGTATATTCCCTAAATTTAATCATGAGGAAATATCAGACAGGCCCAAACTGAAAGACATCCTACAGTACTCTTCAAAAGCAGCATCAAGATAAAAGACAGACTGAGGAACTGTTCCAAATTAAGAGACTAAGGAGACATAACAACTAAATGCAACATGGCATCCTAAATTTGATCCTGGATCAGAAAAGGGTATCAGTGGAACAACTGGGGCAATTTGAATAGCCTACGGAAATTAGATCAGGGGTCAGTAAACTTTTCTGTGTAAAGGGCCAAATAGCAAATATTTTAGGATTTGTGGGCCACGTAAGGTCTCTGTCACATATCCCGCTTTGCCTTTTTTTTTTTTTTAAATAACTCTTTAAAAATGTATACTCCATCTTAAAAGGGAACCCTCTTACACTGTTGGTGGGAAGGTAAATTGGTACAACCACTATGGAGAACAGTATGGAGGTTCCTTAAAAAACTAAAAATAGAGCTACCATATGACCCAGCAATCCCACTCCTAGGCATATATCCAGAAAAAAACATAATTCAAAAGGATGCGTGCACCTTGATGTTCATGCAGCACTATGTGCAACAGCCAGGACATGGAAGCAACCTAAATGTCCACTGACAGAGGAATGGATAAAGAAGATGCGGTACATATATACAATGGAATGTCACTCAGCCATAAAACGGAATGAAATAGTGACATTTGCAGAGACGTGGATGGACCTAGAGACTGTCATACAGAGTGAAGCAAGTCAGAAAGAGAAACACAAATATATAATATCGCTTATATGTGTAATCTAGAAAAATGGTAGAGATGAACTTATGTGCAAAGCAAAAATAGAGTCACAGAAGTAGAGAACAAACTTATGGTTACCAAGGTGAGAAGAGGGAGGTATGAATTGGGAGATTGGGACTGACATATGTACACTACTATGTATAAAACAGATAACTAATGAGAACCTACTGTATAGCACAGGGAACTCTACTCAATGCTCTGCGTTGACCTAAATGGAAAGGAAATCTAAAAAAGAGGGGATATATACATACATATGACTGATTCACTTTGCTGTACAGCAAGAAACTAACACAACATTCTAAAGCAACTATACTCCAGTAAAAATTAATTTTAAAAATGTATACTCCATCTTAACTTACAGGCCTTATAAAACATGCACTAAGCTTGATTTTGATAATCATACCATAAAAATATACACTCAATATTTAGGGAAATATGGGTAAAGAGGATACATGAATTTATACTATTTTATAACTTTTTCGTCAGTTCAAAATGAAGAGTTAAATAGAAGTTAATTAAATAAATAAAATACAAATCTTAATTAGATCACTTCCATGTAAATAACAACTGTGACAACAATAAAGTTTCAAGCTGAAATACATCACCAGCTTTCCTGGGTCTCCAGTGTGAGGTGGTAGATCATGGGACTTCTCAGGCTCCATAATCACACGAGCCAATTCATCAAAATAAATCTCTGTGTGTGTGGGCATCTCTGTATGCATCTTAATGGTTCTGATTACCTGGAGAACTCTGACTAATACACTCTCTATTCTTCCTTCCTTTGGTCTAAACCACTAACCACTAATACACTCTCTGTCTCTGTGGATTTGCCTATTCTGGATATTGCATACAAATGGAATCATACATGTGAATTCTGTGTCTCACTTATTTCATTTAGCATGATGTTTTCAAGGCTCATCTATGTGGCAGCATTCATCAGTGCTTCACTCCTTCTTATTGTCAAATAATAGTACATGTATGGGAACTTCCCTGGTGGCGCAGTGGTTAAGAATCCGCCTGCCAATGCAGGGGACACAGGTTCGATCCCTGGGCTGGGAAGATCCCACATGCCACGGAGCAGCTATGCCCATGCGCCACAACTACTGAGCCTACACCCTAGAGCCCGCGTGCCACAACTCCTAAAGCACGTGCACCTAGAGCCTGTGCTCCACAACAAGAGAAGCAACCACAATGAGAAGGCCATGCACCACAACAAAGAGTAGCCCCTGCTTGCTGCAACTAGAGTAAAAGCCCATGCACAACGAAGATCCAACACAGCCAAAAATAAACAAATTAATTAATTAATTTTGAAAAATAGTATATGTATGGATATACCATACCATGTTTATCCATTCATCAACTGATGGGACATTTGGGTGGTTTCAACTTTTTGAATATTATCAATAATACTTCTATTACATGTGTGTACAAGTGTTTGAGTAGACATGTTTCATTTCTCTTGGGCACATACCTAGGAGTAAAACTGCTAAGTCATACAGTAACTCTATGTTTAAGATTCCGAGTAAGTGACAAACCGTTTTCCAAGATGGTTACACCACTTTACATTCCCACCAGCAGTGCATGAGGGTTCAAATATCTCTACATCCTTGCCAACACTTGCTATCACCTGTCTTTTTTATTACTAACATCCCAGTAGGTGTGAAGTAGTATCTCAAATGGTTTGATGGTCTAAAATTGTAAAATAATCAAATGATTATCACCTTAACCAAATCAAAATGATTTTACAGAAGCTGTTGTAATTTAACCCAAAAGTTAACCATAACAAGTCTATGATTAGGTGGTAATATCTCCAATGATTGGAATGGAGGCACCCACTACAGCTGACCCTTGAACGACATGGGTTTGAACTTCATGGGTCCACTTACATGTGGATTTTTGTCAATTAATATGTACTACAGTATTACCCAATCTGTGATTGACTGAATCCACAAATGCAGAACCATGCAGACAGAGAGCTGACTGTAAAGTTATACATGGATTTTCAACTGCACAGGGGTCAGCAGCGCTAATCCGTGCGTTGTCCAAAGGTCAACTGTACTCAATGAAAAGACACCAAGTGATAATGTCTTCTTATAACAGAGTTTGCTTGACATCTGATAGCTGGTTAAACAAATGATTAATATACTTACTGCCTCTCATTATACTGAATTCACATGTGCATATATCTATATTCCATGAATATATTCTTATTCCAAAATGCTTTAAAATAACTTTAAAAAAGACATACTACACAGTAGGAATATTAAAAATAGACCTGTTTCTGACTGCATGGTATACTAGTCAACTAGACTAATCCTCCTGCCAAAAACAATTATAAAATCTTAGAAAAAAAATTTTAATACTCCCACTACACTGAGAAACAGACAAAAAGTATGGTAGCATTTATCATAAAGAATTTAAAAATAAGTTCCCCATCAAGGTGGTATCAGTGTAAGAGTAAACTAGAAATAAACCTGCTCCTACAGGGGTTTTACATATCTTGAATCTCGAACACATGAGGAAAGAGGGGAGAAAAATGACAACTCATAAACAAAAGCTGACCTTCAACGGGTTTTAGCCAAACTTTAAACTTTCTGGGTGGTCGAAATATGTCAAGGTATTTGTCTAGTTTAAAGCAATCCTGCACTAATAGTGCCCATCTGGCAGAAGCAAAAGAAAAAGCAAATCATGTCTGGAGGAATTCCCGTGGGTAACATTCAAAGAAACAGGTGCTCACCATTTAAAAATTACATGTACAAATGAATAAAGCCTTACTAAAATCCAGCAGAATCAGATCTGCAAAGCTTCTAATACTGGAGTGATCAGAAACAGAATATAAAACAAGTATGCTTGTTACGCTTACAGAAATAAAAGGAATTGAAAATATGAGTAAAAACAAGTACCTATTAAAAATAAGCAAGGCTTTTTCAAAATGACTACTTGAAAAAGTGCCAAAGAAAATACCTATATACAATCCTGCAGCCTGTGGAACAAAAACCATATTCACAGAAAGACAGACAAGATGAAAAGGCAGAGGGCTATGTACCAGATGAAAGAACAAATAAATATATATTAAATATATAAATATATATATATATAAAAGAACAAACAAATAAATATAGTGAAGATAATCCAGAACCTCGGAAAAAGAATAGAGAATAGAGAAGATGCAAGAACTGTTTAACAAAGACCTAGAAGAATTAAAGAACAAACAGTCATGAAAAATACAATAACTGAAATGAAAAATACACTAGAAGGAATCAACATCAGAATAACTGAGGCAGAAGAACAGATAAGTGACCTGGAAGACAGAATGGTGGAATTCACTGCCGAGGAACAGAATAAAGAAAAAACAATGGAAAGAAATGAAGACAGCCTAAGAGACCTCTGGGACACATTAAACGCAACAACATTCACATTATAGGGATCCCAGAAGGAGAAAAGAGAAAGAAAGGATCCCAGAAAATATCTGAAGAGATTATAGTCGAAAACTTCCCTAACATGGGAAAAGAATAGTCACCCAAATCCAGGAAGCGCAGAGAGTCCCATACAGGATAAACCCACGAAGAAACACGCGGAGACACATAGTAATCATATCAGCAAAAATTAAAGACAAAGAAAAATTATTGAAAGCAGCAAGGGAAAAATGACAAATAACATACAAGGGAACTCCCATAAGGTTAACAGCTGATTTCTCAGCAGAAATTCTACAAGCCAGAAGGGAATGACATGATATACTTAAAGTGATGAAAGGGAAGAACCTACAACCAAGATTACTCTACCCAGCAAGGATCTCATTCAGATTCGATGGAGGAATCAAAAGCTTTACAGACAAGCAAAAGCTAAGAGAATTCAGCACCACCAAACCAGCTTTACAACAAATGCTAAAAGAACTTCTCTAAGTGAGAAACACAAGAGAAGAAAAGGACCTACAAAAACAAACCCATAACAATTAAGAAAATGGTCATACGAACATACTATCGATAATTACCTTAAACGTGAATGGATTAAATGCTCCAACAAAAAGACACAGGCTTGCTGAATGGATACAAAAACAAAACCCATATATATGCTGTCTACAAGAGACCCACTTCAGACCTAGGGACACATACAGACTGAAAGTGAGGGGACGGAAAAAGATATTCCATGCAAATGGAAATCAAAAGAAAGCTGGAGTAGCAATACTCATATCAGATAAAATAGACTTTAAAATAAAGAATGTTACAAAAGACAAGGAAGGACACTATGTACTGATCAAGGGATCGATCCAAGAAAAAGATAAAACAATTATAAATATATATGCACCCAACATAGGAGCACCTCAGTACATAAGGCAACTGCTAACACCTATAAAAGAGGAAATCCACAGTAACATAATAATAGTGAGGGACTTTAACACCTCACTTACACCAATGGACAGTTCATCCAAACAGAAAATTACTAAGGAAACACAACCTTTAAATGACACAACAGACCAGATAGATTTATTTGATATTTATACAACATTCCATCCAAAAACAGCAGATTACACTTTCTTCTCAAGCGCGCATGGAAAATTCTCCAGGATAGATCACATCATTGATCACAATTCAAGCCTCAGGAAATTTAAGAAAACTGAAATCATATCAAGCATCTTTTCTGACCACAACGCTATGAGATTAGAAATCAATTACAGGGAAAAAAACGTAAAAAACACAAACACACAGAGGCTAAACAATACATTACTAAATAACCAAGAGATCACTGAAGAAATCAAAGAGGAAATCAAAAAATACCTAGAGACAAATGACAATAAAAACACTATGATCAAAACCTATGGGATGCAGCAAAAGCAGTTCTAAGAGGGAAGTTTTTGCTACACAAGCCTACCTCCAGAAACAAGAAAAATCTCAAATAAACAATCTAACATTACACCTAATAGAACTTCAGAAAGAACAAACAAAACCCAAGGTTAGCAGAAGGAAAGAAATCATAAAGATCAGAGCAGAAATACATGAAATAGAAACAAAGAAAACAATAGCAAAGATCAATAAAACTAAAAGCTGGTTCTTCGAGAAGATACACAAAATTGATAAACCATTAGCCAGACTCATGAAGGAAAAGAGGGAGAAGACCAAATCAATAAAATGAGAAAGCAGAAGTTACAACAAACACCGCAGAAGTACAAAGCATCCTAAGAGACTACTACAAAAACTCTATGCCAATAAAATGGACAACCTGGAAGAAATGGACAAATTCTTAGAAAGGTATAACATTCCAAGATTGAACCAGGAAGAAATAGAAAATATGAACAGACCAATAACAAGTAATGAAATTGAAACTGTGATTAAAAATCTTCCAACAAACAGAAGTCCAAAACCAGACGGTTTCACAGGTGAATTCTATCAAACATTTAGAAAAGAGCTAACACCCATCCTTCTCAAACTTTTCCAAAAAACTGCAGACGAAGGAACACTCCCAAACTCATTCTATGAACCCACCATCACCCTGATACCAAAATCAGACAAAGAAACTACAAAAAATGAAAATTACAGACCAATACCACTGATGAGTATTCATGCAAAAATCCTCAACAAAATACTAGCAAAGAGAATCCAACAACACATTAAAAGGACCATACACCATGATCAAGTGGGATTTATCCCAGGGATGCAAGGATTCTTCAATATGCACAAATCAATCAATGTGATACACCATATTAAAAAATTGAAGAAGAAAAACCATATGATCATCTCAATAGATGCAGAAAAAGCTTTTGACAAAATTCAACACCCATTTATGATAAAAACTCTCCAGAAAGTGGGCATATAGGGAACCTACTTCAACATAATAAAGGCCATATACGACAAACCCAGAGCAAACATCATTCTCAATGGTGAAAAACTGAAGGCATTTCCTCTAGGATCAGGAACAAGACAAGGATGTCAACCCTCACCACTATTATTCAACATAGTTTTGGAAGTCCTAGCCACAGCAATCAGAGAAGAAAAAGAAATAGAAGGAATACAAATTGGAAAAGAAGAAGTACAACTGTCACTCTTTGCAGATGACATGGCACTATACATAGAGAACCCTAAAGATGCCACCAGAAAACTACTAGAGCTAATCAATGAATTTGGTAAAGTTGCAGGATACAAAATTAATGCACAGAAATCTCTTGCATTCCTATACACTAATAATGAAAAATCTGAAAGAGAAATTAGGGAAACACTCCCTTTTACCATTGCAACAAAAAGAATAAAATACCTAGGAATAAACTTACCTAGGGAGACAAAAATCTGTATGCAGAAAATTATAAAACACTGACGAAAGAAATTAAAGATGATACCAAAAGATGGAGAGATATACCATGTTCTTAGATTGGAAGAATCAATATTGTGAAAATGCCTATACTGCCCAAAGCAATCTACAGATTCAATGCAATCCCTACCAAACTACCAATGGCATTTTTTACAGAACTAGAACAAAAAATCTTAAAATTTGTATGGAAACACAGAAGACCCCACATAGCCAAAGCAGTCTTGAGAGAAAAAAACGGAGCTGGAGGAATCAGACTCCCTGACTTCAGACTATACTACAAAGCTACAGTAATCAAGACAATATCGTATTGGCACAAAAACAGAAATATAGATCAGTGGAACAGGATAGAAAGCCCTGAGATAAACCCACACACCTATGGTCAACTGATCTATGGCAAAGGAGGCAAGGATATACAATGGAGAAAAGACAGTCTCTTCAATAAGTGGTGCTGGGAAAACTGGACAGCTATATGTAAAAGAATGAAATTAGAACACTACCTAACACCATACAGAAAAATAAACTCAAAATGGATTAGCGACCTAAATGTAAGACCGGGCATTATAAAACTCTTAGAGGAAAACATAGGAAGAACACTCTGACATAAATCACAGCAAGATCATTTTTGATCCACCTCGTAGAGTAATGGAAATGAAAACAAAAATAAACAAATGGGAACTAAAGAAACTTAAAAGCTTTTGCACAGCAAACAATAAACAAGACAAAAAGACAACCCTCAGAATGGGAGAAAATATTTGCAAATGTATCATTGGACAAAGGATTAATCTCCAAAATATATAAACAGCTCATGCAGCTCAATATTTAAAAAACAAACAACCCAATCAAAAAATGGGCAGAAGACCTAAATAGACATTTCTCTGAAGAAGACATACAGATGGCCAAGAAGCACATGAAAAGCTACTGAACATCACTAATTATTAGAGAAATGCAAATCAAAACTACAATGAGGTATCTCCTCACACCAGTTAGAATGGGAATCATCAGAAAATCTACAAACAACAAATGCTGGAGAGGGTGTGGAGAAAAGGGAACCCTCTTGTACTATTGGTGACAATGTAAATTGATACAGCCACTATGGAGACTGGTATGGAGGTTCCTTAAAGAACTAAAAATAGAATTACCATACGACCCAGCAATCTAACTACTGGGCAAATACCCAGAGAAAACCATAACTCAAAAACACATGCACCCCAATGTTCATTGCAGCACTATTTACAATAGCCAGGTCATGGAAGCAACCTAAATGCCCAACGACAGACGAATGGATAAACAAGATGTGGTACATATATACAATGGAATATTACTCAACCATAAAAAGGAACAAAACTGGGTCATTTATACAGATGTTAATGCATCTAGAGACTGTCATACAGAGTGAAGTAAGTTAGAAAGAGAAAAACAAATATCATATATTAATGCATATATGTGGAACCTAGAAAATGGTACAGATGAACCAGTTTTCAGAGCAGAAATCAAAACACACAAGTAGAGAAAAAATGTATGGACACCAAGGGGGGAAAGTGGCAGGGGGTGGGGGTTGTGGTGTGAGGAATTGGGAGATTGGGATTGACATGTATACACTGATGTGTATAAAATGAATGACTAATAAGAAAAATTTTTTTTAAACAAACATTAAAAAAAAAAAAAGAAAATGCAATGTGTCAGAATTTGTTAGATGTACCTAAATCACTATTTAGAGGGAAATGATCTAACTTTCCACATTATGAAACTAGAAAAAGAGCAAAATAAAGCCACAGAAAAAATCTATAAAATAATACAGTTAGCAGAAAACTCAATGAGTTCTTTTAATAACAGATTAAACACAGTTTGAAGAGATTATAAACTGGAAAGCATATCCAAAGAAGTTATTGAAAATGCACTATAGAGCAAGAAAGGGATTCACAATACAAAGTAGAAGTTAAAAGACATGTATGATAAAATGAAAACTTAAGACACATCTGATTAGACTTCCAAAAAAAAAAAAGATAATAGTGAGAACAGGGAAAACATAATATTTGAAGAGTGAGTGGTCAACTATTTTCTGAAACTGATGAAAGACATCCATCCATAGACTGAAGAAGCTAAATGAATCCTAAACAGGATAAAGAAAAAGAATTCCACATTTGGACACACAGTCAAATGTAGAACATCAAAGCAAAGACACTACCCTGAAGGCAAGTAGAGAGGAAAAGAGATAACCTTCAACAGTATGACAAATTGACAGCTGACTTCCCCACAGCAACAATGAGATCTGGAAGAAAGTAGAATGGTATCTTCAATACACTGTAAGTCTATACTTATGAAAATATCTTTGAAGACCGGAAGTCAAAACAAAAAAATATGCTAAACTTCTCTCATAATATGAGAAATAAAAATTAAAACTACACTGAAATACCATTTCTATCCAATCACACTGGCCAAAGCTCAAAAGCTTGACAACATACTTAACCATGAGGCTATGAAGAAACTGACATTTTTATATGTTGCTGGCCAGAGACAAATGGCACAACTCCTATGAAGCGGGACTTGTCGATATCTAACAAAAATATGTGTGCATTTATTCTTTAATCCAGCAACACTTCCTCTAGGACTTTATTCTAAAGATATAGCAATACCTCCACAAATATGTAACAATACATGCACCATTTATTCACTGTGACATCATTTGTAATAAAATACAAGAAACAGGGAGGGTAGGAGGGAGACGCAAGATGGAGGAGATACGGGGATATGTGTATATGTATAGCTGATTCACTTTGTTATAAAGCAGAAACTAACATACCATTGTAAAGCAATATGAGAAACAAACAAAATGCCCAGGAAAAAAAAAAAAAAAAAGGTTAAAAACCTACTGCACATATAGACACAATAGAGTATTATGCAGGCATAAAGATATGAGAAGGATCTCCATGAATGGATATGGAATGATTTTTAGGATATACTGTCAAATGAAAAATACACAATGCAATAAATAATAAAGTATGACTAGATTGTGTTTAATAAGTAGAAATAAGAATGTGTAAGTGTACATAAATACACACGTGTGAACATACATATAATGGACTTATTTCTGCAAAAAGGAACACGGAATAAAAAAGAACATTAATAAAAATGAGTATCTAGGGTTTCCCTGGTGGCACAGTGGTTGAGAGTCCCCCTGCCAATGCAGGGGATGCGGGTTCGTGCCCCGGAGCGACTGGGCCCGTGAGCCATGGCCACTGAGCCTGTACGTCCAGAGCCTGTGCTCCACAATGGGAGAGGCCACAGCAGTGAGAGGCCCGCATACCAAAAAAAAAAAAAAAAAAAGACTATCTAGAAGAGGTAAATAGGAATGGAGCGGAAGATACAGAAATATAAATGAGACTTTTCTCAGTATTCTTTTGTTTGTAGTTTTGACCTTTTCTTTAAATAAATTTATTTTTGGCTGCGTTGGGTCTTCGTTGCTGCACGTGGACTTTTCTCTAGTTGCGGCGAGTGGGGGCCACTCTTCGTTGCAGTGCACGGGCTTCTCATTGCAGTGGCTTCTCTTGTTGTGGAGCACGGGCTCTAGGCGGGCAGGCTTCAGTAGTTGTGGCACATGGGCTCAGTAGTTGTGGCTCACGGGCTCCAGAGTGCAGGCTCAGTAGTTGTGGCACACGGGTTTAGTTGCTCTGCGGCATGTGGGATCTTCCTGGATCAGGGATCGAACCCGTGTCCCCTGCACTGGCAGGTGGATTCTTAACCACTGTGCCACCAGGGAAGCCCCTGTAGTTTTGACTTGTGATACATATTCAGAAGTTAAGATCAAATAAAAAAGATAGAGACTAATATTTCCAGGAATATGGAGCAGACACACTTTCTCCTATTCTTCCTCCCTAAACACAACTCAAAATCTAGACATTACATGTAAAATAAACAGAAGATGACTTTGAATACAAAGCTGACCTACTAGGTACCTCAGGGACCAAGCAACAACAGGGTGGTGCAGTCCCAGGGATTTTTGTGGGGCTTTATATTCCAGGTTTGGAGCCAAAGAAGTTGTCAACCAGGAAAAGCCAATGGGAGCAGACAAGAAGTGCCCCAACAAATACCTGTTCTCTCTGGCCAAAGGACAAGGAAAGGAATAACTTAGCATAACTTTTAGACAATACTCACTCTACTCCAGGCAAACATAAGAAAAAATACTGTGTACCCTACCCTGATCCACAAAATCAAAGGTGAAGAAAGGGGGGAGAACCTGGACTTGTATACTTGAAAGGCTCTAATGAGGTATCTCAGCACTCTAGCCAGGTGGAATCAGAAACCTAGTGGAAGAACAGGAAATGAGGTCATCTCCACAGTGGTGCCAGTGGAGACCACATGGAGAGCCCCCCACTCCCACCCAGTAGTAACAAAAAGCAGCCACTCCATTCGGTGTCAATTAATGAGGAAGCACTTCCCTTCCCCTGCTAGAGTGGTGCCAAAAAAGTCAGTAAAAATAAGTTAAAGATCCAGAACCTTACAATGACAATTATGTCGAGGTTTCAACTGAAAATCAGTTGTCATAGCAAGAAACCAAGGTGAACTCAAACTGAATGAAAAATGACAAAAAATGCCAACACTGAGATGGCAGAGTTATTAGAATTATCCGACAAGGAATTTGAAGCAGCATGATTTTTTTTAATGCTTCAGTAATTACAAACATGCTTGAAACAAAGAAAATATAGAAAGCCTCAGAAAAAAATCTCAACAAATATAAGAATATACAACCAAACAAATATGAAAACTGAAAAATACAATAACCAAAATAAAAAACTCAGTGAATGGGAATCAACGGAAGAATGGAAGAGGAAAGCTTCAATGAACTGGAAGAAGGAACAACAGAAATTACCCAATTTGAACAGAGAGAAAATAGACTCAAAAAACTGAACAGAGCTCAGGAGCCACAAGATTACAACCAAAAAAACCTAACATTCATTTTACTGAAGTCCCAAAAGGAGAGGAGAAAAAAGGCAGGGCTGCAAAAGTAGCAGAAGAAATAACGGCTGAAAACTTCCCAAATTTGGCTAGAGACATAACCTACCAATTCAAGAGCTGAGCAAATCTCAAACAAGATAAAGCCAAAGAAATCCAGGTCAGAACATTATATTCAAACTTCTGAAAACAAAAAGAAAAAATCTTGAAAGCAGCCAGAGAAAAACAACTCCTTACCTAGAAGGGAAAAACAATTCAAACAACAGTGAATTTACCATCAGAAACCATGGAGGCCAGAAGGAAGCAGAACAATTTTTTTCAAGTGCTAAAAAAAAAAAGAACATCAATTCAAAATTCTATACCCACTAAACATATCCTTCAAGAATAAAGGAGAAATCAAGACATTCTGAGATGAAGGAAAGCTAAGAGAATTGTCACCAGCAGACTTCCCGTGAAAGAATGGCTATAAGGGGCTTCCCTGGTGGCGCAGTGGTTGAGAGTCCACCTGCCAATGCAGGGGACATGGGTTCATGCCCCGGTCCGGGAAGATCCCACATGCCGAGGAGCATCTGGGCCTGTGAGCCATGGCCACTGAGCCTGCGCGTCCGGAGCCTGTGCTCCGCAACTGGAGAGGCCACAACAGTGAGAGGCCCACGTACCGCCAAAAAAAAAAAATAAAGAATGGCTATAGGAAGTTCTCTAAACACAAAGGCAACAATAAAAGAAGGAACTTCTGAAAGTCAAAAAAAAAGAACACAACAGGCAAAAATGTAGATAAATATGTTCCTTTTCCTCTTGAGTTTTCTAAATTATATTTGACAGTTAAAACAGAAATTGTAACCCTGTCTGATATGGTTCTAAACATATGTGGAAGAAATACTTAGGATGGTTATATTATAAATGGGTAGAGGACAGAGGCATATAAAGGGAAGTAAGGTTTCAATATTTCACTCAAAATCGTCGAAGGACACTAACAGACCATGATAAGCTATATACATATACCTAAAAGCTACAAAAAGAGAACACTCAAAAATATTACAGGTACTCATAATGGAATTCTACAAAATGTCCAAGTAACTCACAGAAGGCAGAGAAAAGAAAGAGGAGAAACAGAAAAGAAGGAGAAAATGGAGAAAACAAAAAATAAAATGAGACTTAACCCCTGACTTATCAATAATTACATTAAGTGTAATGGTCTAATTAAAAGACAGAGATTGGGGCTTCCCTGGTGGCACAGTGGTTGGGAGTCTGCCTGCCGATGCAGGGGACGTGGGTTCGTGCCCTAGTCCGGGGGGATCCCACATGCCGTGGAGCGGCTGGGCCCGTGAGCCATGGCCGCTGAGCCTGCGCGTCCGGAGCCTGTGCTCCGCAACGGGAGAGGCCACAACAGTGAGAGGCCCGCATACTGCAAAAAAAAAAAAAAAACAGGAGATTGGCATAGTGGCTTAAAAAACAACTTATGCTGTATATAAAAAACTCACTTCAAATTTACCAATACAGGCAGTTTGGAAATAAAAAAAGAGGAAATATATGTCATGAAAACATTAATCAAAGGGAAGCAGGTATGCCAATATTAATATCACATAAAGCAGACTTCAAAGCAAAGAAAATTACCAGAGATAGAGAGATATTAGATGATGATAAAAGGGTCATCTATCAAGAAGGCATAGCAATTCTGAATGTGTATGCACCAAAAAACAGAGCTGCAAATATATGCAAAGCAAAAACTGACAGACATGAAAGGAGGAAAAGATAAATCCACAATTAATTATGAGACATCAACAATGCTTTTTCAACAACTGACAGAACATATTAGATAGAAAACAAACAAGGATGTACTCACCAATACAAGCAACCAGCAGGATCTAATACACCTTTATAGAACACTTTACCCAACAGCAGCAGAATACCCAGACTTTTTAAGTGCCCATGACACTGGGACCATATCCTGGGTCATCAGATTTAAAAGAATTAAATCACAAAAAGTGTGTTCTGTGCTAAAACTAGAAAACAATTAACAAAAATATATCAAAAATCTCCAAACACTTGGAAACTGAACACTTCTAAATAATCCATGAAATCAGAAAGAAACTTCAAGAGAAATCAAAACATACATTGAGTTTGGTGAAAATTAAAATAAAACATATCAAAATTGTGAGATGGACTTTGATAGCAATAACTGCACACATTAGAAAAGAGGAAAAGTCTCAAACCAATAATCTAAGTTCCCACCTTTAAGAAGCTAAAAAAAAAAAGGGCAGCACAAAATAAACTCAAAGCAAGCAGAACAGAAAGAAGGACATAATAAAGATGAGAGAGGAAATCAATGACATTGAAAACAGAAAAATAATGGAGTAAATAAATGAAACAAAGAGCTAGTTCTTCAAATAGGTCAATAAAATTAACAGACCTCCAGCAAGAGTGATTAAAAAATAAATAAATAAAGAGAAAGGACACAAAGTACCAGTACCAGGAATGAAGCAGGGGGTATTACTAAACACCATGAAGACATCAAAAGTATAATTAGGGACTACTACAAACAACTCTACACACATAAATTTGACAATTTAGAATGAAATGGGCCAATTCCTCAAAAATTACAAACTACCACAACTCACCCATTGGCAATAATTTGAATATCCTTTAATAAGGAAGCTGAATTATTAATTTTAACTTTGGGTTTTTTTTTTTATTGAAGTATAGTTGATTTACAATGTTGTGTTAGTTTCTGGTGTATATCAATGTGATTCAGATATACATATATAATCTGTTTCAGATTCTTCTCCATTATAGTTAATTACAAAACACTGAATATAGTTTCCTGTGCTATACAGTACTGAATTAGTAATTTTAAAAATTACCTGTTTCCTTAAACAGCTGTTAATGTTTAAGAAAAAATTAGCACCAATTCTAAACAATCTCTTCCAGAAAATAGGCTAGGGATAAAAAATTCCCAATTCATTGTATAAAACTAGTATTATCCTGATAACACAACCAAAGACAATACAAAAAAGAAAACTAGAGACTAGCACTCCTCATAAATATAGACTTAAAGATCCTTGACAAACTTAACAAACAGAATTCAGCAATATATAAAACAAAAATTATACACCATAACCAAGTGACATTTATTCTAGAGTGGAAGGCTGGTTCAGTATTTGAAAATATAATTCAAAATATTAAGAAGTGGGCTTCCCTGGTGGTGCAGTGGTTGAGAGTCCGCCTACCGATGCAGGGGATCGGGTTCGTGCCCCGGTCCGGGAAGATCCCCATGCCGCAGAGCGGCTGGGCCCATGAGCCATGGCCGCTGAACCTGCGCGTCCGGAGCCTGTGCTCCGCAACAGGAGAGGCCATAACAGTGAGAGGCCCGCGTACCGCAAAAAAAAAAAAAAAAAATTAACTCAAGATAGATTAAAGACTTGAATGTAAGACCTGAAACCATAAAACTTCTGGAAGACAACACAGCCAGTCAGCTTCCTGACATCAGTCTCGGCAGTGATTTTTTTAGATGATGTCAAAAGCAAAGGGAACAAGAGCAAAAATAAACAGGTGGGACTACATCAAACTAAAAAGCTTCTGCACAGGAAAGGCAACCATTAACAAAATGAAAAAGTAACCTACCCAATGGGAGAAAATATTTGCTAATCATATAACTGATTATGGGTTAATACCCAAAATATAGAAAGAACTCATATAATTCAATAGCAAAATAACAATCTGATTAAAAAATGGGCAAAGAATATGAATAGACCTTTTTCCAAAGAAAATATACAGATGGCCAACACATACATAAAAAGGTGCTCAACATCACTAACCATCAGGGAAATGCAAATCAAAACTACAATGAGATATCACCTCATACCTATTAGAATGGCTGTTATCAAAAAAACAAGAAATAACAAGTGTGGAGAAAAGGAGACCCTTGTGAGCTGTTGATGGGAACGTAACTTGGTGCAGCCACTATGGAAGACGGTATGGAGGTCCCTCAAAAAACTAAAAATAGAACTACGTATGATCCAGCAATTCCACTTCTGGGTATTTACTTGAAGAAAATAAAAATGCTAATTTGAAAAGATACACACACCCCCAAGTTCACTGCAACATTATTTACAATAGCCAAGACACTGAAATAATCTAAATGTCCACCAACAGATGAATGGACAAAGAAAATGAGCTATATATTTGGGATATTTTTCACCCATAAAAAATAATGAAATCTTGCCATTTGTGACAACATAGAGGGAACTTGGGGCACTATACTAAGTGAAATAAGTCAGAAAAAAGACAAATGCCATGTATTCTCACTTATATGTGGAAACAAAAAAAAAGAAAAAAGGAGATTGAAGAAGATGGCGGAAGAGTAAGATGCGGAGATCACCTTCCTCCCCACAGATACATCAGAAATACATCTACACGTGGAACTGCTCCTATAGAACACCCACTGAACGCTGGCAGAAGACCTCAGACCTCCCAAAAGGAAAGAAACTCCCCCATGTACCTGGGTAGGGCAAAAGAAAAAAGAATAAACAGAGACAAAAGAAAACGGACGGGACTGGCACCAGTGGGAGGGAGCTGTGAAGGAGGAGACGTTTCCACACACTAGGAAGCCCCTTCGCGGGCGGAGACTGCGGGTGGCAGAGGGGGGAAGCTTCGAGCCACGGAGGAGAGCGCAGCCACAGGGGTGCGGAGGCCAAAACGGAGAGATTCCCGCACAGAGGATCAGAGCCGACCGGCACTCACTAGCCTGAGAGGCTTATCTGCTCACCCGCCAGGGCGGGCGTGGGCTGGGAGCTGAGGCTCGGGCTTCAGTCGGAGCGTCGGGAGAGGACTGGGGCTGGCGGCGTGAACACAGCCTGAAGGGGCTAGTGCGCCAAGGCTAGCCGGGAGGGAGTCCGGGTAAAGGTCTGGAGCTGCCGAAGAGACAACAGACTTTTTCTTCCCTCTCTGTTTCCTGGTGCCCGAGGAGAGGGGATTAAGAGCGCTGCTTAAAGGAGCTCCAGAGATAGGCGCGAGCCGTGTCTATCAGTGCAGACCCCAGAGCCGGGCATGAGACGCTAAGGCGGCTGCTGCCGCCACCAAGAAGCCTGGGTGCGAGCACAGGTCACTATCCATACCTCCCCTCCTGGAAGCCTGTGCAACCCGCCACTGCCAGGGTCCCGTGATCCAGGAACAACTTCCCCGGGAGAACGCACGGCGCGCCTCAGGCTGGTGCAACGTCACGCCGGCCTCTGCAGCCCCAGGCTCGCCCCGCATCCGTGTCCCTCCCTCCCCACGGCCTGAGTGAGCCAGAGCCCCCGCATCAGCGGCTCCTTTAACCCCATCCTGTCTGAGCGAAGAACAGACTCCCTCAGGCAACCTACACGCAGAGGGCAGATCCAAATCCAAAGCTGAACCCGGGAGCTGTGTGAACAAAGAGAAAGGGAAATCTCTCCCAGCAGCCTCAGGAGCAGTGGATTAAATTTCCACAATCAACTTGATGTACCCTGCATCTGTGGAATAACTGAATACACAATGAATCATCCCAAATTGAGGAGGTGGACTTTGGGAGCAAGATATATTATTTTTTCCCCTTTTCCTCTTTTTATGAGTGTGTATGTGTATGCTTCTGTGTGAGACTTTGTACAGCTTTGCTTTTACCATTTGTCCTAGGGTTCTGTCCTTCCGGTTTTATTTTTTTCCTTATTTTTTTCTTTTTAAAATTTTTTTCTTAATTATTTTTTAATTTTTCTTTTAATAACGTTACTTTATTTTACTTTATTTTATTTTATTATATTTTATCCCCTTCCTCCCTCCCTCCCCCCACCCTCTCTTTCTTTCTTTCTTTCTTTCTTTCTATTTTTTCTCCCTTTTATTCTGAGCCATGATGAAAGGCTCTTGGTCCTTCAGCCAGGCGTCATGGCTGTGCCACTGAGGTGGGAGAGCCAACTTCAGGATACTGGTCCACAAGAGACCTCCCAGCTCCACGTAATATCAAACAGTGAAAATCTCCCAGAGATCTCCACCTCAATGCCAAAACCCACCTTCACTCAACGACCAGCAAGCTACAGTGCTGGACACCCTATGCCAAACAACTAGCAAGACAGGAACAGAGCCCCATCCATTACCAGAGAGGCTGCCTAAAATCATAATAAGGCCACAGACACCCCAAAACACACCCCCAGACGAGGACCTGCCCACCAGAAAGACAAGATCCAGCCTCATCCACCAAAACACAGGCACTAGGCCCCTCCACCAGGAAGCCTACACAACCCACTGAACCAACCTTAGCCACTGGGGACAGACACCAAAAACAACAGGAACTACGAACCTTCAGCCTGCAAAAAGGAGACCCCAAACACAGTATGATAAGCAAAATGAGAAGACAGAAAAACACACAGCAGATGAAGGAGCAAGATAAAAACCCACCAGACCTAACAAATGAAGAGGGAATAGTCAGTCTACCTGAAAACGAATTCAGAATAATGATAGGAAAGATGATCCAAAATCTTGGAAATAGAATAGAGAAAATGCAAGAAACATTTAACAAGGACCTAGAAGAATTAAAAGCAAACAAACAATGATGAATAACATAATAAATGAAATTAAAAATTCTCTAGAAGGGATCAATAGCAGAATAACTGAGGCAGATGAACGGATAAGTGACCTGGAAGATAAAATAGTGGAAATAACTACTGCAGAGCAGAATAAAAAAAAAGAATAAAAAGAACTGAGGACAGTCTCAGAGACCTCTGGGACAACATTAAATGCACCAACATTCGAATTATAGGGGTCCCAGAAGAAGAAGAAAAAAGAAAGGGACTGAGAAAATATTTGAAGAGATTATAGTTGAAAACTTCCCTAATATGGGACAGGAAATAGTTCATTAAGTCCAGGAAGCACAGAGAGTCCCATACAGGATAAATCCAAGGAGAAACACGCCAAGACACATATTAATCCAACTATCAAAAATTAACTACAAAGAAAACAGATTAAAAGCAGCAAGGGAAAAACAACAAATAACACACAAGGGAATCCCCATCAGGTTAACAGCTGATCTTTCAGCAGAAACTCTGCATTCAGAAGGGACTGGCAGGACATATTTAAAGTGATGAAGGAGAAAAATCGACAACAACGTTTACTCTACCCAGCAAGGATCTCATTGAGATTTGATGGAGAAATTAAAATCTTTACAGACAAGCAAAAGCTGAGAGAGTTCAGCACCACCAAACCAGCTTTACAACAAATGCTAAAGGAACTTCTCTAGGCAAGAAACACAAGAGAAGGAAAAGACCTACAATAACGAACCCAAAACAATTAAGAAAATGGGAATAGGAACATACATATCGATAATTACCTTATATTTAAATGAATTAAATGCTCCCACCAAAAGACACAGACTGGCTGAATGGATACAGAAACAAGACCTGTATATATGCTGTCTACAAGAGACCCATTTCAGACCTAGGGACACATACAGACTGAAAGTGAGGGGACGGAAAAAGATATTCCATGCAAATGGAAATCAAAAGAAAGCTGGAGTAGCAATTCTCGTATCAGACAAAATACACTTTAAAACAAAGACTATTACAAGACACAGAGAAGGACACTACATAATGATCAAGGGATCGATCCAAGAAGGAGATATAACAACTGTAAACATTTATGCACCCAACATAGGAGCACCTCAATACATAAGGCAAATACTAACAGCCATAAAAGGGGAAATCGACAGTAACACAATCATAGTTGGGGACTTTAACACCCCACTTTCACCAATAGATAGATATCCAAAATGAAAATAAATAAGGAAACATAAGCTTTAAATGATACATTAAACAAAATGGACTTAATTGATATTTATAAGACATTCCATCCAAAAACAACAGAATACACATTTTTCTCAAGTGCTCATGGAACATTCTCTAGGATAGATCATATCTTGGGTCACAAATCAAACCTTGGTAAATTTAAGAAAACTGAAATCATGTAAAGTATCTTTTCCGACCACAACGCTATGAGACTAGATATCAATTACAAGAAAAGATCTGTAAAAAATACAAACACATGGAGGCTAAACAATACACTACTTAATAACCAAGTGATCACTGAAGAAATCAAAGGCAGAAGACTCAAATCAGTAAAATTAGAAATGAAAAAGGAGAAGTAACAACTGACACTGCAGAAATACAAAGGATCATGAGAGATTACTACAAGAAACTCTATGCCAATAAAATGGACAACCTGGAAGAAATGGACAAATTCTTAGAAATGCACAA
The DNA here is from genome assembly GCF_964374135.1 of Grampus griseus. Taxonomy (NCBI): domain Eukaryota; kingdom Metazoa; phylum Chordata; class Mammalia; order Artiodactyla; family Delphinidae; genus Grampus; species Grampus griseus. The sequence goes on from NC_138998.1 coordinate 61,967,783, forward strand.
ACTGCCGAGACTGAACCAGGAAGAAATAGAAAATATGAACACACCAATCACAAGCACTGAAATTGAAACTGTGATTTAAAATCTTCCAACAAACAAAAGCCCAAGACCAGATGGCTTCACAGGCGAATTCTATCAAACATTTAGAGATGAGCTAACACCTATCCTTCTCAAACTCTTCCAAAATATAGCAGAGGGAGGAACATTCACAAACTCATTCTATGAGGCCACCATCACCCTGATACCAAAACCAGACATGATGTCACAAAGAAAGAAAACTACAGGCCAATATCACTGATGAACACAGATGCAAAAATCCTCAACAAAATACTAGCAAACAGAATCCAACAGCATAGTAAAAGGATCATACACCATGATCAAGTGGGGTTTATTCCAGGAATACAAGGATTCTTCAATATACGCAAATCAATCAACGTGATATACCATATTAACAAACTGAAGTACAAAAACCATATGATCATCTCAATAGATGCAGAGAAAGCTTTTGACAAAATTCAGCACCCATTTATGATAAAAACCCTGCAGAAAGTAGGCATACAGGGAACTTACCTCAACATAATAAAAGCCATATATGACAAACCCACAGCCAACATCGTCCTCAATGGTGAAAAGCTGAAACCATTTCCACTAAGATCAGGAACAAGACAAGGTTGCCCACTCTCACCACTATTATTCAACATAGTTTTGGAAGTTTTAGCCACAGCAATCAGAGAAGAAAAAGAAATAAAAGGAATCCAAATCGGAAAAGAAGTAAAGCTGTCACTGTTTGCAGATGACATGATACTATACACAGAGAATCCTGAAGATGCTACCAGAAAACTACTAGATCTAATCAATGAATTTGGTAAAGTAGCAGGATAGAAAATTAATGCACAGAAATCTCTGGCATTCCTATACACTAATGATGAAAAATCTGAAAGTGAAATTAAGAAAACACTCACATTTACCATTGCAACATAAAGAATAAAATATCTAGGAATAAACCTACGTAAGGAGACAAAAGACCTGTATGCAGAAACTTATAAGACACTGATGAAAGAAATTAAAGAAGATACAAATAGATGGAGAGATATACCATGTTCTTGGATTGGAAGAATCAACACTGTGAAAATGACTCTACTACCCAAAGCAATGTACAGATTCAATGCAATCCCTATCAAACTACCACTGGCATTTTTCACAGAACTAGAACAAAAAATTTCACAATTTGTAGGGAAACACAAAAGACCCTGAATAGCCAAAGCAATGTTGAGGACAAAAAATGGAGCTGGAGGAATCAGGCTCCCTGACTTCAGACTATACTACAAAGCTACAGTAATCAAGACAGTATGGTACTGGCACAAAAACAGAAAGACAGATCAATGGAATAGGATAGAAAGCCCAGAGATAAACCCACACACATATGGTCACCTTATCTTTGATGAAGGAGGCAAGAATATACAATGGAGAAAAGACAGCCTCTTCAATAAGTGGTACTGGGAAAACTGGACAGGTACATGTAAAAATATGAAATTGGAACACTCCCTAACACCATACACAAAAATAAACTCAAAATGGATTAAAGATCTAAATGTAAGGCCAGACACTATGAAACTCTTAGAGGAAAACACAGGCAGAACACTCTATGACATAAATCACAGCAAGATCCTTTTTGACCCACCTCCTAGAGAAATGGAAATAAAAACAAAGATAAACAAATGGGACCTAATGAAACTTAAAAGCTTTTGCACAGCAAAGGAAACCATAAACAAGACCAAAAGACAAACTTCAGAATGGGAGAAAATATATGCAAATGAAGCAACTGACAAAGGATTAATCTCCAAAATTTACAAGCAGCTCATGCAGCTCAATATCAAAAAAACAAACAACCCAATCCAAAAATGGGCAGAAGGCCTAAACAGAGATTTCTCCAAAGAAGATATACAGATTGCCAACAAACACATGAAAGAATGCTCAACATCGTTAATCATTAGAGAAATGCAAATCAAAACTATAAGATATCATCTCACACCAGTCAGAATGGCCATCATCAAAAAATCTAGAAACAGGGCTTCCCTGGTGGCGCAGTGGTTGAGAATCTGCCTGCCAATGCAGGGGACATGGGTTCGAGCCCTGGTCTGGGAAGATCCCACATGCTTCGGAGCAACTAGCCCCATGAGCCACAATTACTGAGCCTGCTCGTCTAGAGACTGTGCTCCGCAACGAGAGGCCACGATAGTGAGAGGCCCGTGCACCATGATGAGGAGTGGCCCCCACTTGCCGTAACTAGAGAAAGCCCTCCCACAGAAACGAAGACCCAACAAAGCCATAAATAAATAAATAAAATTGTTTTTAAAAAATCTAGAAACAATAAATGCTGGAAAGGATGTGGAGAAAAGGGAACACTCTTGCACTGTAGGTGGGAATGTAAATTGATACAGCCACTATGGAGAACAGTATGGAGGTTCCTCAAAAAACTACAGACAGAACTACCATATGACCCAGCAATCCCACTACTGGGCATATACCCTAAGGAAACCATAATTCAACAAGAGTCATGTACCAAAATGTTCACTGCAGCTCTATTTACAATAGCCAGGACATGGAAGCAACCTAAGTGTCCATCAACAGATGAATGGATAAAGAAGATGTGGCACATATATACAATGGAATATTACTCAGCCATAAAAAGAAACGAAATTGAGTTATCTGTAGTGAGGTGGATGGACCTAGAGTCTGTCATACAGAGTGCAGTAGGTCAGAAAGAGAAAAACAAATACCGTATGCTAACACATATATATGGCATCTAAGAAAAACAAAAAAAGGAAAAAAGGCCATGAAGAGCCTAGGCGTAAGACAGGAATAAAGACACAGACCTACTAGAGAATGGACTTGAGGATATGGGGAGGGGGAAGGGTAAGCTGTGACAAAGTGAGAGAGTGGCATGGACATATATACACTACCAAACGTAAAATAGATAGCTAGTGGGAAGCAGCCGCATAGCACAGGGAGATCAGCTCGGTGGTTTGTGACCACCTAGAGGGGTGGGATAGGGAAGGTGGGAGGGAGGGAGACGCTAGAGGGAAGAGATATGGGAACATGTGTATATGTATAGCTGATTCACTTTGTTATAAAGCAGAAACTAACACACCATTGTAAAGCAATTATACTCCAATAAAGATGTTAAAAAAATAAAAATAAAAAAAATATTAAAACAAACAACACACAAAAAAAACAACTGAATACACAGACACAGTGAACAGACTGGTGGTTGCCAGAGCCAGGAGGGTGAGAGAATGGGCAAAATGGGTAAAGATGGTCAAACAAACAAAATTCCAGTTACAAAATAAATAAGTCATGGAGGTGTAATATGAGTATGGTTAATAATACTCTACTGTATACTTGAAAGTTGCTATGAGAGTACATCTTAAAAGTTCTCATCACAAGAAAAAAAATCTGTAACCATGTATGGTGAAGGATGTTAACTAGACTTAAACTGCGATGATCATTTCACAGTATATACAAATACTGAATCACTAAGTTGTATACCTGAAACGAATATGTCAGTTATACCTCAATTTTTAAAAAGTAAAATAATTTAAAAACTGTGGTACATCCAGAAAATGGAATTATTCAGCACTAAAAAGAAACAAGCGGGTTTCCCTGGTGGCGCAGTGGTTGAGAGTCCGCCTGCCAATGCAGGGGACACGGGTTCGTGCCCCGGTCTGGGAGGATCCCACATGCCGCAAAGCGGCTAGGCCCGTGAGCCATGGCCGCTGAGCCTGCACGTCCGGAGCCTGTGCTCCGCAACGGGAGAGGCCACAACAGTGAGAGGCCCACGTACCGGAGGGGGAAAAAAAAAAAAAGAGCTACCAAGCCATGAAAAGACATAGAGAAACCTTAAATGTATATTATTAAGTGAAAAAAGCCAGTTTGAAAAGGCTACATACTATATGATTCCAACTATATGACATTCCGGAAAAACTAAAACTATGGAGACAATGAAAAGATCAGTGGTTTCCAAGGGGATGGGTGAAATGAATAGGAAGAGCACAGAGGATTATTAGGGCAGTGAAAATACTCTGTATGATATTATAATGATGCATATATATCATTATATACTTGTCCACATCCATAGAATGTACAATACCAAGAGTAAAGCCTAAGGTAAACTGTGGACTTTAGATGGTTATGATGTGTCAATGTAGGTTCATCCTGGGTAAAAGAATGTACAGTTCTGATAGATGATAATGGGGGAGGCTATGCACATGTAGGGGCAAAATACATGGGAAAGCACCATACGTGCTTCTTGATTTTGTTGTAAACCTAAAACTGATCTAAAAAAATAAAGTATTTAAAAAAAAAAAAGAGAAGAGATACTTCACCAAAGAGGATATACAAATGGCAGATAAGCACATGAACGTCAGCAATCAGGTAAATGCAAATTAAAATTAAAATGAGTGATCAGTACACATCTATCAGAATCACTAAAATAAAAATAGCAACACCACCAAATGCTGACAGGAATGTGGTGAAGAAACTGGATCACTCATACATTGCTGATGGGAATGTAAAATGTTACGGTAACCATGGAAAACAGTTTAGCAGTTTCTTAAAAAACTAAATGTGCAACTACCACACAACCCAGCAATTGTGCTTCTGGGCATTTATCCCAGAAAAATGAAGGCTTTTGTTCACACAGAAAACCATACACAAAGGATTATAACAGGCTTATTTATAATAACTAAAAAATGGAAACAACACAGATGTCCTTCAATGGGTGAATGAATAAACAAACTGTGGTACGTGTACACCACGGAACACTACTCAGCAATAAAAAGGAATGAGCTATTGATATATGAAACAGCCTGGAGGAACCTCCAGAGAATTATTATGCTGAGTGAAAAAAGCCAATCCCCAAAGGTTACATACTGTATGATCCATTTATATAACATTTTGGAAATGACAAAATGAAAGAAATAGAGAACAGATTAGCAATTGGCAGGGATTAATGAGGGGTTGGGGCAAGAGGGAAAGTGAGTGTGGCTATAAAGGGGGAACATGAGGTATGCTTGCAATGATAAAAATGCTCCTGAATCTGTCTGTATCAATGTCAATTTCCTGGTTGTGATATCGTACTACAGTTTTGCAAAATGCTACCACTGGGAAATTGAATACAGAACACATGAGCTCTCTGTACTATTTCTCACAACTTAACGTGAATCTACAAATTATCTCAAAATAAAAAGTTTAATTTAAAAAGGATGAAAAAAGTATACCCGAAATTGATTCAAATCAGAAATAAATTAACCTGATAATATAACCACATACAAGAAAATAATTAATTCAAGAAACTTTTGAACACAGTGTTCTGACTATAAATCCTTTCCAAGATATATTCTAAAAAACAAGCAAAGAATCTTGAACTTTAGTAATCAGTTGGTTGTTGGTAATGGTAATAATGTAATAATTCCTAAACTACCTTGTGTGTAACTGAAGATAGAAGAAATGAGTAAATATTATGATATAATGGAAACCAGGGTTTTTGCCCACAGAGAAGGGAGGTACAATTATGGAATGGGGAAAGGTGAAAGACACACACACACACACACACACACACACACACATACACACACACACACTTCCTACGTCTATCCACTGAAAGTAACATGCAGTAATATCCCAGTAGAAGTAAGCACATTAAAAGCCCACATAATGGTTTCTGATTTCTGATCTGGGGTGAGGAAATTACTAGGTAAGCCTGGAACATCTTGTTATTCCAGAAAGCAGTAAAGTGCTCAAAAAATGACAGGAACATGTCAAAAGGTCACAGAAGCCAGCTTGAAGGAGCTCTTACTGCCCAAATTTAAGACAATTTGAACATCAAAATAATTTATGATACTTGATTATAACAAATTAAAAAAGAATCAAATTGTCCTTTTGGAAGTACTAGCCACGGCAATCAGAGAAGAAAAATAAAAGGAATCCAAATTTAAAAAGAAAACTGTCACTGTTTGCAGATGACATGATACTATACATAGAAAATCCTGAAGATGCAACCAGAAAACTACTAGAATTCATCAATGAATTTGGTAAGGTTGCAGGATACAAAATTAATATACAGAAATCTACTGCATTCCTATATACTAACAATGGAAGAGCAGAAAGAGAAATTAAATAATCTCATTTACCATCACATCAGAAAGAATAAAATACTTAGGAAGAAACCTATCTAAGGAGGCAAAAGACCTGTATACTCCAAAAACTATAAGATGCTGATGAAAGAAATCGAAGATGACACAGATGGAAAGATACACCATGTTCTTGTACTGGAAGAATCAATATTGTCAAAATGACTATACTATCTGAGGCAATCCACAGATTCAATGCAATCCCTATCAAATTACCAATGGCATTTCTCACAGAACTAGAACAAAAAAAATTTTAATTTGTATGGAGACACAAAAGACCCCAAATAGCCAAAGCAATCTTGAGAAAGAAAAACAGAGCCGGAGGAATCAGGCTCCCTGACTTCAGACTATACTACAAAGCTACAGTCATCAAGACAGTATGGTACTGGCACAAAAACAGAAATACAGATCAATGGAACAGGACAGAAAATCCAGAAGTAAACCCACACACTGATGGTCAATTCATCTACAACAAAGGAGGCAACACTACACAATTGAGAAAAGGCAGTCTCTTCAATAAGTGATGCTGGGAAAACTGGACAGCCACATGTAAAAGAATGAAATTAGAACACTCCTTAACACCATACACAAAAATAAACTCAAAATGGATTAAAGACCTAACTGTAAGACAGGATACTATAAAACTCTTAGAGGAAAACAGAGACAGAACACTCTTTGACATAAATCACAGCAATATCTTTTTTGATCTGTCTCCTAGAATGGAAATAAAAAGAAATCAAATGGGACCTAATTAAACTTAAAAGTATTCTCACAACAAAGGAAACCATAAACAAAATGAAAAGACAACCCACAGAATGTGAGAAAATATTTGCAAATGATGCAGCCAACAAGGGATTAATCTCCAAAATCTACAAACAGCTCATGCGGCTCAATAAATGGGCAATGCCCAATCAAAAAAATGGGCAGAAGACCTAAATAGACATTTCTCCAAAGAAGACATACATATTGCCAAGAAGCACATGAAAAGATGCTCAACATCACTAATTATTAGAAAAATGCAAAGCAAAACTATGAGAGGGCTTACCTAGTGGCACAGTGGTTAAGAATTCATCTGCCAATGCACGGGACACAGGTTCGAGCCCTGGTCCGGGAAGATCCCATATGCCGTGGAGCAACTAAGCCGATGCACCACAGCTACTGAGCCTGCGCTCTAGAGCCCGTGTGCCACAACTACTGAGCCCAAGAGCCACAATTATTGAAGCCCACGCGCCTAGAGCCCATACTCCACAACAAGAGAAGCCACCGTAATGAGAAACCCATGCACCACAACAAACAGTGGCCCCCACTCGCCGCAACTAGACAAAGCCCATGTGTGGCAACGAAGACACAACACAGGCAAAAATAAATAAATTAAATAAATAAATAAATTTATTTTTAAAAAAACTACAATGAGGTATCACCTCACATCAGTCAGAACAGCCATCATCAAAAAGTCTACAAACAATAAATGCTGGAGAGGGTGTGAAGGAAAGGGAACCCTCCTACACTGTTGATGAGAATGTAAATTGGTACAACCACTATGGACAACAGTATAGAGGTTCCTTAAAAATCTAAAAATAGAACGTGATCCAGCAATCCCACTACTGGGCATATATCCAGAGAAAACCATAGTTTTCCCAGGATATGTGCACCCCAATATTCACTGCAGTGCTGTTTACAATAGCCAAGACATGGACGCAATCTAAATGTCCATTGACAGATGAATGGATAAAGAAGATGTGGTACATATATACAATGGAATATTACTCAGCCATAAAAAAGAATGAAATAATGTCCTTTGCAGCAACATGGATGGACCTGGAGATTATCATGCTAAGCGAAGTAATTCAGACAGAGAAAGACAAATATTATAGGATATCGTTTATATGCAAAATCTAAAAAAAAATGATACAAATGAAGTTATTTACAAAACAGGAGCAGACTCACAGACTTAGAAAACAAACTATGGTTACCAGGGGTGGGGAGGGAAGGGTGGGGGAGGGGATAAATTGGGAGTTTGGGATTGACATATACTCACTACTATTTTTAAAATAGATAACCAACAAAGACCTATTGTATAGCACAGAGAGCTATGTTCAGTATTCTGTAACAACCTAAATGGGGAAAAAGTTTGAAAAAGAATAGGAACACATATATGTATAACTGAATCACTTTGCTGTACACCTGAAACTAACACAATATTGTTAATCAACTATACTCCAAAATAAAATTAAAAAATAAAAAATAAATAAATAAAAATAAAATAGGAAAAGATTAGACCCTAACATACCTTCCAACTCTGAAAGCGTGGTGTAAGCAGTCCCAAACTTTACTGGTAGAATACACACCAAATTCATGATAGTGGCTGCTTCTTGTGAGAGAAGGATGAGAAAGAGACTCTGAAAGAAAGCAGCAAGGACTCTAACTTTATCTGAAGCAAGAGTGATGAACAAATGGAAACACCGGTTACATCTGGGTGGTGGGAACTCTGATGTTCGTAGTATGTGTTCTCTGTTATTTTTTATAAATCTTAAACCTAAACACACACACACACACACAAATTATGTTACTTGATTATAACAAATTAAAAAGAATCAAGTTGTCTATAATAAAACCTAAAACAGAGGGATATATAGGTAGAGAAGAGAAACCTCTTCTTTACAAAAGAATGCTATCAAATAGTAGGAATCACAGAATTAGAAAATCACTATTTTGCAACAACAATGAAATAAGTGATTCACACAAGACTCCTCAGTCAATACTAAAATCACTGGGTTAAAGTTTGTTGGGGAACAGGATATTCACTCAGTGTCAAAGTATCACCCCACCGATTACTTATCCTTAAACAGTGACAAAAATAATTTTAAAAAGAAAAATAACAAAGGGAAACAATATTTTTATAATGGACAGATTTGGCAGTTATCACTTTAGCACCAGCACTAGTGGAACACACTGACTTGTCTCCTCATGTTAATGCTGTAAGAAAGGTACAATATTCACCTATGTAATAACTAGACAAAAATGTTCAACCTAAATCTAATAAGGCAAATCTAAAATATGGGAGATAGTATAGGCAGTTAATCTGGACTCCTCAAAAATTTCAACACCATCCAAAAAAAGTGTGATTATTCTAGAATGATTAAAGAAGATACTAAAGTGATACAATAATGAAATGTGATGCATGAATCTTATTTTTCCACTCATTTTATTTATTTCACTTGTTCAACCATTTTACTGAGGTATAACTGACACTGAAAAAGCTGTACAGATTCAATGTAGAAAATGTGATGAGTTCGGAGATAAGTATACACCCATGAAACTAGCACCACAATCTAGGCCATTAAAATATCCATGTGATGTATGAATCTTGATTGGATCCCAAATTGGAAAAAAAAAAAGTCAGCTATAAAATTCATTTTTTGAAGATAAAGGAAACTGTATGTTAGATGGTACTCCTGAATTACTGTTATTATCTTAGGTATGATTAGTATTGTGGTTACATAGGAAAATGTCCTCTTTCTTAAGAAGTATGATGAAACATTTAAGTGAAATGTCATGTCTGCAACTTACTTTTAAATGGTTTAAGAAAAAAGTACATGTGTGTGCATGTGTGTGTGTGTAGACAGAAAGATAAAGCAAATGAGTCTAACAGACAGAGTATTCCATAAAATACCAAATAATTACACTCTTAGTGTTTTTATTTCACTAAAGGTCTGTTTAAATGAGATACAGAGGAAGAAATACTTTCTATATCACACCAAGAATCTAGTTTTAAATAGACAACTAAGCACTAGGGAGGTTAAAGAATTTGTCCTGAATGGACTGTTTTGGGACATCGTGCAGACACAACTGGAAGGATTTATCATACACTGTTGGCACTCCAGATACTGCACGTTTTTGGCAGTGTGCTTACAGAATACTACTAAATATCAGGATATTCAAAAGCAAGCCAACAATATGAACAGGAGAAACACAACAAAAAAGTCTGTGACTTTGAGTAAAGTAACTTGCAAAAACTACAATTAAATCTACTTTGTCCACCCATTCTAAAAGCCAGGACCCCTCTGTTAACTAGCACTTTTGCCATTTTTCTACGCAAAATCAGTATTCCAAATAACAGCTAAGTATCGCTACAGGATCGTGACAGACTTTTAAATCATTAAAGTTAAATATGTACAGTTTCACTTTAACAGTTTTGTAATATTCTGATCCTTTGAAACGTGTTAACCCATGTTTGATATGACAGTTCTCTACTAACTGGCATACCTGATTAACCAGAACTATCCATTGCTTAACAATGGTGGAAAATAGGATGGAGTAGGGGAGTGGGGAGTACAATATAAGATTCCATGATAAAAAGCAGATAATCATCACAAAGTAACTATTATAAAATAAAACTTTCAACAGTGAGGGCAATTTAAAAACTCGATTTCTAAATGTCATCCTATTTGAAATGTATATTTTTACCATCTGTATTGTGTTGAAGTGTGTAATTGAACAAATGAGTATGGTTACAAAGTGAATTCCAGGTTAACCAGGACATTTTTGGAAGGGGAAGCAGTTGGAATTGGGGACTTTGACAATCATCACACTATGACAATAACATGTAACTATGTCATTATCCCCATATTAAAAATGATGATAAAGCAGAAACTAACACACCATTGTAAAGTAATTATACTCCAATAAAGATGTTAAAAAAAAAAAGATGAAACAAAGACGGAAGTTAAGTAACTTCCCCAAAACCATATAACTAGTAAGTGGGCAGAGCCAGGATTCAAACACAAAGCCCAACTCCAGAGCCTGCCCTCAGGATGACTAGGCTACCTAGTATTTCCATTGTTTGTTCTGAGGAGGGGCTGATGCTGAACACCTGTACTAAGTACTGCTTTACATCATATAATATTCACAACAACCCTGTGAAGTAGGATTTTTAGTCCTGTTTTTCAGAAGAAAACACTGAAGCTGAGAGAGGTTGAGTAACCTGTCGGAAGTTACACTGCCAATGGATGGAAGAACCAGGATTCAACTCAGGTGTGTCTGACTCCACAGCCCTTGCCCTTAATAGGACTACACTCTGCCTTCCACATTCTATGTATAAAACATTCCTTATTTTTCGAGGAAACACATCTTCTACTAGACAACTGTTAGCTGTTAAACATATGTTCCTGAATTTGTTTGGAATTAATAACACTTAATTTCTCTGAAAATATTACTTCTTGTAAATTAATGAGATTTCACAATATGAGAAAACAAACTTAAAGTGAGGGTGTTATAACGTAGGAAATTATCATAGAAAAGCCCTCAAAAGCTATTTGGTTCAAATCCCTAAGTTCAACAGGCTTGGAAACTAATAATAATTAATGGTATGTATGCAAATCTAACCAAAAAAAGGGCTTGCACCAGTTAGGGAGCAGTTGAAGATGTGACATGACTGAACTTTCATATTATACAAATACGTTATCAAATGTTTTTTAAAAGCATAGTTTTATAGAGTTTGCAACCACTCCAAAAACGTTCACAATTCATATAATTGCCCCTCTCTTAAAATCAGAAACCATTCTCATTTTACTTATTTAAATCCTCCTTGTCTGAAAAAAATTTTTAAATAGCTGAAATCCTCCTCACTGTACCCTGAGTGGAACCAAGAAACCCAGAGACCTGGTTACCATCCGGTTTGTGAGATTCTAATGCACATTGACCACATGTGGCCAGGGCTACTCGGCAAGTTTCCTAATCTAAAAAATGAGAATAACAGTACCTACTTCACAAGGTTGTTGTGAGGTGTAAATGAGCTAACACATGCAAAAAGGCTACAACTGTGCCTGCATATAAGCAACAGGTGTGTTATCTGTTATCACTGAAGTTGGTGTGTGTCCATTACTGAAGCACCACTTGGATGGAAAAATACCTATCAGCTTTCTCTTTCTCTGGAAAAGCTTTGAGGAAACTCACTCAGAACTTGATTTCACCTTTGCACGGTAACACCTGTATCCTCTTCCTTTAACCACCAGGCATGTGAAGAACCCTCATTAGCAGAAAAAAGCTTCAATTGGCTCCTCCATCTAATCAAACTACCACTCCGTTTTTTGCTAGTTTTCACAGTCAAACAACCTTAAATATATTTTCTGTAGCTTTTGTTATTGATATGACTGAGTTGCCCCTTAGGAAAACCGACTGGCATTACCCTGGGGAAGTCAGAACTTGATTTTGGGGGTTGTGTAAAGCAGGAAAATAGAACAAATAGAGTAACACAAAAACCACAATGCTAATATACTAACTAGTGGAGAGAAGTGTATTTGCCCCTCCTGACAGTTAAATCCTCTAATCAGCTCTTTCCCTCCCTATAGGAAATCTATAAATAAGAAGCCAAATTATAACCAAACATTTGCTGGGACAGTCCAGTCACAGGGACCAGACGTTTAAGCCTCTAGGCAGTGCCACCTTCTCTGAACAGTCTGCAAACACCACTTCCAAATTCTGCCTCTCCAACTCCCATTTTTCTATAATTCAATGCTGCCCATCTACCTTCTGCTGTAAGTCTTTCTTTAGATATGTTAATATCATCTATTAGACTACATCAAGTGCCACTCTTCCTGCTTTCAACCTGAAAAAGACAGACATCTTTTAAGATGTCTTTGAGATGTCTGCATCTTTTTAAGATGCAGAAAACTGAGCTCACCTATTGTGTGATTTTATTAAGCCAATACAGCTGAGTTCTGCGGGTGGTACCAACATCATACCACATACACTCCCCCACCTCCACCCACCCCTGACACCCTCTAATCACTTTTGCTTTGATAGCTCTTAACTTGGACTTCATTCCCCACCATATTCAGTGACCTCTCTACAGTTCCCATTCTTCTGTATTTCACTATGGCAATTGATACAATTTGCCACCCATTTCTTAAAAACTTTCCCCATCACTGGTTTTAACAAAGCCTAAAAACTGTTGATTTTGCTCATTAACTTTTTTTTAAATTTATTTATTTTTGGCTGTGTTGGGTCCTTGTTGCTGCACGCAGGCCCTCTCCAGTTGCAGCGAGCGAGGGACACTCTCCATTCAGGTGCACAGGCCTCTCATTGCGGTGGCCTCTCCTGTTGCGGAGCACGGGCTCTAGGCGTACAGGCTTCAGTAGCTGTGGCACGTGGGCTCAGTAGTTGTGGCTCGCAGGCTCTAGAGCGCAGGCTCAGCAGTTGGGGCGCACGGGCTTAGCTGCTCCACAGCATGTGGGATCTTCCTGGACCAGTGTTCAAACCCATGTCCCCTGCATTGACAGGTGGACTCTCAACCACTGCACTACCAGGGGAGCCCTGCTCATTAACTTTAAATTGCTCCACAGTACCTATGGTGGTTAAGCGTCCAGGTCCTAGAATCAGATAGACATGGATCCAAATCCAAGGCTCTACTTCTTACTAGCTATGTGCCCACGGGAGAGTTACTCCTTTAAGCCTTTTTCCTCCACTACAGAATGGACATAATGACATAATTGGCTACTGAGTGCTTAGCATAATCATCTTACTCTGGCACAAAGTAATCACTCAATAAATATTAATTATTACCTTTGTGTCCTAATTCCCCTGCCATTTTATTCTTCTCTTTCTACCTTGAAGAATTCACCATCTCAAACAGCTTTGACTAATAATGCAATTAAGTATGTTCCTGAAGTTACTGTGGCAGGATTAAACCTTTCATCCTCTTCATCAGTAATAAAGAAAATCATTATTTCTAGATTTCACCAATATCTAAGAAATAACCTGCTGAAAACTGATTTCATTTTCCTACTCTTTCTTAAAGTACTCATTTCCCTTGGCCTCTGCAATACCATACTTTAAGATTTTTCTTCTCTGGCCATCTCTTCTCAGACTCTACTGCCAGCTCATCTTCCTGCAACCAGCCTCTAAACGTTAGTGTTCTAAAGGGAAAGCCTAATGGTTTTCTTCATTTCTCATACTGTAGTCTCTCCCTTGGCAATCTCATGCTTCATCATGGTTACAACTGCAATCTATAAAGAAGTAAATGACTTCCACATTATCTCTAGTGCAGACTTCTCCAAGTTCCAGATCCCCTATATCCAACTGCCTACTGACATCACCATGCTATGACAAAGCAACTTAAACTCCATAGATACAAAACTGGATTCATGGTCTTCGTGGGTTCATGATTCCATGATCAACCAAACCTAGTTCTTCTCCAGTATTTTTTTTTTTTAGTGAATGAATGGCATCACCATCCATCCAAGCTGCATAAGGCAAAATTCTAGAAATCTAGAAGTTACCCTTTATAACTCCTCTTCCTCCCCTTCCAAATTTAATCTGTTCCAATTTCCATTAAGTGGATATTGCTGCATGAATTTCAACCTATTTTTTACACTAATACAAAAATAATCTCCCTTGCTGACTTCATTCCTCCACTACCCATTTTATCACTATCATGCCAAGGTCTCTATCAACTGAAACTTCCCCACCTTGCCTGTTCATCCCTCCCTAACATCTATCTCAACAATCAAATTTCTTATTTCTTCTAAATATTCTACCTACTCAAGCCACAAAAAAAATCTACTTTACAATTTCTGCATATGATTTATTCTTTCCCATTCCTCTTCCCTATCCAAGTCATGTCTTTTTCTCTCTCAAAACTCTTCTTAGAATCCTTCATTCGTTCATTCGTTAATTCAACCCAATATCTCTCCTTACTAGGAAAATAAATAAATAAATAAAGTTACAGATTCGGAGTCACAGTTTATTCAGCCCAATAATCTGTCTTTGACAGAGACACCAACAGAACACATATAGTTTTCCTCCCATAGTCCTCAAAATCAGTTATTACCCTAATATACTAATTATTTCCTCTATATTAAGCACTGCATCTTTCAACATACACATATTTTGTGTCTTTTATGAACAGGTGTGTATTTTCAGCCTTTTCTACTTCACAAGGTTATAAACTTCACAAGTTTAACATCAACCATATAAAACTGACTTTTCTTTATTTGTTCCAAATTTCCTCTCAAGCACCTCAAGGTAGTCCTCCTATTTTAGCATTTTCTGACTTGGTGAACAAGCTGGTAGTTTTTTCACCCATATCACTTGTGATTTTAAAGGAACACAAAAATAAATACAGCATGCATCACACCCTTACACTCTGCTTACAGGGCATCATCCAGCTGTATTCATATCTGTATTCCTGTTTCCGTAATAATGTCTCATGAAGAGAAGGTGCTCTATACATGTTCAACAAAATTAAAGGAATTCTGCTTAGGCCTGATGTTGTGTTCATGAATGCCAAAAGAAGTAGAACCTCTCAAATACGTTAACTCTGCTTCTGTTCAATAAAAATAATATTTGGGCTTAAAAAAGGTAGAAAGAATTGGTGCCTAGTATAGGTGAGGACACTGTAACAGAGCACCTTGCTGCTCTTAACGAACTGAAGCTGCTCTTCGATGTGATCACCGAACCACTGCCAGCAGAGGAAGCACAGAGACCCAGAGGGCTGCCAAAGACTAGAAAAGAGGAAATAAATGTAGGCCTGATTAAAAAATAGAAAGAATTGGCAACAGTCCAGTATACTCAATGCCCATCCTTTTCTAAATTCAGATTATTTAAAAAATAGCTTCTAATCACTTAGAAAAGAAAATGTTAAGCATTTGTGGAACCAACCTATGTTATACCAGACTAATTTCCTTTTTTTTTTTTTTTTTTAACGAGAGTATCTTTACAGATAGACAGACATCACACATCAAAAAGATGTAAAAGTAGTATGTTGGTAGAATTTCAACAAAGTATTTGACCAGGTTCTCATTACACCCATATGGATAAGATAAACAGAAGATGGATAACGGTACAATTAGGTAGTGAGGTAACTGTTTAACGACCATAACAACAAGTGCTCATTAATGAATTGTTATCAACCTGAAGGGCAGTTCAGGACTTTCATCTGTGGCCTTTCCCTGTTCAACAATTTTACCAATAAGAGGAAAATATATCTAAGGGATCAGTGAGTACCCATATCCAAATACACATATATAACTGTGAGATAGGCAAACGCTGTAACTTATGCCACAAATGTAAAACAAACACACAAACAAAAAAGAGGCTTAATGGCTTAGTTCACATCAAGCTTAGTTCAATCTGACAGCAACAAGCTCAATATGATGTGGAAACAAGAAAAACTAATGTGATGCTAGCTGCAGCAGTAGTATCTCAAACATGGGTGACAGGAGTCCTGCTTAACTCTGGACAGATCAGACCACAACTGGGATATGCTGTACCCTTCTATGGGTCACTGTCTTCAAAGGATCATAACCATACTGGCACATGTTCAGAACAGAAAAACCAGGATGCTTAGGGGCCTGAATACCATTAAAGGAAAGGCAGGAGGGAATGGAGATTTATAAATAGGACAAAGCAATGCCTTGAGAGGAAAACAATGGCTACCTTCATTCAGTCATTCAACAAACGTGAATTTCAAACCTATTTCTGGCCAGACATTGTGGCTGTGACTGGGGATATAGGAAAAAGACAGTCTATATCTGTGAGAAATTCATGTGTATATCTGAAGAGTCGAAACAGATTTGATCTAAAAAAGCTTTAGATTGTTCTATATGATTTCATAAGGTAGAAATAGAGGCAATGGAAAGAAGTTCTAACGTAATTGATTTCAGCTGCATATAAGGAAGAGCATTTTAAGAGTCAAAGCTGTCTAATGAAGGAAGAGGCTGCCTGAGTAGACAAGGTTCCCATCAGTAATGGTGTACTTAAAGAGGAGACTGCTGAAATAAGACAGGCACTGAACTGGGCCATTTTTAATGTTCCTCGCCTTCTACACTATGATTCTTTCTGTACTTCCTCAGGAAATGGACTCACCAGGTTCACCCTACTTGTGTACTACAGCATCACAGGTTTCCCACAGTTGTGACTTCCAACTTTGTACCCTGTCCCCCACTGAAGCAATGCCATATAATTAGGTATGGATCTGAGAGCAACAGGAATAATGCAATATAGGAAGAAACTGACCCATCAGTACAGAGAATGCAAAAAAAAATCAGTACTGTTCAATGTGCCTTATATTTGTAAAGAAAATGTAAGAATTCTCTATCCTCGAAGTCATAAATTCAATTTAAAATATTACGGAAAAAAAACTTTTTAACAAGTCTACAGAGTAAAACAAATGTGGCAAAATGTTAACAGTTGTTAATCTAGGTGTGTAACACTACAGTGATCCTCTTTCAGTGCTGTGTATGTGAAATTTTTCAAAAGTCTGAAAAAAATTTTTAGAAATATATTATGTTCAATTAATATAAATAAGGATCTGCTATGTACTGCATCTCTTGTTGGAAGCCATTTTTTTCTAACCAACAAGGAAAAAATAATTTTAATTTAAGATCACTTTGAGAATTTGTGTCCTAAATAAGCACTCCAAACCCCTCTACTATAACGTTATGTGGAAACTAAGTTTAGAATATATTTCTAAAAAGAAATAATTCACCAGATACAGTAGGCCAAATACCATGAACTAATCAAATTATGAAATTGATTAAATGGCTACTTAAATCCATTTTAAAAATCACAGGCGGGATAAACGTAGAGAAAGGTCTAGACCATTTACTTTTATAAATTGGTTTAAAATTACTGAAGCTTATTTTCATTCATTTTATTTTTGTAATTTTAAAACACTCTCTAGAATACACTGGCTCTATATGCTGGAACTGGGTATTCAAACAGTTCACCCGTCCAAACTGTTAATATTAACTTCTTGGAAGCAGTCCCTCACACTTTAGCACTTTCTCAGTCTGGATACAAGAAGTGGGCTACGATTGGAATTCCAAGGGCTCCCTTTCTTTTAAATAGCAGCCTGTTAAGACAAAAGTGATAAAAAGAGGGGAGCATCTTTTAACCACCAGCCCCGAAAAAAGGCTTCCCCTTCGGTTGTCGTCAACTCTGACTGCTGTCGACCCTTTTTCAACACACTGCCTGGTAGTTTCGGTTGAAAAACAAAATGGAAAAAAAAATTTTTTTTTAATATATATATGTCCCATTTTCCTGGGGCAGGTAGATAGATCCCCTTTTGTAGAAGTGGCTAAAGCTAGGCTCCCCACGGATTTCATCTCGTTGCCAAGGCAGCGCCGACCCGACTGGTCCGGCACGAGGGCAGTTCCCGCCGCCCGGACCCCAGGGCGGCCCTGGGCCTGCGGCAGAGCAGCCCCGGCCCAGCCCGGAGCCCCCCAGGCCGCAGAGTCCCTGCCGCGACCCCGGACGGCCCGGCGGGCGCCCCGGGACCGCCGCGAAAGGCGGGGACATGAGGCTCGACTTACAGTGACACCATCCGAGGTGACAGCACCAGTGCAGCTTGAAGCACTTGCCGTGGCTGTGCGTGGCACAGATTGAGAGCCCGTCGCACGGCTGGAAGTCGGGTCTGCGGGCGGCGCAACTCCGCGCCAGGGCCTGAGCCTCGTCCACTTTCTCGCTCTTCCAACCGCGCTCGGGCGCCGGCGCCGCGGCCGCACACATTTCCTCTCCCTCCGCGGAGCCGAGACCCGGAGCTCAGGAGGAGCGGCGTCTGGGCGGGCAGGAAACCGAGCCGGCTGAGGACGCGGGAGGGCGGGGCGCGAGCTGGGAGTCACGCCACCGCTTGAAGGTGGCGGTGGCGGCGGCGGGAGCGCAGCAACCCCAGGTTAGCACAGGAGCCGCCCCGGGTGCGACCGGGGTCTAGGCCTGCCGCCGCCTTCCCTCCCTCCGCCGTGGCGCGCGCCGCGCCCCCACGCGCACACGCACGCGCACACGCCGACCCCGGCAGACGCCACGAGTCCCTCCGCCAACCCCGCCTCCTCACACACGCCGGGCTTGGGTGCTGGGTCGTTGGCGTACCCCGCAGCCGCCGCACACTCAGTCCTCAGAGGCTGAGCCCGACCGACGGAGGGCCGTTAGGAACACACACACCTCGGCGGCTCAGTTTTCACACGCAGGCCAGCTTCCAGGAACACTTCCCACACTCAGTCCCCACACACACTCCCCTTCGACACACACGTCCACAATCCGCAGAGGGCTGTGCACGCTGAGGACACGCCCTCCCAGACGTCCAGTGGGCTGGTCCCTGCGCAACTGGGAGCAAGGCTTTCTCACACGCACAGCCTCTCCCCACGCGCACCCCACGTTGCCCTCGTACACATCCCCCAGAGGGTCTGGGCACCCAGGCCCCTGGGGGCGCGTGCACATACGCGCGCAACAGACGCGCGCTCCCCCGGGGCTGCCTCCTGCTGCCAGCAGGGCCACTGGGGCGCACGTCCCGGGCCACGCACTGCCACCAGCCCCTCGCGGCCCCTGGTAACCATCGCTCGCCCAGGTCTCAGCCCGAGGCTGCAGCCCCGCCTTGCTGAGGGGGAAAGTAACCAAGCTGGGTGCCGTGGTGTGTGTGTGTGTGTGTGTGTGTGTGTGTGTGTGTGTGTGTGTGTGTAAAAGAGATGCACGGGAAGTGCGATGTACGGGACTGGTATGTGGAATGTGTTGCGTGTGTGTATTTTGGCATGTATGTGATGTGTGGGCGTGTATGCTTGTTATGTGGAGTAGGTGTGGTGTGTGTGTAATTGGATGTGTTGTTAAGTGAGTACATGGTACATGTGTGGTGTGCATGATGCCTGTGACTGTTATGTGAACTGTGTGATATGAGGTGTGTATACACGTGTATGTGGCATGGATGCATGTGACCAATGTGGAGTGTCAGTGGTGTGTTTATGTGTGGTAGGGTATATGTTCTGTGTGTGCTATTCGAGTAGCTGAGTATGTGTGTATCCATGTGTACGTGGGGTGCGGTGGGCACGGTTGTTACATAGCATGTGTGTATGTGTGTGTGGTATGTATGTGGCAGTGTGGTGCATATGACTGGCATATTGAGTGTATGTGTGCGGTGTATGCGGGTGGAGTTGGGTGTGTGCAGTATGTGTGTTTGTGGGCATACAAACAAGACTCGTGTTTGCCATGGACTCTGTGCCTTTGTGTGTTAATGCCCACCCTGGCCAGCAGGTGTAACTGGCCCTGAAGGTGACTGCAACTCTCCCACCCAATCAGCTTGCCTTCTTCCCTCTTGAGGACAAGTTGCTCCAAATAGATTTTCCATGCTAGGCTCCGCTGCTGAGAGCCCACCCCGGGCAGGGTTCAGTGAAGAGAAAACAAACCATTTGCTCCCGGGGAGCACAGTTGGGAATTAGCGTTTCCCTGCAACAAGGCCAGAACCCAGCCTTGAACACAGAAAAGGAGGGGACCTCCTCTTGCTATTTGCCAAACATTTTTCAGAGCAGAGGAAAATGCCTGTAATTGCCAAGGTTCAGGGAACAACAACAAAGCCTTTCAGTACAAATGCTGTGTGGGAACATGTTTATGCCCAGGTCCACCTTCTCCATTACTTTATTCCTTTCCTGCTTTGCACTGACAAGGAGACTCATCATGGTTTTGAAATAACCAAATTCATCTTCAAGCTTTGAAAATCCTCACTGCCATAAGCAATCTTCCCTTTTATTTAACCTTGGCTTAAGAAGGGAAATGTAATTTGCATATGTCTGACTCTAGTGAAGGCTTCATTTATTAGGGGCTGAAGAGAGACAATTTGGTGGCAAAGGTATTTTCAAGAAAGGTATGAATCAAAATCTCAAAATATGGTTCCCTCCAATAACCTAACACTGAAACAGTTATAAACATGAAGCATCACATCTTCAGCTTCAGCCCCAGGCATCCCTCTCCCCCACCAAAAAAAATCCTAAGGAAGTACATCCCTGACTTATAAAATTTCTCCATCCCTGCTGTTAATTTCACAGTCTGACCCACCTCAGAATAACATGAATAAAAGGAAGGAAAAATTTAATCCAAGAAATACATAATCCATTACTGCTGTAGCAAGCCAAACCAGAATTTTTCAAAAAGGGGATTCCCATCTCTCCTACCCTATTTTTCTCCTTCCCCAACCCATAAATTCACTCTAATACTGTCCATGTTATATAAGGTCTTATAACAGAATTCTTTCAGTAACTAGTATTTGAACAGAATCCTTCCACTGGCTTTTACTCTAGGGTGAACCATATAAGATTCTACTATATGAAATCATGCCATCTTAGCTAGTGAAAAATGAGCACAGGAAGTAATGTGTCATATTGAGGAGGCAAGGTAAATTACCCAAATACCCTACTTTATGTTAGCCATATGATTTGAAGCTGAGAAGCCTTTACATTTTCTATAACATAAAATTCATTCCATTCCCTTGCCCTAAAGATGTTATTAACCTCTATTGTCTGCAGTGGGGCGGGAGGAGGTATATGTGCTGTGACCTGTCAAACGTGTATACACACAGCCTTCGGGATGTGTTGTCAGGATATGAGCTTTTTTTTTTTTTTTTTTTTTTTTTTTTGCGGTACACGGGGCTCTCACTGTTGTGGCCTCTCCCATTGTGGAGCACAGGCTCCGGACACGCAGGCTCAGCGGCCATGGCTCATGGGCCCAGCCGCTCTGCGGCACGTGGGATCTTCCCGGACCGGGGCACAAACCCGTGTCCCCTGCATCGGCAGGCGGACTCTCAACCACTGCGCCACCAGGGAAGCCCCATCCATAAATATTTAAACATCTATTTCTAAATGAACTTTTAAAAACCATAAGTCACAATACAATTATCACATAGTAGGATACAATTTGACCATAAGTTTGAACTTGTTCCATAGCTGCTGACCACCTATCCGGCTCCCCTTTAAGAATGCTGCTGCCTGGAATTTTCCTCTTTCCTGTCTCTTTCTCTCCTGCCTACCTCTTTAGCTTATCTGCCACTTCAAGTTTTCTCTGACCAACCCAAACTAAGTTATATACACATTTCCTTTGTATCACTTAACTCAACTTTAAACACATAATTAAAGAAGGAACTATTGAACTAATGTCTTTCCTCATCCCCCCTCCTCTGCTACAAACTGTAGGCTCCTTGAGGGCAGGAACATGGCCTCTGTCTTGTTCACCATATTGTTCCCAATACTTAATGCAGAGAATAAGTCATTGAAGTAGTGGAAATTATTCCATCTCAGACTCCCAAAGCCTGGAAAAAGTCCATCTGTGGTAAATTGTTTGTAAATACGTGCGAATAATTCCTATAATTACTTTTCCTGTAACCATATCCTTGAATATTTCCCTCCCGCACTGATTCTGAGCTTAGCTACGTGTATTAGTTAGCTATTGCTGTGTAATAAATCACTCCAAAATTAACACAACACAGCTTCTGTGGGTCAGGACTCCAGGCATGACTTGGCTAGGTCCCCTGCTTCAAAGTCTCTCATAAGGCTACAATGAAGGTGTGGGCCAGGGCTGCATTCTCATCAGAAGGTTGAACTGGGGAAGGATCTGCTTCTAAGATCGCTCAGTGACTAGTTTGCAAGGATTTGATTCCTTAAAGAACTGTTGGGCTGAGGGTCTCAGTTCCTCACTGGTTGTTGGCTGGAAGGTACCCTCAATTCCTTGCCACATAGAGCTCTTCATAAGTCATCTTGCTTTACCAGAACAAGCATGTAAAAAGAGTCAGAGAGTGTCCGTCTTTTATAACCTAGTCTCAGAAGTGATATCCCAACATTCTTGCCATATTCTATTCATTAGAAGCAAGTCAGTAGGTCCAGCCCTCAAACAAGGGGTGGAAGTTACACAAGGACATGAATATCAGGAGGCAGGAATCATTGGGAGCCATTTCAGAAGCTACATACCACATCATGTGAATTGCTTTAGCCAACGGGAGAATAGAAAACATGCTTAGCAAAGATTTCCAAAGGACATACTCATTGGGATTTGCCCTTTCTTTCTGTGCTTGAAACTGTGAGACCAACATGTATACAAGCCAGAGCAAGCCTGCTGGAGGGTGAAATGCCTTGTGGAGGAGAATGGAGGTGCCCCCAGTTGACAATTCCCAGCCAACTGTCTATTAACCACTAGAAGCATCAGTGAGGCTATACTAGATCATCCTAGACCAACCAGCTGATCCCAGAAGCATAAGAAAGTCCGGTAGAGCTCTGCTGAGCCAGTCTTGAACAGAACAACCACAAGGACACACCACAGAATCAGGAGCTGCATAAAACAGTTGTTGTTTCAAGCTGCTAAGTTTCGAGTAAGTAGTTTCTTACAGAGTAAAGCTAACTGATACACCCCCCAATTCCCTCATGTTGTAGGCAAATAATTGAGTATTCAAGAGGCTAAGTGACTTGCTCAATGTCACAGTGCCACAGGCACAGTGGGACAAGTTCTCTAGGACTGGGCATCAGAACAATACAGATGGTTCAAGTCTAAGCTCTGTTTTTTTTCTGGCTTGGAGACCTGGGCAAATCCTTTATGCTCTCCGGGATTCAGTTTCTTTGTCAGCAAAACAAAAAAGAAGGTTTTCCAGAATATATCTTAGCACTTAAAACTATGACCTGTCCACTTAGCTAGGGTTAGAATCCTTTTGGGTTCAGATGTCATTTGTGAATAGTCAGATAGTCCCTTCTTATCTGATTGCACATATTTGTCTAACGCTAATGTAAGTTTTGTCTACACACACCAACCATTCTGAACACTTTGATAAATCGAGTCATTACAAATCAGTTACTTTTTGGTTGCTTGATTGAACCAAGCAACTAATTCCACCGTGGTTATAAATAACCTGCTAGTAATTGGTCAATTTGTCATATTAAAGCAATTAGAATGATGAAATGGATGGAGAAGCCCTTCCAAATGAGGTGCAACAAAATTAGAAGTCTTCTCTGGGGAGGGAGGATGCTTATTTAGCATTGCTGCTGGCATAATTCAGACCCTCATCATCATTTTGGTGTAAAGGAAAAACAGCAGCTTTGGAATCAGACAGAATGGAATCAAAGTTCAGCTCTACTACCACCTAGCTGAGTGATCTTGGACAAGTTATTTAGCCTCATCTCTTAACTGAGAATTATAATTCGTATATCATACACCTGCAGTAAACACTAAATATGATAACATGTCAAGAGGCTAGCACAATATCTGGCACATTGAAGAGCCTCAATAAATATTAGTCTTCCTTCGGCTTCCCTGTTGGCACAGTGGTTAAGAATCCGCCTGACAATGCAGGGGACACAGTTTCGATCCCTGGTCTGGGAAGATCCCACATGCCGCAGAGCAACTAAGCCTGTGTGCCACAACTACTGAGCCTGTGCTCTAGAGCCCGCGAGCCACAACTACTGAGCCCACATGCCTAGAGCCTGTGCTCCACAATGAGGGAAGTCACTGCAATGAGAAGCCCGCGCACTGCAACAAAGAGTAGCCCCCGCTCGCAGCAACTAGAGAAAGCCCGTGAGCAGCAACGAAGACCCAATGCAGCCAAAAATAAATAAATAAAATAAATTAATTTTAAAATATATATATATATATATATTAGTCTTCCTCTTCCCAGCACCTCCAAATGCCCTCCATGTTTATAGACTCTCTATGTCCAGTCCTTCCTTCATGATGCTGAGAAGACATTTCTCTAAAACAAACCTGATCAGAGCATACATGGCCTAAATACCTTTGACGCTTCTCACTGCCTACCGAACAAACTCCAAACCTTTGTAGGCTATACAAAGCCCTCCCCACCTCTTCTCCAGCTGCTCTTCCCCATGCCTCCAAATCTGTACCTTCCCCAGATGGTGGTTTTGTTTCTGGACGTGTAATACACTTTCCTGCCTGCCTCTGTGCCTTCCCCCATTCTTTTCTCTTTGCCTAGAATTGCCCGCCCCCTCCCCCCATTTATACATGAGAAATGCTCCCCTTTCCTTCAAATTCTAGCTTGAAGGCTACTTGAAGCCTTTTCTTAGTTCACTGCCTCTTCCATATTCAAGGACGTGCTGTGCCTACCACTTGGTACCTCACATGGCAAGGCAGGTACTGTGTATTTCCAGTGCTTGGCATTGTGTTGGGTACTAGAAGACACTCAACAAATATTTTTGAATGGACACATTAAAAGATTTATGACTAAACAGTCATAAATAGTATAGAATGGCAAAACATCTGTTTTTTAAAGCTTAAACCCCCAGAACTGGGAGATTCCTATGAAACTGAACTTCAAAGGCTTCATAGGAATCTCCTAGTTCTGGGGATCTAAGCTTTAAAAAACAGATGTTTTGCCATTCTATACTATTTATGACTGTTTAGTCATAAATCTTTTAATGTGTCCATTCAAAAATATTCAACAAACTGGCTTGTCATCTTACTGAATGAATGTTTTAACCTCTATAGGTGAGTGACCCAGGCAACAACAACTCTAGACTCCAAGAGGTATTTTAGACATTGCAAGAACGACAGACTCACAATAGAGAAATGCTCATGGTCCTTCCCTAACCTTCTGATATTGTACCATGAAGGGCAGCTTTCCCGCAAAATATCCCATTGCACCACTATCAAAGGCAAGGTAGGTATCTGAAACTGAACAGGACCTTTCAGGGCCTTCCTGGGTACAAGTCCCTAAGTGCCACACACACACACACACACACACACACACTGTGCACACATGCTTCTTGTTTGGCCTCCCCTAAGCTTCCCTGAGTTCCAAGAACAGACTTAAGCAGTTAATGATTAGAACAATAGAGTCACAAGACTCTTAGTTCCTCCTGAAGGGATATAGATAACAATCTGATGCATATCTTTGCATTGTTCTGCAGAAACTAAGATCCCAAACTTGTGGATGATGGTGACTACATACTGACCACAAGCCCACAGACCACAGACTCATTGGAAACAGAAGGCTGATGATTAAGATTCCTGAAACATCACCCTGTTACCTCACTACTAACCAACCAAAAAAATGTCCATGAGCTGATCACGTACCCTGTGGCCCTCACCCCTAATGTTGCCTTTAAAAACCCTTCCCTAAGAGCCATCCAGGAGTTTGGGTCATTAGCTGCCCATTCTCCTTGCTTGGCACCTTGCAGTAAACACTGTGCTTTCCTTCACCACAATCCAGTGTCAGTAGACTGGCTCTGCTTTGCGTTGGGCAAGCAGACCCAACTTTGGTTTGGTAACACCCTGAGCCAGTCCAAACCAGCATTTCCTGTAATATTTTTGAAGCAGTGGAAGTAGTAGATATTTGTGGATTATTTTAATATAATTTTCAACATTCACCATTCTATCCCTTAGGTGCCCTTTGAAGACACACACCAAGTTTTGTCCCAATTTGTTTTATCAACTAGAGAAATATTTTTATCTATGAAAATTTTTTTTGTGGAAGAATAACCTCCAGAGTAGGTTTTGAACGTAAAAGAGGAGGGCAAAAGGCCTCTGATTAATATGACAAGCCATCAGCCCCCTGTGGGGATCAGTACACACCCTCAGTGTTCAAGCCCCATAACCACTGGACTTTTCCTGAGTAATATGATGTGACAGTAATGGAAGTAGGATCTAGGTCAATCTTGTGCTCCACACAACACAACCGTTCTTTACGCTCCAGTGGTCCACACTTACTTCTGGAAGCGGTGGACCTATCATAATTTTGAAAGAACACTCTGGCTTCTTTTAATGGTAAGATAACACACACATTCTGCCATTTCCATTAAAAAAAAAAAAGAAGAAAACCTTTTTTCTTGATGATTAGCAATTAAAATAATTCAGCTTTAATTAGCTCATTTCAGTACGCAGCAAAAGGCTAAAATGACAGTGAAGAGCAATCTGGAATACAATGACTGACTCATGGATTATAAATGAGACAGCTGAGGTGCCACATTCAACCCATGAAGATGCTGGGCTGCAGTCAGCACTCCACCCACACCCAGGGCCCCAAGCATTTAGGTCACGTCCAGCATGTAGTACTGGGCTCATTTATCCACTCCACAAATAGCTGTTGAGTATCTTCTGGGTGCCAGCCTCTGGGTTGGATGCTGGAGATAATTTAGAAGGGAGACATAAACAAACCATAAGAGTATAAAAGGTAATTGCTTTGATTAAGGGGTTTAAACAAAGCACAGTAGAAGAACGCAGGAGAAACAGAAAAATCTGCCTGGAGCCACCAAAAAATATCTCACGGAAAGGATGAGTTAGCACTGGCAATGCAGTCAACCTGGGCTGGGGTATTATGGGGAAGAGAACAGCATGCGTGCAGGCAAGAAAGGCAAAGAGCCGCTCTGTAAGTCTGTCTTGTTCCTAAGTAATGCAGGCTTGACAGAGCAGCTAGACGAGGGGTGAAATAGGTAGGCAAGGGCCAAATCATGAAAAACCCTGCAAAGTTTAGACTGAGTCCTCTACACAGTAGTTTTTGAATACTTTTAAGCTAGAAGCACTTTGGTCAATGGAAATGCTTACCAGAAAGCATAAATGAAACAAATTCGTAAAGTCCAGCTGCTCCCACTGAAGCTGTTACTTATTGGAGGGAAATGCTGGAACCTCATTTGTTTGTAACCCCCAAAACAACAGAGCCAAACCACTGTTTCAGGAGAGTGCAAGTTGTAGTGGGCAGCCTCTAACATGGCCCCCAGTGATCACCACTTCCTGGTATTCATACTCGGCATAATTCCCTCCCTTGAGTGTGGACTGGACTTAGCAACCCGAAAAGTTGTGATGGAGTCACGTCCAAGATTAGGTTACAAACACTATGGCTTCTGTTGTCATAGTCTTTCCCTCCCCTCCCCCAACCTTCTCCCTCTGAAATCTCACTCTGAGGGAAGCCGACTGCCATGCTGTGAGTGCCCCTATGGAAAAGCCCTCATGGGAAGGAAATGACCATCTCTGGCCAACAGCCAGTAAGGACTCGAGGCCCCCAACAAGCACATGAGTGAGCTTGGAAGCAAATCCTTCCAACTGAATCCTGAGACGAAGCTGTTCTAGCCAACACCTTGCCTACACTTGTAAGAGACCCCGAGCTAGCTGAGCTGCACTCAGGTTCCTGACCCACAGAAGCTGTGAGATAATCTGTTATGCAGCAAGAGATAACTAATACAGGAGCCAGTGAGGAATTCTGAGCCCAGAGTGACAGGATCAAGTATGAATTTTAAATATTAAATTAGGAATTTGGGAGTAACATATATACACTACTACATATAACATAGATAAAAAACAAGGTTCTACTGTATAGCACAGGGAACTATTCTCAATATTTTGTAATATGTATTCTGGAAAAGAATATATATTCATTTTTATGAATCACTTTGCTGTACGCCTGAAACTAACGCAACATTGTAAAACAACTATACTTCAATTTTATAAAAAAGAATTATCCAACGAGAATCTACCATTTAACTACATATTGCAATAAAATTGAGTAGTAAGATTTAAAACTAAAAAATAAAACATAAACTAGCTACCCCATTAAAAAAAATATTAAGTCTGGAATGAGCCAGGAGGAAACACTGAATGGAGCAAAACCAGAGATAAGGCAATTTCCAGTCTAGGAGGGAGAGGAAGGGGGCCTGAACAGTGGGGGTGGAAAGCAGAAGTGGTATAAATCCTTAAGAAGTAAAAATAAAATTTGGGATTATTTGAGTCTGGGGAGCAAACGAGTTTCAGGGACAATGCCAGTCATTAGCTAGGGAACAAAGAAGGAGGAATGTGTTTGGAGAGAAAGAAAAAGAGTTCCATTTGAGACGTGTAGAGATCAAAGTGGCTGGGAGTCATCCTTACGGAGAACAGTAATTGTTAGTTGGAGGCTGGTTCAGAGAAGTCTGCAGTAGGGTATTCTGCATAAGAAATTGTACTTACATATTAGGGTGCTTCAGTCACAGAGGCTGCAAATTCCACTGCCTTTGGGGGCCAAGAATATAACATAAAGGAATGAAGAGTTCTGGGTATAAAGTAACAGACTGAGGCAGGGACTGTTGAACTGTGGAGTGCCTGCCTTCCTTAAAGCTATCAAAACCAAACCCATATGAAACTCTGTGCTGTCTGGGAAACTGAATTCAGTTTCTAGAGAAGCTGGACTTTAACAGCACTCCTTAGGAAGGAGTCACAGCAGCGTGAGAAGGACATGAGCTTTGTGTCGTGGTCCAAACGCGGGTTGGAAAAGAATTTCCAGACACAAGGCAGAATGTAAAGTAGATAGAATTTATTAGAGGGAAGGATCGCTGCCAGAACAGTGGGCCAACTTCCTAGTAGTCTGGGAGAGTGGAGCCCAAACATGTGCTATTGATCAGTTTTTATAGCCAGAAAACAGAAGAATGGTCTGAGGTGAAATTTTTGTTTACTGATTGGTCAAGGCACCTATACCTTCCTTCTATAGGGTGGGAATGGGACAGGGCAGATGCCTTTCCTTATTTGGGACAGGTCCCATTGCCCAGGTGGGCATCACCCAGGTGGGCTCAGGAATTTCGTAACCATCGCAACATGGTGGGGAGGGCGATTAAGAGTCCGGTAGGGGGTTTAACGCTGAAACTTTTTCAGGCAGGGTCACCCTTTGTCCTTGAAGCACCATTGTCCTTGGAGCACCACACTTTGGAGTCAGGCAGCCCTAAGTTCAAATCTTGCCTCCATCACTGGCTAACTGATGTCACTTATGCTCTCTGAGCCAGCATTTTCCTGTTAATAATAACAGTTTTAGTGGAGTGGTTGTGATTAAGTGAGGAGACAATGGTAGTTCAATGCCAAGTACAGTTCCTGCCACAAAATAGGCACCTAATGGGGGTAGCAGACATTATGATGGTGATATACTAATGGC
This sequence comes from Grampus griseus, assembly GCF_964374135.1. NCBI lineage: Eukaryota > Metazoa > Chordata > Mammalia > Artiodactyla > Delphinidae > Grampus > Grampus griseus. The sequence continues at coordinate 61,997,603 of NC_138998.1, forward strand.
CATTATCTCCCATTGAAGGGCACTCTAGGACACAGTGAATATCCTCACCATTGTTTACTTAAAAAAAATGCACAGGGCTTCCCTGGTGGTACAGTGGTTAAGAATCCGCCTGCCAATGCAGGGGACACGGGTTCAAGCCCTGGTCCAGGAAGATCCCACATGCCGTGGAGAAACTCAGTCCAGGCGCCACAACTACTGAGCCTGTGCTCTAGAGCCCGCGAGCCACAACTACTGAGCCCGCGTGCCACAACTACTGAAGCCCACGCACCTAGAGCCCGTGCTCCGCAACAAAGAGTAGCCCCCGCTCACCACAACAAGAGAAAGACCGCACACAGCAGCGAAGACCCAATGCAGCTATAGATAAATAAATTTATTTTTTAAAAATGCACAACGTGAGAGTTGCAAGTTAAGTTTTATTTGGGGCAGAATGAGGACTGCAGCCCGGAGACAGCGTTTCAGATAACTCTGAGAAACTGCTCCGAGGAGGTGAGGTGAGGGGCCAGGATATAGAGGAGTTTTGCAACAAAGGACAGGTAGCCGGGACGTCAAAAGATTATTGTTAATTAAAGAAAACCAGATATCTCAAGTTAAGGAATTTAGTGCTTTTCTATACATGGGAAGATGCAAGAGTCTGGGCTCATTGAAATCATTCCTTTGATATGCACCTCAGCTCTCTGGGGCCAGTGTCCTGTATTTTCAGGCTCACCGCAAGGAGTGGCTGCAGTCTGACGGCTGCTAGATGGCAGGTATTCTTTTCAGCCCTGAGTTTCCTCGGCTCTCCTAGGAGGGCTGCAATCATTAATGACTGTGACATCCTCTGTTTATTGATATGGCAGGAAATATTTCATTTCTCACCATTCTATTCAGAGAGCAGAAGAGTCATCATAGAGCATCATAGAGCATCCATGCTAGAGCATCATAGAGCATCCATGCTAGAGCTCTTAGTATTCAGTGTGGTGTATGTTTGTGTGTGTGTGTGTGTGTGTGTGTGTGTGTGTGTGTGTGTGCACGTGTGTCTTGCAGGTACTTTGTATAATGGGAAGTTTAATGTCAGGAGGTACGTGGTGCAATAAGAAAAACCAAGAACAGAAGTCATTGTACATTCAGGCCTCCAGGAACTGGGGTTGTGTGCAAACCAGGCCTGGGACCAACGACAGGAGGAGGGACTGCTCTTGTGCTCCAGAAATGTGACCCTGCTATTCCGCATGTGTTGGTGCCTGACATCACCAACACACTTATTCTTTCTATTATTTTTTCTCCACCTTATAGCTCCTCTTCCCTCATAGTACCTGCTTCCTTCTAACTTTGACCTCATACGGTCCCAACCCCAACTTATTCTTTTCCACCGTTAATTCTTTCTATTTCAGTTCTTGATATGACCTAGCTTTTTCTCTTTCCTCCCAGTCTGAATTCCTTAGAGTGAGGATTTGTTTCGACCACCACTTTAACAGTCATCGACAGCTGAAGGAAAAGAAAGCAAAGTCATGTGATACAAAGGCCACCTAAACTGCTCTTTTAGCTGGAGCTACGGGTGGACAGTTTCCCACTGAAGGAACTGAGGACACGGAGACACCAAGGCTGACATGCCTGGTGTAGTGCATAGGTGAGTGTGTGTCCTGCAGAGGCTGGGAGGCTGGGGGTGGAAGGATAGGTCACAAGTATGATACTGTTATTTCAGAAATCGGTATGAGAATAATATTCAGCTATAAAAAAGAAGGAAACCCTGCCATTTGCAGCAACTTAGATGGACCTTGAGGGCATTATGCGAAAATAAACCAGAGAAAGACAAATACCTTATTCACTTATATGTGGAATCTAAAACAGAAACACCCCTTGCAAACTCATAAATACCAAGAACAGATTGGTGATTGCCAGAGGCAGGGGCCAGGGGGTGGAGGTGGAGAAATGGGAGAAGGGAGTCAAAAGGTACACACTTTTATTTGTAGGATAAATTAAGTCCTGGGGATATAATTACAGTATGGTGACTATAGTTAATATTTATCGTATTACATATTTGAAAGTCGCTAAGATGGTAAATCTTAGAAGTTCTCATCACAAGAAAAAAATTTGTAACTATGTGTGGTGATAGACGTTAAGTAGACTTATTATGGTGATTATTTCACAATAGGTACGTAAATCAAAGCATTATGTTGTATAACTGAAACTAATAGAACTTTATGTCAATTCTATCTCAAAAAAGTCAGATTGAAATTAGGTGTAGGAAGATGACATGTAACCTGACAACATTGGAAGCTTCTTCCAGGAGACCCTCTTTCCCTCCCACCCCCAGTGGATCAGGTACGAAGAATCATCAATGCAGTTAGCTCTAATCATTATGTCTATGGTGGCTTCATTCAGGTTCTTTACATAGCTGTTTGTAAAATGAATCCCTTCTGTGCCCCAGCTTCCAGGGGAGAGGATAAGACTTGCTTGCTTTCTCTGCTACTCATTCCTACTTGGTCTGGGTATATACCTGTGTGGAATTTGGGGCACCACTGTTACTCCAGGCCTGAGCAGAGCTAGTTCATCTCGAGGGAAATAAGGGTAAGACCAAGACTGCTTCTCCTCACTGGCAGCTGGATTTCCCCAAGGAGCTGCTGTCCCCAGGGAATTTCATCCTTCACTTCCCAGAGAGACAGCCAAGTGCCGCGGCAGCTGTTGTGATTTCCAGGAGGCACAGAGCTGGGGACTGCCGCCCTTCTCGTATCTCCCATGGGTGACCATCCAAATGTATATGTTTCTGTTTGGAAGCTGGAGGTGTAAATAGCTTTGAAAGTGAGAGGAGAGATTTGTGGATTCATAGATTGACAGGATTGGTTAAGTAAAACGCCCCTTTTATTACTCAGGAAAGTGGAGTCACAGAAAAGTGATGAGGTGACTTGCCCAAGGTCATCAAACTACTCATTCCACAATCTATCCTGGTAGAGAAAGAAATAGAAATCGTATATTGTGATCCCAAAGCTGCTGCTCTTTCTTCTGCCATAGAGATGTGAAGAGGAATTGGCTTCTGTTTTTATGCATTTTACGTTTTGATTACTTCTTTTCACTCTTTGCCCATGGTTGGTTTTTAGGGTGAGGTTTTTTTTCTGTTTTTTTTTTTTTTTTGGTTTTTTTAGGGTGATATTTTGATACTGCGATATTACAGGCAAGGACCCAGCAATGCACAAACCCTGCCTTGCCTACCACTGCCCTCTCCCCTTCCCACCAGGGTCCAAGGAAGCAAAGCGCAAAAAGTAATCACAGGTTGTGAAACAAGATACCTCCGCATTAGGAGAGCCCAGGTGCCCATACCCCAATGTAGAGCTATCTGGTAAAAAAAAGTAAGTAGGGCCTGGAGAATGGACTTGAGGATATGGGGAGGGGGAAGGGTGAGCTGTGACAGGGCGAGAGAGAGGCATGGACATATATACACTAACAAAGGTAAGGTAGATACCTAGTGGGAAGCAGCTGCATGGCACAGGGATATCGGCTCGGTGCTTTGTGACCACCTAGAGGGGTGGGATAGGGAGGGTGGGAGGGAGGGAGACGCAAGAGGGAAGAGATATGGGAACATATGTATATGTATAACTGATACACTTTGTTATAAAGCAGAAACTAACACACCACTGTAAAGCAATTATACCCCAATAAAGATGTTAAAAAAAAAAAAGTAAGTAGGGCCACCTTCCTCTTGGGGTATCCCTGCCCTCTGACCATATGCAAAGAGGAAGAAGTCTAAGAAATAGGGGAACTATATGGCCAGGCTTGCACAATAGGTCTTGGTTTATCTGCTCCCCCAAATGCATATTAGGAGGAACATAGAAGAGAGAAGAGACTCTCTAGGCCTGATGCATCTAGAAGTGAGGCAGGAAGCACAAGAGAGGAGCAGGTGGGTTCACACCCTTTTATAAATGTAGCCTGTTTTCGTTACCTGGTGGTCTGTAACAAATCACTCCAAAACGTAGCGGCTTACAAGAATCGTTGACTCTGTCTTGCAGTTTCTGTGGATCAGGTCCTCCTGATCAGACAGGGCACAGCAAGGAGGGCTGTTCTCGGCTCCACAGTTTCTGGAATCTCCACAGAAGACTCAAAGGCTGAGGGGTGGACCTGTCTGAAGGAGCGTTCCCTCACGTGTCTGTGGCTGGCTGTTAGCCACAGTGCTCACACGTGACCTCTCCAAGTGGCTTCCTCTAACGCCGTCAGTGCCTCAAGAAAAGCCAGGTGGAAGCCGTAGTAACTTTTATGACCCAGCCTCAAAGGTCACACAGTATCACTTCTGCTACATTCGACTAGTTGAGGCACTTGCAAAGGTCTGCCTGGGTTCAGAGGGAGAGGACAGACCCTACCTCGCAATGAATCACGTCAACATCACATCATAAGAACTGCACGAGAGATGAGACAGTTTGGGAAAATGCAGTACAATCTACTACATAGCCCAACCCACGTCTTGGGCTCCGACCATTCTGATTAGCGACTTCTTCCCTGTTGAGTGGGAAGCTAGGAAGAAGGTGATCTGAGACAAGCATGGCTAGGAAGAGGGCCTCAAATTTTATTTCTTACAAAACCACCACCCGCTTCACACAGATATTAATTTAGAGACTCCTTGCCATGCTCTTTGTAACTTCCTTACCTTGGCCCCTCACAAAAATTCAAATCAGCTGCCTGTTTTGACTTCTAGATGGGACTAGGTTGATGGATAGAAGGGCACATATGCAATACTCAAGAAGGACTCCTGCCCCTTTGAGCCTTTCCAAACAGAAACAAAATAAAATCTAACACTTTATTGAACTGCGCCTGAGAAATCCACATGAAAGTTAATTTGCCTTAGAACTATACCAGGACTTCCCTAGTGGTCCAGTGGTTAAGACTCCACGCTCCCAATGCAGGGGGCCCAGGTTCCATCCCTGATCAGGGAACTAGATCCCACATGCTGCAACTAAAAACAGAAAAGATCCCGCATGCCGCAACAAAGAGCTCGTACGTGGCAGTGCGGATCTCGTGCGCCACAACAAAGACCCGGTGCAGCCAAATAAATAAATAAATATTAAAACAAAACAAAACAAAACTATACCAAATGTTAAATTCAAACACAACACAGTAGCACTCATATCTCATTAATTGTGTATACCTCAGTGGAAATTCATTTGGGTTTGAACTGGGGTAAGAGGAGTTAGAGGTGGAGTTGAGAAGCTGTAAGGATTAGGTAGAGGAGGAAGGAGAAGCAGAAAGAGCAGAGGCTATAATTACCTGGAACTTTGCTGTGTTACGCTTGACCAAGCTCTAGTTCGTGAAAGCAGTTTACATGGTTTTCCAGCTGTAAACCCACACTATCAGCCTGGGAATCACAGATCCTCCTCCAACCCTCAGCCAGACACCAGTCCTTGAGGCCAGACTTCTCTTTCATCCTACCCCTCACCGGAAGTGCCTCTTCCTTGTGAGGACTCCTACAGTAAGAACTAGGTAATTCATATTTTCTAATTAAAAATAATAGTAATGACAACTAACATACTAGCATTTATTAACAACTTACTATGTGCCACATACTGTGTTAAGTGCTCACACTGTCTCAAATAATCTTTACAAAAATAATCTACCAGGTGGATCCTAGTAACCACACCCTCTTTACAGATGAGGAAGCTGGAGGCACAGAGAGGTTCAGTAACTTGTCCAAGGCAGCACAGCTGATAAGGCAGCCTAACTCTGGAGCCCATGTTCTTAACCACTGCATTATTGCATAGGGAAACCTCATACAAACCAGTTACTGGGGGAAAGATCATTGTGAGCACATTTATTAATAAATAAATAAAAAGATAAACATAGTGAACTAAAACTCTGCCTAAAATATTTAGTTAAGAGGGAGAAGTAGCAAATCAAGAGTAGAAAAAAAATGAAACAAGAATATACATAAATAAAATAAAGAAGAAAGCCAAGTTAGTGTATTAAAAAAGTAAAACCTGTTTTTTAATAAATGACTATTATCTCAATGAAAATAAGAAAAAATACAAATTAATAAGATTAGAAATAAGAACATAATACATAACTAAATGGGTGTTTGCTTACAAAAATATAAAGCACTGTGACAGATCAAAAAACTGAGAAAGAAATACAAGCAGTTACTCCCACAAAGATGCCTAGTCCTGATGGGTATAGGAAAATTTCCCAAACTTTCAAAGAACAACAACAAAATAAATCCCTATGTTACATAAACTTTAAATGTATGTGTTTATGTGTGTTGTATGTTACCCAATTTATTTTATGAAGTGAAAAATGATTGATTTCAAAATCTGAATAAGAATCAAATCAAATTATAGGCCAATCTTATTTATGAACATAAATGTTAAGATTTTGTGTTAGCAAAAGAAGAGAAAAATGCTTTAAATGTACTAGTCACTATGCTTAATTTTAGAAACACAAAACTGGTACAAAGAAGTAAAAGTAATATAGGATATCACATTAACAGGAAAATGGAAATTAATATAATATATTATATAATCCAAAGAGACTTTAACAAGTTTTTGGCTATAATTCTCATCTCTTCCTGATGAAAACTTTTTTTAAAGATTATTTATTATTTTATTTGTTTATTTTATTGGAGTATAGTTGCTTTACAATGTTGTGTTAGTTTCTGCTGTACAACAAAGTGAATCAGCTATTTGTATATATATATCCCCTCCCTCTTGACCTCCCTCCCATCCCCCGCATCCCGCTGATCTAGGTCATCACAGGGCACGGAGCTGAGCTCCCTGTGCTATACCGCAGGTTGCCACTAGCTATCCATTGCTGATGAAAACTTTTAAAATCAGGTGTTGGTAATTTAGGGTTGCTTTTTTTGTCGTATGGAATTTAGTTCAGTAATTCACCAGAAAGGCAGATTCCTGCTCTGCACTGTTTAAACTCATCTCTCTTATATGAGAATATATCCTTTACTTCTGGGGAAGGAATGTGGAAGAAGGGGTACTGGTAACAAGAAAAATATCAGCATCTTAGGGCAGGGACCCTCATAACTACAGACTGTAGCACTGGGGATCTAGGGTTCAAGGAGAGACAAACTCAAGAGACTCATAGGTATGAAATACACCAGCAATGCCCAGAAAAAGGAGTAGGAGCAATTGCTTCTGGATGTCCTGATAATATACCTTTTTTTTTTTTTTTGGCTTATTTTTATTTGAGCTGCTGCCAAATTATTTTTATCTTCAGCCCTTCCAAACAGGAAACTAAGGCAACATTAGCTAAACATAATGGGGTGTGTATTGAAAACAAAGAGTCGATTTTATTCTTAAAGAAGAAACACATATTGGTTTCTCAAATCAGATCTATTGTTCCAGAAATGTTGTCAATAGCTATTCAAGAAGAAAGAAAATACTATGTATATATATCAGAAAGGAAGAAACAAAAGTATCTATTTTACAGATAGCATGATTACAGACCTAGAAATCTAAGGAAATTAACTAAAAATTTATGGAAATAATGAGTTTAGTTGCAGGACTGACTCCAAAAGATTTGTAGGTATCTGTGTATATCATGTATATATGTGTGTATTGTATTATATATGTATCAGTATATGTACTAATATATAACAAGGAAATAAAATTAAAATGGATTCTATTGCTGGTATTACAACAAAAAAGGATTAAATACATGGGAATGGATTTAACTTGTGGCAAGGTTTATTCAGAGAAATTATAGAGAGGGCTGTTAATAAATTGAGTGCTATACTTGCTGATTAAGAAAGTAAATATAATAGTATTTCCAAGTTTAAAATGTAGATTTATCAATTAAAGCCTCAACAAGTTAAAGTCCCTAACAAATGAAGAGAACAATTCCTCTGGTATAATAACAAGAATAATGCCACAGAATTTTATTTTAAACGTAATGATTACTGACTCACCCTACTGTATATTTTGCTTTACTAAATTTTAAAACATATTATAAAGTGGTAATTATAAAAACAATAGAGCACTAAGTTAAAAAACATAATAAAGTTGTTGAATCAGAAAAAATAGAAATGTTAACAGATTAACTCAAACTCTGAGTTAATACGTGACAAATCAGAACTAGGACAGTGAGGGAAGGAATCGTTAATAAATACCATTAAGATAATTAGATATTAGTATAAAAAAGCATTTACTTATGCATACAGTAATTAAAAACAAAAATGGAATCAGATCAACTTTGGTGGATTTCTAAAATTCCTAAGTCTCCTTTGCTTGCTTGGTAAAATGGAACTCATAATACCTAGCTTGAAGGTACTTTTGAGGAGTAATTTAGATAATGTATGTAGAGTACTTACCATAGTGCCAGAACATAGTAAATAGTGTTATCATGAGTCAGAGCATTAAGTACATACTAGAACAAACAAACTAGTTAAATGACCTAGAAATACAAACAGGAAAACATGTTTATCCAAGTGGTGGAGAAGGAATAAATTTCTGACCATAGAGGCATGAAGGACATTATCAGAGACAAGATGGATGTACAAAAATTTAAAAAAGAAACAACTTTCAAACAAAATATATTATTGAGAATAAACATATATTATTGAGCTCCTGAGTGAGGTAGCTTTGGAAAGAGTATTGCCAAGCCAGAGAGGGGAGGGACTGAATTTCAGGATGGCCTGAAGACTCACTCTGTATTTGTCAAAAAGCCCTTCCAGGATGAGCCAAGAGCCTTCCCATGAGTTCAAAGGAACTCAAACCCAGCAAAGGTGGTCCCCCTCCCTATTCTGTCACCCTCTTTGGCTAGTTTGTCCAGAGCCCTGTGGTCCCTCCTTCTCCAGCTTGGGGTCCAAAGGAGCTTCATGTGGTCATGCTGGCACTGAGCCATTTCCCTCTCTTCACAGGGGCTGCTCACCTGGCTCAGCTCTGGTCAGTCCAGCTGCCCTTGCTAGCCGCCCCCAGCCTGCCCAATGGTCCAGTGTCCTCTATACCTTCTCACCCACCTGTTTAATTCTCATTTTCTCACTTTTCCCCCCTCTAGTAATCCCAAATTGCACGTCATTCCCATACTCCCACCCCAACCAATATACATTGTATATTAGTCAGGGTTCTCCAGAGAAACAGAACCAATATTTAAAAGGGATTTTTAAATAAGGAATTAGCTCACACGATTATGGAGGCTGAGAAGTCCAGACCCAGAAGAACCCATGGCATAGTTCCAGTCCAAGTTCAAGCCTGAAGGCAGGGGAAGACCCATATCCCAGTTCCAAGACAGTAAGGTAGAGAGAGAGGATCCTTTCTCACTCAGTCCTTTATTCTATTCAGGCCTTCAATGGATTGGATGAGGCCCACTCACATTGGAGAAGGCGATCTGTTTTACTCGGTCTACCAATTCAGTGTTAATCCCATTGAGAAAACCCCTCACAGACATACCCAGAAATAATACTTAATCAAATATCTGGGTACCCCATGGCCCAGTCAAGTTCATACATGAAATTAACCATCGCACCTTTGAAATGTAGTTCATATTTCTAAGCTTTTGTGCAGGGACTGTTCCCCTTGTCTGGACCACTCTCCCCTTTTCCCTTCTTCATCTGTATAATTACTTTATCCTTTATGACTCAGGTAACTCCTCCAGGAAGTCTTCCTTGACACATCCTCACCGAAACAAAAGCCTCTCTTCCAAGCATCATAGCAGCCTGTGTGCTTCTCCCTGAGTAGGTTGCAAATTCTTTGTGGCCCAGAGACAGTCAAAGCTCTTAGCCGTCTCGGTTCCTAGCACAGTGCCTGCCTCACAGCAGTCCTAAGAAAGGTCTGTACCATCTGCTGCTGTCTACCCCGCTGAAGACTACTAATTATTGTTTTTTTTTAATAAGTTTATTTATTTATTTTTGGCTGCATTGGGTCTTCGTTGCTATATGCAGGCTTTTCTCTAGTTGTGGCAAGCAGGGGCTACTCTTTGTTGTGGTGCACGGGCTTCTCATTGTGGTGGCGTCTCTTGTTGTGGAGCACAGGCTCTAGGCGCGTGGTCTTCAGTAATTGTGGCACAGGGCTCCTCCTCGCGGGCTCTAGAGAGCAGGCTCAGTAGTTGTGGCACACGTGCTTAGTTGTTCCGTGGCATGTGGAATCTTCCCAGACCAGGGCTCGAACCCATGTCCCCTGCATTGGCAGGCGGATTCTTAACCACTGCACCGTCACTAATTTTGACATCACTGTTTGTCTCACTGAAGCTGCTCATACTAATTTCAATATGGCTCTCAGCCCTGACTACATGCTGGGATGTCCTGGGGAACTTGTAAAAAAACCAGGGTCCAGGCCCCACCCAAGGCTGAATGAATGGGAATCTCTGGGCTGGGCCCAATTATCAGGATTTTTTCAAAGCTCCCCAGATTGATTTGCCTGTGCAACCAGGATTGAGAACCATCAATTTAGGACAGTGTTCAGACCCCAACTAAGGGATGATCTTAATTCTGTGTCTGACTAGGCAGATGGGGACGCGAAACCCTGCTGATATGGTGCTATCCAGAGCTTAGGGGAGACAGGAAGCATCTCTGCTGCCTCTCAGGGCATCCCCACCACACACACCCCTCCCCACTCCCCACACCCCCATCACCATGAGGCTGAGTACTCAGCGTTCTCACTTTCACATCTTCTTGGAGGGTAGCTGTTGAAGCCCTTTCTCTGGGAACTGCCTTAGCAATTCCCATGCACCCACATCACTTGTTTGCCTTAAGCCTAATTGGAGGGATGGAGCTTCATTGGGCATTACAGCACTTTGATCCTCAGGTGCTCCCTTTAGAGTCGAAGGGTGGCAGGATATTAATGGGACAATCCAACGTAAGCCTGACTTATGTACAATTTTAGGGGCCCTCTTTAAGAAAAAGAATACAAAATTACAAATCACAAAATTGCGAGGGGTTTCCCAAAGTTTTGGAAAGGGCCAGTGCAAGTACCACACCCTGAATTTAAGCTTCAGAGGAGATCTGCTTCTGAGAAGCATAACTACCACTTACTGTGTCAATACGTACCAGAGACTTTCCTATGGAGCTCTCCTTACAACAAACAAGCAAGGATGTGTTATCCTCATTTTACAAGTGAGGAAACTCTGGTTCAAAAAGTTTTGTTACTCATCCCAGGTCACACACGTGGCACTAGAATTCCATCCGGTTCTGGCTGGTTCTGGAACGCAGACTCTTTCCAGTACACCTGCAGATCTCAACATCTACAAAAGCTGGGTGCCTTCTGGGGGGCCTGGGTTTATTATAAAAGGCAGGCAAATCCACTACAGGCAAATCTTTTAAAATGTCCATGCATGTCTGTTTCATAAACTACATATGATCACAGTAGCATATGTGTGGGATTATAAATAAGTGTATATTGCATGGAATACTAGTTAAAGAGCATAGATTCCGGGGAAGACTGCCTGGGTTAAAATCTTAGGTTTGCCTCTGTGTGTCCTTGGGTAAGAATCCTTTTTGTGTATCAGTTTCCTCATCTGTAAAACAGAGATAATAATACCTACTGCACAGGGCTGTTGTGAGAACTAAATACATGAGGAATATTTATTTATTATTAAATTTATTTATTTGTTTATTTATTTTATTTTTGGCTGCATTGGGTCTTCACTGCAGCATGCAGGTTTCTCACTGCGGCTGCCTCCCCCACTGCGGAGCACGGGCTCCAGGCGCACAGGCCTCAGCAGCTGTGGCACGCGGGCTCAGCAGTTGTGGCTCGCGGGCTCCAGAGCGCAGGCTCAACAGCTGTGGCCCCCCGGGCTCAGCCGCTCCACAGAGCATGAGATCCTCCCGGACCAGGGATCAAACCCGTGTCCCCTGCATTGGCAGGTGGACCCCCAACCACTGCGCCATCCGGGAAGCCCCTATATGAGGAATATTTAGAACAGTGCCCTGCAACAGTAAGGGCTGTGCAAGTTTTCTCTATGATAAAGACAAAGGTAATTATCATGCATATATTAAGTGACAATAAGGGCGCATTCTCTCCCTCACTCTCTTGCTCTCTCCTTACTCTTTTAACCAAAAGAGGTGTGATCTTAAAAGTTTGGCAACTACTGCTTTATTTTACTCTTTTGGAGGCAAAGAAACAAATGACTCTGGGCATCAGAGTAAAATCCCTCCCGAACTGCCTCCTCCAACTGAAGTCGGCCTCCAGCCTTGGGATCCGCCAAATTGCCTAACTCCTCAAGCGTTAAAAGAGGGCGCTAATATGCTAGGATTATTTCTCTTGTGCTGTCCTCTGGCCCAGCCCTGTCCAGGAGTTGGAGACAAACTGCTACACAGTGGTTCACCCTCTGATAACTGGGGGATGGAGAGACCAAGAAACAAGGCTCCACTGACAGCGGCTTCCCACTCCCTCCAAGGAAGAAGAAAGGGGTCTGTGTGCTGAGGCAGCTCCCTTGCCAGGAGCCCGGCAGAGCAGCTGCTGAGCCCTGGCCCTGAGCTCCCGCTTCCCCCATTTCCAGGCTGAGGTGCCAGGGAGTGGGAACATCAGCTGCAGTGAAAAGAAGAAAGAAGTGCATTGAGTTGTGCTCCTGCTGCCTGCTTTCCTTTCCTCTTTCACCCTTTCCAGTGACAATCGCATAGTCTGTATCGGCTCCTCTATCTCTCCTGTCTCCCTGGATGTTGCCATCCCAGATTCCTGTCTTCCTAAAGGGAAGTCCCAGAAGACCTTTCTGAAGTTCCAACCCCCACTCCAGGCTCCTCTCCTTTCCCCTCCCATCTGCCTCTCATGTGCTCAGACTGACTTATAATTTATGCAAATAAACGCAGATGATTATGTAAATGATGCCTTCCCTTTTCTTATCCCAATTCTGGTAACACTAGGAGAAAGTAACGATAATGATTAAATCCTGCCATTTGCAACAACATGGATAAAAATTGAGGGCATTATGCTAAGTGAAATAAATCAGGCGCAGAAATACTATATATATGATCTCACTTATACGTGGAGTCTAAACAAACCAAACTTGTAGATACAGTAGATTGGTGGTCACTGGAGGCTGGGGGGGAAGGAGGGTGATGAGTGAAGGTGGTCAAAGGGTACAAACTTAGAGTTGAATACATTCTGGGCATCTAATGTATAGCATGGTAACTAAAGTTAACAATACTATTTTGTTTTGCTGAGAGAGTACCTCTTATCTGTTTTCAACCCACACACACTCACACACACACACAAAGTAACTAGGTGAGGTGACGGTTGTGTGAATTAACCTTATGGTAGTCATTTCCCAGTATGTACTTATATCAAGTCATCCCGTACACCTCAAACTTACACACTGTTGTATGCCAATTATATCTCAATAAACCTGGGAAGACAACAGTAACTAAAAGATAGAAAATAGAATCAACGTGTAAAAGGTAAAGAGGCTGAAATTTAATCTAGAAAAGAAAATGCAATGGCTTTTTCACAGCAAGATTCAATTTCCACAGAGGATAAAATAAAAGAAGACTTTGACCCTCAAATTTCCATTAAAGCTTCAAATCTATAGCAGATTGGAGAGTCTGACTCCCTATATCCATTAGGTTTTCCCATTGAAATTAGGGGCTCTTAGGAAGTGGTCAAAAGGGCTAATTGCTATATTATACCAATAGCTCATGCTACTATATTGGAATACAGATTATATTACACACTGGAAAAAACACTGATTTTTCTGTCTTATAGACCAAATCTCTTCACAGAAAGAACCATAAATCCAACTGTTGAATTACTATTTTTAACACTCTTCTCATATGTGTAAGAATTAATAAAGCTGGCTTTTCATGAACCACATAAGAATAAGCATCTGGGTTTTTTAATTGAAAGGGTATTACAATACTCATTTTGGTAGACTGAACAAGATCTACAAGAAAATTATGTACATCTTATGTAATTCTTTTAAATTTGAGAAAGGTAATTGGAAGCCAACTACATGATGATCGCTGGAAATCTAATAATATCAAATGCTGTTATGGCTGAAATTCTCTCTCCAATTTCCACCTACTCAGATTGCCTATTATTTATAAAACTGACCCACATCACATCTACACACAAGCTCTAGGAGCCCACAGAACATTTTGTTGAAAGTTTTAAAAACACATCTTATGACAGAACTATCGTTAAACATATGAATGATATTCTATTGCTTGGTTAAAATTGTATGTCTAAATTGGAATTTTTAAGAAAACTTCTTAGCAGCACCATCTAGTGGGGAGTGTAGCAAAAATCCTACTCTCAATATATCCAGTTCATGGAATGATTTATTTAAAGTTTAACTCATTAATTTTGTTCCATTTTCTGACATAGAGTCTAAATTATGAGATATTACTGAGGACCAGTTGAATAACTGAAAATACAGAAGTAGAGCAAAACTTAGATTTTCTGCAACAGTTCAGATTTCAAATTTTCATACATTCTAATAACAAATATTTTTGAATTTTATAATTATGTAATGTTATTGTCTTAAATAAAAGTTTAAATTGTACAAAATGTCATTTTATTTTTAGTTCTCTGTAAGTATTTTTTAATGCAAATCACAAATTAGGAAAAATTTTATTGGATCATGCATTCTGTAATTACAGGTGGGTAGACAAGTCATAAGTCAGGTTACCAATGGAAATTTAGTTTTTATACCACCTTACATTAAACCGTGCTAGACAGTTTTAAACAGACAATCATTAGATGAGCAATCGTTCTACAACTTTCCTTCAGTGTTCCTAGGATAGCCTGGGCTAATCTCCAGCATGCAGAGCATGGGGTATAATATTTCAGAATGGCAAGCCTCAGACAAGGGGTAAATTAAGATTTTTACTTCTTCAATAATTACAGTTGACCCTTGAACAACACACTTTTCAACTGTGCGGGTCCAATAAACATATTGGAAAAATTTTTGGAGATTTGCAACAATTTGAAACAATTCACAAACGAACCACGTACCTAGAAATATTGAACAATTTAAGAAAAAGGTATATAAGAAATACATAAAATATATGTAGATACTAGTCTAGCCTAACATAGGCATAAGGTGAGTGATATTTAATATAAAATTAATAATGTGTTAGTTTTCTGTTATATAACTTTGCTTTCAAAGAATTACATTACTGTACAGTATGCCTCTCTCTGGTAATTGGGTAAACTGTGTATCACCCTACCATCACAGGTAAGTGGATTCTCTTAATACAACAATGTTTCCAATACTGTATTATGAATATGACTGTAACACTCTATGCCATAAAAATTTCATAACAATTCATTCATTAACATATAGGCTAGGCTACCATAAAGCAATAATACTGCTGCTGCTTTGTTATTGATGCATGAATCGTTATACCTGTAAATAAATACAAATTTCTTTTTCACATTATCTTTTCATTTTTGACATCTAGTGTTAGTAATAAGGATAACAGCTACCATGTTCTATATTGTATAAGACAATATTGATGTAGGTACTGACAGACAGATGATTCATCTTGTAAACAGACAACATAAACTAACTGTATTCATAAATACAGTACAGCCTGTAAATGTATTTTCTCCTCCTTATGATTTTCTTAATAACATTTTCTTTTCTCTAGCTCACTTTACTGTAAGAACACAGAATGTAATACATATAACATACAAAGCATGTGTTAATTGATGGTTTCTGTTTAGGGCTTCCTGTCAACAGTAGGCTATCAGTTGCTAAGTTTTGGAGGACACAAAAGTTATACATGGATTTCAGCTGCACAGGGGGTCAGCACCCCTAACCCCCACATTGTTCAAGGGTCAACTGGTATATTGAGCATCACCTATGTACCAGGCACTGGTCTAGGTTCCAATTAGAACAGCGAACAAAACACCCAAAATGCCTACTTTCAAGAAACTTACATCAGGGGAAGGGCCATAGAAAATAAGCAAATAAACAAACATATAATATGTCAGACAGTAATTGTGCTATGGAGAAAATGCAGGATCAAGGAGATAGGGAGTAACAAGGAAGGGGGGATGGTTGCTCTTGTATGTGAGATAGTCAGAAGGACCTTCTAACAAGGTGACATTGAAACAGAAGGTAAAAAAGGGAGAAAGCAAGCTATGCAGATAGCTGAGGGCCATGAGTTTCAGGTAGACAGAACAGGACTTGCAAAGGCCCTGGGGTGAGAGATTACTTGGCATATTCAGAGAACACCAAGGAGGTTGGCTGGGGCAGAATGATCTAAACAGAGAAATAGGGGCTGAAGTCAGAGAGGTAGTGGGACTACATAATGTAGGGCCTCGTGGCATTGTAAAGAATCTCGTTTTTATTCTAAATGATGTGGGAAGCCATGGAGCTTTTGAATAGAACAGCTGTTCTTGGTGTTGTGTGGATAAGACCACAGTACAACAAGGAGGGAAGCAGGGAGTCCCATTAGGATGCTTTTGCCTCGAGTGAGAGAGAACTTAGACCCAGCCGATAGCAGAGGAGGCAGTGATAAGTAGTAGGATTCTGGATTCATTTGCAGGTAGAACCACCAAGATTTGCTGATGGATTAGATGTGGAGAGTGAGATAAAGAGTCAAGGATGATGCTAAGATTTATGTCCTGAACAACTGGCAGGAAGGAATGGGGTAGGCTGCAGGAGAAGCCTGTATTTTCGGGGCTGGCAAATATTAAGAGCTTGATTTTGAACATGTTAAGATTCAGATCTCCATTAAACATCCAAATGTAGATGTCAAGTAGACAGTCAAACAGGGGAGAGGTGCAGGCTGAAGGTGTGACTTTAGGAGTTTTAGGTGTGTAGAGGATATTCAAAGCCTTGAAGCTAAATGAGGTCACCAAGAGAGTAGGTGTACATAGACAAAAGAAGAGGTTTAAAGACTATGCCCTGGGACTTTCCAACATTTATTGGTGAGGGAGAAAGAGAACCAGCAGTGGAAACTAAGAAGGAGGCTAGTGAGGTGGAGGAAATCAACAGAGGTGGTACCCTTGGATCAGATGAAGCAAGCTTTTTAAGGAAGAGGGAATGATTGATGAATCAAGTAGGATGAGAATCAGGAATTGACCATCAGATTCAGCAATAAAATAGCCACTGGTGACCTTGACAAAGGCATTATTGGTGGGGTGGTGGGGATACAAGTCCGATTGAAATAGGTTCAAGAGAGAATGAGAGGGAAGCAATGGGAAACAGTGAGAATAATCAGTATAGATGTTTGCTATGAAGGAAAGAAGTGAAAAGCGCTGGTAGCTGGAAGGGGAGACAGGATCAAGACTTTTTGAGAGAGAAGTTTTTTCTTTTTTTAATTTATTTTTGGCTACGTTGTGTCTTCGTTGCTGCCCTCGGGCTTTCTCTACTTGCGGCGAGCAGGGGCTACTCTTCTTTGCAGTGCCTGGACTTCTCATTATGGTGGGTTCTCTTGTCGTGGAGCACAGGCTCTAGGCATGGGGCTTCAGTAGTTGCGGCATGTGGGCTCAGTAGTCATGGCTCGCGGGCTCTAGAGCGCAGGCTCAGTAGCTGTGGTGCATGGGCTTAGTTGCTCCGAGGCATGTGGGATCTTCCCAGACCAGGGCTCGAACCCGTGTCCCCTGCATTGGCAGGCGGATTCTTAACCACTGTGCCACCAGGGAAGCCCAGAAATTTTTTCTAAACAAGAATTTTTTTAAGATGGAAGACATTACACAGTGTTTACATGCTGGTTGGAAAGAAGCCATACAAAGAGAGGAGATGATGAAGCAGAAGGAAGAGGAGAGGCTCCCTGGGGTGGTGCATTTGAGTAGGTGAAAGGGGATGGTATAAGAGCATAGTGGGGGAGTTGGGGGTTGAAAGGCACACAGATAGTTGGTTCACAGAAATAGGAGGGACAGCAGGATATATGAGCTCAGATGCAGGGGAGTGGATAGATGTGTTGGTGGGTACTTGTGGCAGGTCTCTTCTGATTGCTTCCATTTTTTTCTGTAAAGGAAGCAAGGGCATCAGCAGAGAAGGGGGACAGAGAAGGAGGCGATGGAATTCAGGAAAAGAGGGGGTATGAAATAGTCATGTAGAAGAGTGGGGAAACGAATGGCCTGGGGAAGTGTTCTGTATAATAATAGTATAGCCTCCTTGAGGTTAGTGGGCTTTAATTGTTTAGTGACCATTTCCTTCACAGAAGTCCAGTAGTAATATTCTACGTTATTCATTTGGCACATAACACATGTTACATCCTGTTTTCATTTATCTGTTTTTGAGAGTCCTACCTCTCTTTTTCTTCTAATTATACCTCACATGTTTCCAAAAAGGGGCTGAGACAATTTACATACAATAAAGAATTATTTTAAATGACATAAATGAGGGCTTCAGAAAAAAAAAAAAAAGTGTGGGCCAGTGCTGCTGACTGTGTGGGGTGGTCTATTTCTCAGGTGCAAAGTTATCAAGTCCACAGGGTTAATATACTAAACCCACATCTTCCAATCTGGCCTCTACCAATAAGAAAGGTGGTATTTGACCCCCACAATTACTTTTTATTTTATTTCTCGATTATTCAGAAGCTGGCTGGTGAAGCCACTCATTGGAGACTCTCTTTAAGACTTTAAGAATTTAGGCCACAAAGACGAAGGAATGTTCAGAAAACATTTAAGAATAGAGGATATTTTGCTGATGGAAACCGTGATTTCTAGAGGACTCAAGGGAAGAATTTAGAAAGCTGAGGAAGACAAGGCATCAGATTAGGAGATATACAGAGCTGTATAGGGATGAGAGTCCAGGTGATGAGGGGTGGCTGGGAGTTTGGGGCTTCTTGTAGTGAATGACCAAAGCAGGGACAAGGTGTGAGGAGAGTGATATGGAAGGTCGACAAGGCAGAAGCTGTGTACTGGACGCTGTGGTGCACGGTCCAGGTTCCCCCTTTCAGTACCAAGGCACTTAATCTCTCAGCTGCTGGGAGAAGCCAAGGACCGGAGTTCCCCCAAGGATATTCACCTTGGCTGAAGGTAGATGCCTTGTCCAAGGCCATGCCTCCCTCCCTGGGGGCAACCCACACCCAAAAAGGTGAAAGTACAAAGGCCAAACACCCCTGCCTCAATTCAGGACACCTCTGAAGGGCTGTCTGAGCCTCAGAGCTCCCCAAAGATCTACTGAAGCTTCTGCTACATCTGCCTCACAGTTCAACTCCTCCTTTTGCTCCTTCTTGCTTTCTCCACTCCCTTACAGGTGTTATACCCAGGAGCATTCACCAGTAGACTTCCTGCATGGAAATCTCTATTTCAGAATCTCTTTCCTGGGAAACTTGCTCTATGCCAATTGCTAACAGAAGTGGTCCTAGGAAGCAAAATCTGAAATGGGATTTTAGAGCTGGATTATAAACCAGCCAACTGGCAATGAAAATGTCATCTGGTGGTAAGTGGAGTATTGAAAGCACCTAGCATGCCGTAACTGCACAAAAGTTAAAACTTTCATCAGTGGAGAAGTTGGGATGGGATATCCACAGAAGGTAATGAGGGGATTTTTCAGGCCTTTAAGAGGTTACAGAAAGTTGTAATGGATTCAGAGGGCTGTTGCTGGGGACTATTCCTGTCCTGGAGAAATACAATAAAAGGTGTGAAGGTGATTAACTACCAATCTAAGACAAACTGTGATTTTCAGAGGGCTTCCCTGGAAGCATATAAGACAGATTTATCTCCTGTAGTCACAGGATAGAAAAAGCAGAGGTCAGGCCCAGGATTTAATTATGAGGGAAATGGAGTTTCAGAGAAGGGTGAATTCTCATGGCAATTCTGCTTTGCCAAAGTTAAGGCTTTGATTGAGAAGAAATGGGACCCTGCGACTGGCAATGGGGACATCTGGGTCAGTGAATTTGAAAATATCAAATTCTGAGTTCCCCTGAATACTTTGCGCCTGCAGAGGAGGCCGGCCCCTCCTTCCTAAAGACTTGCGTTTCACCCTTGCTCAAAGACAATTCAGGGGCTTCTGTTATGCAAGACACACACTCAGCTCGTGAAATAACTCCCCTCTTGGGCATCAGAACAATAACTAGAGTTAAGTCACAAAATAACCCATTTAGGGGAGTGTTAAGACTAAGGGAAGAAAGGGTTTATATCCTCAAGGAGGTATAGAATCCAGCCAAGAGGTGTTGGCAGAAGCTGGGAGACTATGTTTGGGAGTGTATCCTGAGGGTGCTGGATCAAGAGGGGCAGAACATGAACTTTGGTAGAGTGAGTTTACTGATGTGGAAACCTTTTCCATGATACAGGATTTAATGCCCAGGCAGGCTCTAGGACACACATTGCTAACACAGTGCTAGGTTGGCTCTTGGAGGCTTGGAGAAAGTGATGGCACACACGTAGTGAAGTAGATGTACTGAACTGCCATGGCAGGTGGTGGAAGAAGGAAAAAAAAAGACTCAGAGAGGTGGCTTGAGTGGGCAGTGGCAATGGCTTGGGTGGTTGGTCAGGGACCAAAAGGAGAAATATTGGAAGATAGGAGACAGCAAAAACTGGGGAATTGAGGGATGCACTGATGGGAGTGGGCACAAAGTGTGAAGAGCTGTGCATGACATGTTAATTCCATCCAGGAAACATCTACCACAGAAGATGAATTAAACAACCAAGTAGACAGAGTGACCAGGCTAGCAGACATCAACCGGCCACTATCATTACCCCCATTAGTGCTGCTGGTATAAGTGGCCCACGACAGAGAAGGCTTGGTTGTAGGGATGAAGCTATGCATGAGCCCAACAGAATGGACGCCCACTCATCAGGGCTGATCTAATTGCTGAATGTACAACTTGCCCCAGTTGCAAGTTGCCATGGCGAGACCAACCAACCACTTGGTGGTAAGCCAACTACATCAATATTCTTTAGTCAGCAGGTCAGTGATTCATCTTGACTGGAATTGACACATATTCCAGGGTTTTCCTTTCCTGACTGCAGGGCTTCCTTTTCCAAGGACTTCAAGAGGATCTGAGCCAGTAAAGTAAGAACTCACATAATATTGCATCAGACCAAAGGACATGCTTTAAAACAAATGTGGTACAGAGGTAGGCATATGACCATGGATTCCCTGTTCTGATCAGATACTACACCACCCAGAAGCTACTAGCCTTCCTTATAGAATAATGGAATATCTCTTAGAAGGTATTACTGAGGTTCCAGCTTGGAGATTATATCCTGTGAGGATGGAGTACCATCCTCCAGGATGCAGTTCACATCCTGAATCAATAACTGTTATATGGTGCTATGTCCCTAACACGTAAAATACAAGGTTATAGGAACCAAAGACTGAAAGTAGAAGTGGCCCCATTTATCATCACAGCCAGTGACCCACTTGGAGAGTTTTGTTTCCTGTACCAGAAATTAACACCCTGAGATCTAGAAGACATGGTTCCTAGAAGGGAAATGCTTCTGCCAGAAACACAGTAAGATCATTTTAAATCTATATGTGCCCATTCAGTCACTCCTGGCTTTTTGTGTCAAGGAAAGGAGTCCCCCCACTGGCTGGGTATTTGACCCCAATCACAGGAGGAGGCAGGACTATAGATAAAACATGAGCAGGGCTACAGAGAAAACTTGACCAACATAATTAGCAAGCCCGACCTTAGAATAGCATCCTAGATTCATCAAACAGAGAATGCACATTCTTTTCTAGCACACACAGCTGTTCATAAAAACTGATAACATGTGAAATCAGAAGAAGTCTATTACACATATACAAAAGAGTTGATAGCATATGGATCAATGGTTTCCAAACATCTTTGATCATGTACCTGCAGTGTTGCAGTTTCCCTGGGAAGCCCACTCTGAGACGGAGATGAGTGTGCAGATTGTTTAGGGAGGGCTCTTGGGACTAACACCTGTGAAGGAGAAGGGAGGAAGCAGGAATGAGCAGAGAAGTTCAGCTGCAATTGGATACCAACGAAGGCCCCAGCTCAATGTCCTTGGGAGCTCGAGAGCTATGTCAGCCCTTCAGAGTTGGGGCAAGAAGATCAGGTGCTTACACTCCTGAGTTGAGCAATCATTGAATACCAGCTATTTTTTAAAATTCATTTTTATTGGAGTATAGTTGCTTTACAATGTTGTGTGAGTTTCTACTGCACAGGAAAGTGAATCAGCTATATGGATACATATATTCCCCTCTTTTTTGGATTTCCTTCCCACTTAGGTCACCGCAGAGCACTGAGTAAAGTTTCCTGTGCTATACAGTAGGTTCTCATTAGTTATCTATTTTATACATAGTATCAATAGTGTATACATGTCAATCCCAGTCTCTCAATTCATCCCCCACAACAAGCTATTTTTGGAAAAAGTTGTGACCTTGAGCAAGGCAATCCCGAAAGAAGGCCATTTTCTGGTAACACTCCTACCAACTCGGAGAATAAAATTTTCATTCCTAAAAGAGGATCTGGGTAGCACATCACATAAATTTTGAGTATACATCTCTAATACATAATAATAGGATGTTTATAAATTATATACTTTTACTATTATATTGACATATATGACATTTTAAACACAATAACATAGAAGTTTATAAAGAGTGAGATAGTGATGAACTAAACAATGTATTAAAACATTTTGCATAGGTGATGGTTTCATACTGCTATTCACTAAGATAAGACACAATACACACTTAGGACAGGCAGACTTCATCATGAATGGTAGGTTGTAAGTCAATATTTCTAATAATCTTCTTGATAATTTCAATTTTTTGGCCAACTTCTTACCTGATCTGACTCCTTTGCTTGCATTATTTGTGTTATCTTCAACTGTTCTTTCTTTCAAAGATTATTTTTAAGGGTGCTTTCTTTGAAGGAATCTTTTGTGAGGGTTAATTTAGTTAAATTAAATAATTTAGTCTAAATACCCACTTAGCCCAGCATACATAATTTGCAATATTTCTCAATATGCTGAAAGCAAATGTAAGAGGGAGGATGCCACTGTCAACCTCTCTACATTTTGGAACTCGCCCTCTTCCCTCACGACACTCCATTCCTGACATGTGGCTGTCTGAGACACAACCTGGTGAGGACAGCAGTGTTCTTATCTACATGAAATATTTATAAAGATTAATCTCTCTCTCTTTTTTTTTGGGGGGGGTGGTACGCGGGCCTCTCACTGCTGTGGCCTCTCCCGACACGGAGCACAGGCTCCGGATGCACAGGCCCAGCGGCCATGGCTCACGGGCCTAGTTGCTCCACGGCATGTGGGATCTTCCCGGACCGGGGCATGAACCCGTGTCCCCTGCATCGGCAGGCGGACTCTCAACCACTGCGCCACCAGGGAAGCCCAGGGGCACCCCATTTTAGAGATCTCTGATCTAGTGAGCAGGTTTGTGCACCCCAGATCCAGCACCTCCCTTTTGGTCAGTGCTGAGAGATATTGCTTCTTGAATTACTCCTCTTTCCATCTTTCCTTCTGATAGCACATACTTTGTTAGTGTTTTTATCTCTAATCAGGTAGGAGTCAATTTGAGGTTTAAGTAGGCCTGTGAGACTGTTTCCTACTAAGTCGATTTAATCCTTTCTGCTATCCCTTTGTCCTTGTGGTCTAGTTTTTAAATTATGTTCAGGTTCTTGGTGGTGTCTCCATGAATTGCCTACAACAATTATATGTGAAACATAACATACAAGTTTATTAGCAATTCAACATCAAGTTGAAAAAGACATCACACTGGCAAAAAAATGTTTTTCTTAAAACAAGAAATCCTGTTTAATGAGATTAGATTCTCAAAGCTGCCTGTGTGTCAGAATGACCTATGGCACTGAGAAAAACAGAAACAAAACAAAACAAAACCCACTCATTCTCGGACCCCACCTGCATTACTTAGGGTCAGCTGCGAGGAATTAAAGAACTACAAAAACAGGGTCTTACCCATAATGGGAGTTGATTTCTCTCTCACACAAATGACTGTTGGAAGGCAGAGTAGCAACTCTGCTCCATGAGGTCTTGGGGGACCAAGCTCTTTGCAGCCTTCCTTTCTGCTAATCCCTAGGGAATTTTGTCCTTGTGGTCCAGTATAGTGGGTTGACCTCCAGCCTTCACATCTATGTTCCAGGCAGCAAGATGGAGGAAGGGGAAAAAAAAGAAACTGGAAAAGGATGCATATCATCTGATCCTTAAGGTAGTTTCCCAAAATCTGCCATGTGACACTGCCACTTACATCCTATTGTCTGGATCTCAGTCACATGTTCACAACTGGATGCAAGAGAAGCTGACAATAATACTATTTATTCTGAACAACCAAATACTCAGCTAAAAATTGAGAAGTTTATTGCTAGAGAAGAGAAACTTTGGGAGACAGCCAACAGTCTCTGCCAAAACTTACAAATCAGCGATTCTTTAGGCCTTGGCGGTCTTCAGGAATCCAAGTGCACTTATGATTTGGTTGGAGAAGGTTTTGCTGTACCCCATCCTAAGGATCTCATATTATGTCCAGAATTAGCAACTGCTTCTGTGCTCTCTTAGAGAAGGTGGAAAGATGGACACAAGGTCGATTGCATCAGCTCTGTGCCTATCATTTTATCAGATGCTTTCAGGCATCACTCAGCTAGGCTATTTTAGGTTTGGTGAAAGAGAACAAATAAATATTACAATTAAAATACCCTGGAATTCTTTTGACAAGAATTAAAAGCCCTGCTCATCTCTCTCACGTTCCTCTTTCTCAGGGTGCTAGAAAAAAAAATACTAAGAAGAACAGACAAGACGTACAGTTGAACCTTGAACAAGGCTGGGGTTAGGGGTATTGACACTTCTCCCAGTCTAAAAATCCATCTATAATTTATAGTGGGCCCTCCATATACATGGTTCCTCAGTATCCATGGTTCCCCTGTAACAGCAGATTCAATCAACTGTGAATGGTGTAGTACAAAAGTATTTACCACTGAAAAAATGGAATTTTTCAAACCTGAGCTGTTCAAGGGTCAAATGTAATCTTTTCTAAAAATTTGGTCCACTGGAGACACCAATCTAAATGGAGACTTTCCCTCTACTTTTGTCAACTTTGTTTAGAGAGATACTTACAGCAATAAAGAGAAGAAACTGTTTTGGGGCTTGAAACCTCTACACGGCGTGCCCTGGAAACAATACTGGGTGTTGCACAACTCTACAGGGTACTGTTCACATTATTTCTATGTGAACGGCAGTCCCTTGGAGCAGGGTATAAATGGTGTCCCTCAGAGTTGTGTAAGGTTGCTGTCCTGCAGGGAAGCAGTGTAACTTGTCTGTTAATATCGAAATACACGTAAACTGGCAAAATAATCATGTGGCATTGACAGTCCCAAGAAGAGTCAAAAACTATTCTGTTCTTGAAGAAAGCTGTTTCTAAACATAGTCCAGAGAACTTGATTTATATTAATTTCATCAATGGCTACCAAGAGGGTTCAGCTAATCTAGTGAATCTGCAACATTTCTGAATTTCTAGGTGTCTATTCTAAAGACAAGTGTAAGACCCTAGAAATTTCAGGTTTCTACAGTGCTGTGGAATATGATTTGCGTGCACATTTCTGTCACATCATTAATCAGGGGAGTTTAGGATCCCTCACTTTCTTTCTTGCGAGCACACCTGTTCCTGCTGGAAATGAATAAGTAGATAGCAACCGCAGCTGCACGGTGGCTTTCCTGATTTAAGGAACATAATTAGTCTCATCTTTAAAGCTGGAGTATTATGTCAAAGCTTCAAGGGTGCCTCTAATATGTAGCTCTTGTCAGAGTCAATTACCATTAGAACATATTTTTAACATGTCATTTAGAATGTGTTTTTTTAAAAAAAGATAGTTTTAAAATTATTAACAAAAACAAAATAAGTCTTTAAGCAAGTGCATTTTCAATAATGGGATGGGATATCCTGGAAAGGTTTCTTCATATTAGCCACTGCTGTTTATGGGACCCAACAGTTTGAATCAGTCTTGCCTCCTTTGACACAAAATAAGGATAATTGAACTCATGCTTCTTCTTCCCATTTTATATCAATATATAAAGTATTGGTCCTTAACATTTATTGGGTCATAGACATGTCAGAGAATACAATGTAAGATATGGCACGTTTTCTAAGCAATGCACTCAGATACATATACACAAATGTTAGCACAAAGTTTCAGGGATTATTGACTCAAAATCTATTCATAGACACTCTAGTTTCAAAACCCCAATCTAAAGGAGAATGTAGGATGAAAATAAGTTTTAAGAACTCAAAAAAAAAGAGAACTCAAAATTGAAATCTACTCAAGGTCTAAAGAAGAAAAAGTTGATGTGTGTATGAATTTGAAATAAGTTTACATTAATTTGAAACTAAGACACTTTGGAGACAGAGTTACTATTTTCAGGAATTTTTTTCTATTGATGTCTTTAATTTCAAGGACCAATTTATATAAAATCCAGCAATACACATCTCAAAAATTATTCTAAATTGAACTACAACTCAAAGCACACTCTAGAAGTTTTTTTGGTTTGTTTTGTACAATGGAAAACTTATGCTATATTCCTTCAAGATTTCTCTATCAGAACTTTTGGTAATTTTGTTTGGGTTCACTGGTGAAAATATTGTAAAAAAAAACCAGTTCATTTACATCATCCTGAAGGACAATAACCTAAGCCCATTTGTTTGTTTGTTTACTTATTTATTAACTGTATTAAGATATAATTCACATACCATACAGTTCACACATTTAAGGTATACAAGTCAATGGTTTTTAGCAGATTTACAGAGTTATGCAACCATCACCACAATAATTTCAGAACATTTTCATCAACCCAGAAAGAAACCTTGTACCCATTAACAACCACTCCCTATTCCCCACCCCCAATCATTCCAGCCTTAGGCAAGCTGTAATCTGCTTTCTATCTCAATAGATTTGCCTATTTTTTCACTTAGCATAATATTTTCAAGGTTCATCATGTTGTAGCATGTATTAGCACTTCATTTCTTTTTATGACTAAATAATATCCTATTGTACGGCTATTCTACATTTTATTTATCCATTCATCAGTTGATGGACATTTGGGTTGTTTCCAATGTGGGGCTATTATGAATAATTCTGCTATAAACATTTGTGTACAAGTTTTTGTGTTGACTAGCCCCTCAACATTTAACCATACAAGGCAAAAAGTAAAAAGAGTTCTTATAACAAAATTAAACAAAATTTGTTTTACAATAATTTTAGACTTGCTAAGATTTCATACCCAACATCACAAAGGCATATCATGACCGGGAAATGCATCATGACTTTATCACAGAATTAGACGAGGTTAGATCCCTGAGATCTCTTCTTACACTAAGTCAACAACTTAACTACTTTCCATTACTTCTGTCTGACTAGAAGAGTAAATAAAGACCAGGTTGTGGACATCCAGTGGTCTTGAGGAAATTATCATAAAATGTTACTGAGCCTCTTGCAAGCAGCAAGGACAACTGTGCACATGGGCCTTGGACAGAAGTGTTATATTGAGCATGACTTGCCAAGCTATCCTGACCTCCCTATTCTGGTCTGAAGTATGTGGTTTCCTCACCAACTCTCAATTGTGTTTTGCCTAAACTTCAACACTGTTCTGCCATTGATACTCTGCCTCTGACTACTGCCTCTGCCTCTCCCTTGGCAGCTTTCCAAGCTCACTCATAGAGACCCTCACTGCTGACTCTACCCTGCCAACCATCTTCACTCCACCTCTGAGACTGAAGTGAAATGTATCATAGGCTTCCTTGCTGGATTAATGCCCCTCTGGACTCTAGGTCTGTCAAGTGCTGTGCAAGATGCTCAGGGGTGCATGGTGAGTGTCTGTTGAATGAAGGGTTCATAAGATTTCCTATCAGTGCTACGTGTGTGAGGTTGAAAGGGCTCAAATGAATTTATACACGTATCAGTGAATAATTAATGACATATTTCTCCAATGATCAAAGAACTTGGGAACCTCAACTTATTCCTGAGGCTCTTTCCTTAGTGATTATGGTGTTAACATAAGTTTATTCACTGAGATTGAAATAATTTATCTGATAGGGACAGATTCCCAGGCATAGGAAGCACATTCCTAAAGATCTGACCCATTAGAATCTTCATCAGACAAAGACCCAAAGAAGAGTTTTAGCTGGCCAATTACTTCTTTTGCTTTGCATTTCAGAGCAATCTTACTTTGGATCTTTGGATTTAGCTTCACTGAAATTCAGTGAGCACTACCTGATGCCAGCATGTGAGGCAAAACCTGAAAGGCTGAATCACAATTTACTGCTGGGGGGTCCTGCCAAGCTTTGCCACTCTTTCAGAGGAGGGTTTCCCTGGGAAGCCAGTTTTTTCAGATAGTCACAAGGCTCCAGTTGGGGAATATCAGGATTCTGCCTGTGATATTTCTGCAACTTCTCTACCACTGTGGGCAACCCAACTGTGGAAGCATAGAACATGGGCCCACCCCTGTGCCTTGGCCATCCATACCCGTGTAAATAGACCACATCAATGTGCTCTGGGGTAGCCGCCATCCCTTCTCCCAAGATGCGGAATGCTTCATTGATGAGTGAATATAAGCAGCGCTCGAGGATCTCATCCCGGCTAATGATACGTGGTTCAATGTGATAGGTTTCTCTGTACTGTGTCAGAAATTTGGAAAGCCAGGGATTAGGTTTGTGAATCCTACCCAACGGCTTATCATAAAGGTACCAACCCTCACCTGTCTTCTGGCCAAATCGTCCTGATTCACAGAGCATATCAGGAATTGGGCAATATCTCCAGCTGCCTCGCTTTCGGGAGGGAGTTCCTGGAGGCAATGTAGGTCCAGTAAGACCTTGCCCTTTTCGGGATTTCCAACCTACATCCAACCCAGCAAGATCAGACACTCTAAAAGGTCCCATTTTGAAACCAAACTCTTCCAGCACCTGATCTATCTCCTCTGGTTTACTGCCTTCTTCCAATAAGAAATATGTCTGATTATAATAAGGCTTCAACATTCGATTCCCAACAAATCCAAAACAGTTGCCTACCACTACTCCAATTTTGTTAATCTTTTTTGATAAATTCATAATAGTGGCAATGGTAGTGGGGGAAGAGTATCGGCTGGGAATAACCTCTAACAACTTCATGACGTGAGCTGGTGAGAAGAAGTGGGTGCCAATGACCAAGTGAGGACGATCACTGGAAGAAGCAATCTCATCAATGTCCAGGGCTGAAGTGTTGGTGCACAGAAATGCTTCTGGCTTGCACACGGCTGACAGTTCAGCAAAGACCTGTTTCTTCAGGTTCCTTTCCTCAAATACTGCTTCAATAACTAAATCTACACCACTAAGCTCTTTTATAGATGTAGTTAACCTGGGTTTTGGTCCTGACCAAGAGTGGCCACTCTGCTGCATTTTGGACACTTCCTTTTCTAAGATGGAGGTTATTATCTTGTTTGCAGTCTCTAGCTGCTTCTTGTCTGATTCTACAGCAATCACAGGGATTTTGGCCATTGCAAAAGATATGGCAATGCCTCGGCCCATTGTTCCCAAGCCTGTAGATAAGAGTGAAGGAGAAAAAGAATGATTCAATGGTATTGGCAACTGAGAAATTACTCAGTGAATGGAAGGCTTCTGTGGAAACGTGGCATTCAAAGATACAAATTCAAGGACTACAAATGGATTGAATACTAGTTAAGGCTAGGCACTGTATTAAGTGATTCAGAAGGTATAACAGTAAGTAGGATTCACACACAAACACACACATGCTATTAGAAATAATAAACAAGTTCAGCAAGGTTGCAGGATACAAGATCAATATACAAAAATCAGTTTTATTTATATATACTAGCAATGAATAATCTGAATATGAAATTAAGAAAACAATTCCACTTATAATAGCATTAAAAAGAATACTTCAGAATAAATTTAAGGAAGAATTGTAAGACTTGTACACTAATAACAAAAGAACATTGTTGAAAGAAATTAAATAAAACCTAAATAAATGGAAAGACATCCCATGGTCGTGGATCAGAAGACTTAATATTGTTAAGATGGCAATATTACCCAAATCAATCTGCAGATCCAGTGCAATCACTATGAAAAATCCAACTGTTTTTTTGGCAGAAATTAACAAGCTGATCCTACAAGTCATATAGAAATACAAGAAATCCAGAATAACCAAAACAATATAGAAAAAAAAAAGAACAAACTCTTTCCAATTTCAAAACTTTTGACAAATCTACACTATTCAAGACAGTGTGATACTGGAATAAGGATAGACATATAGATCAATGAGATAGAATTGAGAGTCCTGAAATAAACTCATACATTTATGGAAAATCAATTTTTGACAAGGGTGCCAATATGGGGGGAAAGAATAGTCTTTTTCAACAAAGGTGCTGGGACAGCTGATATCCACATGTGAAAGAATTTTGTTGAACTTCTACCTCACACCATATACAAAAGTAGATCAAAGTGGATCACTCAAAGTGGATCAAAGGCCAAAGTAAGAGCTAAAACTGTAAAACTCTTATGAGTAAATCTTCATGACCTTGGATTAGGCAACAGTTTCTTAGAAATGACACCAAGAGCATAAGCAATAAAAGAAAAAAATAGATAAATTGGACACTATCAAAATTAAAAACTTCTGTGCTTTGAAGGACACAATAAAGAAAGTGAAAAAACTCTCATAGAATAGGAGAAAATATTTGCAAATCATATATCTGATAAGGTACTTGTATCAGAATATATAAAGAACTCAAACTCGACAATAAAAAGACAGCTCAATTTAAAATTAGGCAAAGGAATCTGCAGCAACATCAATGGACCTAGATATTCTCATACTGAGTGAAGTAAGTCAGACAGAGAAAGACAAATATCATATGATATCGCTTACATGTGGAATCTAAAAAAAGGGTACAAATGAACTTATCTACAAAACAGAAATAGAGTTACAGATATAAAAAACAAACATGGTTACCAGGGGGTAAGTGGGGGGAGGGATAAATGGAAAGATTAGGATTGATATAAACACACTACTATATATAAAAGAGATAACTAATAAGGACCTACTGTATAGCACAGGGAGCTCTACTCAATACTCTATAATGGTCTATATGGGAAAAGAATCTAAAAAAGAGTGGATATATGTATATGTATAACACTCACTTTGCTGTACACCTGAAACTAACACAACGTTGTAAATCAACTATACTCCAATAAAATTTTTTTTTTTTTTTTTTTTTTTGCGGTACGCGGGCCTCTCACTGCTGTGGCCTCACCCCTTGCAGAGCACAGGCTCCGGACTCTCAGGTTTAGCGGCCATGGCTCACGGGCCCAGCCGCTCCGCGGCATGTGGGATCTTCCCGGGCCGGGGCACAAACCCGTGTTCCCCGCACTGGCAGGCGGACTCTCAACCACTGCGCCACCAGGGAAGCCCTCCAATAAAAATTTTTAAAAAATAAAATAAAATTAGGCAAAGGATCAATTAAACATTTCTCCAAAGAAGATATACAAATGGCCAATAAGCATATGAAGAGATGCCTAACATCATTAGTCACTATGGAAATGCAGAACAAAACCACAATGAGCTACCACTTCATACCCACTAGGATAGCTATAATTTAAAAAGACAGACAATAACAATTCTGGTGAGGATGTGATACCCTGATTCACTGCTGGCAAATTGTAAAATGGTGCTGTTGCAGTAGAAAACAAGCTGGAAGTTCCTCAAAATGTTAAACGTGCAGTTACCATACGATCCAGCAATTCCATTCCTAGGTAGGTAGGTAGGTAGGTATATACATAACCCAAGAGAAATGAAGACATACATCCACACAAAACTTGTACATAGATGTTCATAGCAGCATTATTCAAAATAGCCAAAAAGAAGAAACAAGCCAAATGTCATCAACATGGATAAACAAAAGGTGGTATGTCTCTCCAGTGGAATATTACTCAGCCGTAAAACTAAATGGTACATCCTATAACATGGATGAGCCTTAAAAAACATTATGCTAAGTTAAAGTTGGATGCAAAAGTTTACTTGTTATATGATTCCATTTATATGACATGTCCAGAATAGGAACATCCACAGAGACAGAAAGTAGATTAGTAGTTGCCAGGAGCTGGGAGGATGGGCAATGAGGAATAACTGCAAATGGGTACAGGGTTTCTTTTTAAAGTGATGGAAATGTTCTAAAATTTTTTGTGGCAATGGCTACACAACTTTATGAATATCTAAAAACCACTTAAGTGTACTCTCTTTTTGGTGACATTGTTACTATGTCTTTTAAAAATGTTGTAATTGCAGTAAAATACATATAACATAAAACTTAACATCATAACCATTCCTAAGTGTACAGTTCAGGGGCATTAAGTACATTCACAGAGTTGTGCAACCAGCACCACCACCCATCTCATCTCCAGAACGCTTTTCATCTTGCAAAACTGAAACTCTGGGCTTCCCTGGTGGCGCAGTGGTTGAGAGTCCACCTGCCAATGCAGGGGACGCGGGTTCGTGCCCCGGTCCGGGAAGATCCCACATGCCGCGGAGCGGCTGGGCCCGTGAGCCGTGGCCGCTGAGCCTGCGCATCCGGAGCCTGTGCTCCACAATGGGAGAGGCCACAACAGTGAGAGGCCCGCGTACCACAAAAAAAAAAAAAAAAAAAAAAACCTGAAACTCTGTACTCATTAAACAATAACTCCCCATTTTGCCCTCTCCCCAGCCCCTGGCAACCATCATTCTACTTTCTATCTTTATAATTTTGACTACTCTAGTCTTTTTCAACAAAGACTACTCTAGGTGCCTCATAAAAGTGGAATCAAATAGTATTTGTCCTTTTGTGACTAGCTCATTTCTCTTAGTAGAATAGCCTCCAGGTTTATTCATGTTGTAGCGTGTATCAGAATTTCCCACCTTTTAGGACTGAATAATAGCCCTTTGAATATATATATATACCACATTTTGTTTATTCATTCATCTGTTAATGGACATTTGGGTTTCTTCCACCATTAGTCCACTATTGTGAATAATTCTGCTATGGACATGATTATACAAATACCCGTTTGAGTCCCTGCCTTCAATTCTTTTTGATATACCCAGAAGTGGAATTGCTGAATCATATGGTAATTCTATTTTTAATTTTTGGAGGGATTGCCATACTTTTTTTCAGCAGCTGCAGCATTTTATGTTGAATTGTACTCTTTAAATGGGTGAATTTTATGACATATGTTTCACCTCAATAAAACTGTTATTAAAAATATGAGTAGTACCAACCCTCAAGGAACTTATAATCTAGTGGTGGGAAAGGAAAAAGTTCATAAATATCCACCCTTAAAGGTAAAGTAAGTGATGAGAGAAGTTCAAATTTCTTTGGTGATTCAAAGGAAAGGGATTATTTTTGGTTGGATGAGTCAAGAAAAACTTCAAGATAAAGATATTTGAAGAAATATTTAAAGAAAGATCAAACTAAAACAGTGAAATTGGAGAAGTTGAACCACCCAGCTGGGAAAGGGAAAAGAAAAGTGAGAAATATTTTTTAAAAAGGCAAGAAGGGGGCTTCCCTGGCGGGGCAGTGGTTGAGAATCTGCCTGCCAATGCAGGGGACACGGGTTCGAGTCCTGGTCTGGGAAGATCCCACATGCCGCAGAGCAACTAGGCCTGTGAGCCACAAGTACTGAGCCTGCACGTCTGGAGCTTGTGTTCTGCAACAAGAGAGGCCGCGACAGTGAGAGGCCCGCGCACCGCGATGAAGAGTGGCCCCCGCTCGCTGCAACTAGAGAAAGCCCTCACACAGAAACGAAGACCCAACACAGCCAAAAATAAATAAATAAATAAACTAATTATTTAAAAAAAAAAAGGCAAGAAGGATGGAAAATGTAGAAAAATTATTCGATGGCAAAGAGGTTGCTATTTCTTTCCCACACCATTTCATTTTCTTCCTGGGCACATAGAAGCCTGTACTTTCTAGACCTCTGGTATCCTGGTAGGGCCTGTAACTAATTCTGGTCAAGGGAATGGGGAAGAGGGTGGTGTGGGATCACGACTGGCCCCTAAAATCACCCACAAAATCCTTCATTACCACCTGGGTATAGAGGATGCAGAGAACAACTCTGAGGCTTTGGAGGAGACCCTAGAGCAGATGCTGGCCTGCAGGTTGCATCCAGCCCACTGCCTGCTTGTGTACTGCTGGTGAGCTAAGAATATTTTTACATTTTAAATAGCTGAAAATGAAAGAATAAGAATATTTTGTGACACAGGAAAATTATATCAAATTCAAATTTTAGTGTCCATAAATAAAGTTTTACTGGAATCAATCACACTGATTTGTTTTTGTATTGTCTATGGCCGTGTTTTTTCTTCAGTTACTTTAATTATAAAAATCTTTCATGTTCTCAAAAAAAAAAAAAAAGGAAAACCAGAAGGCAACAGTCTAGTACAGAAATATACAACCAGAAGATATTACCACCAACCAGGTCCGACAACTAAATCATGTTGGGGATTCTGAAAATAAAAGCACACTAATACAAAGTAGTAAACCAGTGGTTCTTATATAATCAGGGATGGAAAAATGGGTCAGTAGGCCTGGAAAACACCATTCCTGAAAAAGAAACACTGTAAGAATATAAACCATAACTCTACAGTAAAAAGTGACCAGGACTTTCCATTCAGACATGGGTGAATCTAAAAAGGTGGTGATGCCATCTACTGATCACATGACCTTTTAAGGAACTGTAAAAAAGCATAGAAACAGTAGGTAAAATGTATCTACATCTCATAAAATTAAAATGTCTCTGGCTAATTTATCTTTGTATTTACCTTTCTGCTTAAGACATGGAGGTCAGAAGTAACCCACAATGAACAGAGAACCATAGAATATTAACTATTCTTGAAAGCATAAAAACCAACTATAATCCTTACATATGTTCCTTAAATTATCACCAAGTATTATTAAGTGACCTCTAGTGAACACCTGTAATCATTAAACCACAAGTCAAAGTCTGTGACTGCTTTCAGTATCATACTCAACTGAGAATGCAAGACAAAACTGGCCAACGGGACTTGTTAATTTCAGAAATCAAAGTAACTAAACTTTTTAATAGCCACAATTTAAATGTAGAATGTAAGGTTTTAACGATTTCTATCTTCCATATTTTTAACAAGCCATAAAATTGTGCTAGGTTTTCTGGTTAAAGTGATTGCAAATTTGGACCCTAAGGTTAAATCCTGGAGGTTAATTTTATATCAGGTCTGTATTAGCCACATTATAGCTACAATCCACTATCCTTTTTACAGAAACCCTTCCAATTTAAGACTCTGCAAGTTGTATACTGCCAAAAATGCCCATGAAGATTTATAAGAGCAGTGTAATATTGATGTACCATATTACTTCCATGAATTCTTAGCTATCTTGCCTTGCTTGATCCTAACAAAGGTTGTAAGAAGCTATGAAATGCCGAAAGACAAAAGGCCCAAAGCCCGAGCTCCCAGTAAATCAATAGGCCGTCTTAAAAGTGTCTTCTGTAACAAGGCTCATACTGAACTCCACTGACACCAGATCTCCCCCTGTGACACCCAGGACTCTCCTCCCTTGATATGTGCATGAAAGGTGAAGAAGGACAACCGGAAATAATTTGTTTAGGATCTGTATCTTATAAAACATCCTTATCGATTAATACAATGACATCTTTTATATTAAAGAAAGTCAGCACAGCATAATCCAAAACTATCTTTAAATAGTACATTTAAGGAAACTAAGCCAAAAGACTGTTGCATTATGATTTAATCTAATTGCACAAAATTTGAAATTACAACTCCTCTAGATTTCTAAGAAGAAGGTTATGCATGCCTCCATATTCAATTCTGCATTGTTGCATTTAAACCAGATAGTGAATTTCACAACATGATGGATCAATTTAGAATTTCCATGCAACACCTCAAATTATATAAAATGGAAGCAATTTTTAAAGCTTTGTGGAATGTTTAAAGTTCTACTTTGTGCTAAAGTTTTTTGGGTTTTTTTTGTTTGTTTTTTTACCAGCAACTTTGGATTATAATGTATCAGGTGGCTATACTTTAAAATGCTGATCACTGAATATCGTGGACTTTGAACTGGCTCCTACTCCTAAAAATGTATCACCACTTAAGTAGACAACCAAAAATTCCCTTCACTTCAAAAGTCTCAAATTGTGTTTCTTACAAAATAAGATTTGTGTAACAAACTGCCTTCTATGGGACCAGAACTATGGTAATAGTGGGTTCAACCATGTTAGTGGGTTCAATTATGTTAATATTTTATTTTCAAAAGCACTTTACAAGAAAATGTAAGTATGGCTTCCAATAGGAATGTTATACCTGGACTTGATTGGTACCAAGCTCAGATTTTAGTTTTGCAAGGAAAAACAGGCTTTCAGGTTAAACAACAATTTGTAACCAAAACTTTAATCCCAAGGATTCTCACAAAACATATTACAAATGACAGCATGAAAAAAAATCTTGCACAGTAACTCAAAGTTCAGCTCTACAATGTACCCTTAAACTAACAGGACATTGGTATATTGAATAGTCTCAAATTTCCAAATAATATTACAAAGAGCTATGTATTCATATACAGCAATCACAGAAGGAACTTATGACCTAAAGCAAAGGTAAACTAACTTTCTTGAAACTTCTTAGATTCTAAATCCACCAGACAATCTCTTGTCCAGGGTGAAGACTAGTGGAATTTTTAAACCTCTAATCTAGGTTAAGGGTGCAGCTTTTATTTTTACCTGCTGGCTTGTGTTCACAGCAGCTTTTAAAGACTGCTTGCTTAACTACAGCTGCATAGCCCAGCTACAGAAAGTCTTTTCAATTTTTGCCAGTTTTGTTTCCATAATATTAAACATCACACTTTAGCTGGACAGGAGTTAGAGGTTTATTATCAGTCTATGCAAGACTAAAAATTCAAAGCAAATTCAATTTTGCATAAGGGAACATTGTAAAGTAACAATTCTTGATATTACATGCCTCATATAATCCATTTCAAACCATAGAGAATTACATCTTTATGTGTCACTGTTCCAAGAGACAAACAAATGTGAACAGCTAAAACATTTTAAAAATGCACCAAACTTACGAAGTCTCAAACAAAACTTGAATTTTCTGTACATACTCCTGTCAAATGAAGTTATTTCCTGTGCACCACTCCTCTTGCAAACTGGTCTTCTATTTCCTTTCATTTGACCTGGATCGGCTAGGAGACCCAGAGAAAGATCAGGACGGCTTGTGATTTCTCTCCTGGGACAGTGATCTCTCTCTTCTCCTATATCTAGAAAGGGACCTCCTCCGGCTGCGGGAGAAGCTTCTCCGTCTTGGAGATGTGTGGTGAGGTGGAGGACTCCTCCTCCGATAATCATTTCGAGGGCGACGACCCCAAGAACGAGGCGGCCCACGATTTCAACGATTTCTCTTTTCCCCATTCGACAGTTCTACTCTTACTCGGCGGCCACATAGTGTTCTCTCATCTAGCTCTTGGACAGCATCGGCTGCATCTCGGGATCTTCAAATTCAACAAAAGCGAAGCCGGGAGGGTTTCTAGCAACCCACACACTTCAGAGTGGTCCACAATAGCCAAAAGCTTGTTCCAATTCAGCCTTGTTACCATTGTTTCCGAGATTACCTACATAAACTTTACAGTCCAACGGACAGGAATCACGATGCATTTCAAGATCTCGGGTTAGAAACGCGAAGGCTCAAATCCACGCACCCTCAGCTGGGTCTTCCCGGTCCCCTCCCGCCTGGCACCCGCAGATGCTCTCGCACACCCGTCGTCCACGAAATTGCTCTATGGCTGTTTTTGTCCTCAATAGCAGAGTTGAGTAGTTGCAACAGAGACCATATGGGCCCAAAAGTCTAAAACATTTACTATCTGGAACTTTACAGAAAAAATTTGCTGACCCTTATTATCCAGGAGGATGGCAGAGCCTCTACTTGGAAAGAACCTGGTTCTAGAATTATTGTGGAGTGAGGAGGAAAATGATCTTTATTGTGCTAAGCCACTGAGATTGTTATTTGTTACAGCAGCAGGTTACCTGTTACCTAACCAACCCACTGTGGATGTTTTGTGAAAGACATGTATATATAACTCTTCTACACTTTACAATGACTAGCTTTGGGATTGTTTTTTTTTTTCAATTGAAGTTTAGTTGATTTACAATATTCTTTAGTTTTAGGTGTACAACATAGTGATTCAAAATTTTTATAGATTATACTGGATTTAAAGTTATAAAATATTGGCTATATTACCTGTGCTGTACAATATATCCTTGTAGCTTATTTATTTTATACATAGTAATTTGTGCCTCTTAATCCCCTGTGGCAATTGGTTTTGAATAAAGAATGTTATCAATAATAAGAAATCACTGATTTAGTTTCTCTGGAATATATTTAATTTTTAAATTGTATTAAATTATTTAATATAATATATATATTAAATTATTTAAAACATTTAGGTTTCCAAATTTACTAAGCATCTGCATTTCACTCAGTAACAAGAGGGCTGGATAACTCTCACTATTGTAGCAGCTTGTATCCTAAACTTTGGCCTGGGTAAATAGGAGGTAGAGTTGGGGGTTCAAAACCCTGGCCTCCTAGCTTTCGGTCCCAAGCTGAAAATTCCTACCATGTAGAGATTATAAACTCACAGGGACAATAAGGACTAATGAGAAGTTTATGTGAAAGTGCTTTGTAAAGTATAATGTCATGCAGGTGATATCTCAGAACTGAACACAGCGGGGAAGGAAGGCCACCTGGTGAAGATGGAGCAGAGCTCCTCGGCGCTCACCTCTCAGAGCAGGTCTGCTGAAGGACCGCTGGCGCTCCAAACAGCTCATAATCCAAACCACAAAGTGGGCCAGACTAGTGCTTTTTAGAAGTGTCTTAGCTATAACTTTAGATCTTCTTCAATTCTATAAACTGATACTTTTCATTTAATCACTGAAACAAAATATACATGAAAACAATATCTATTTCTTTCAAAAAGTTCTTAGCTACTAACTTCTATTTTCACAACCTTGTGGTCTCAAAGTTCTCAAGAACAAAGGGCTGAAAGACCAAACTTTTCACTGTTGGTAATTATGTTTTCATAGGTATATATTGCATTTACATTGAATTTAGTTTCTTAATTTTTCCTCATTAAACACACACAGACAGGGACCAGGAGTCCTACTCCTGTACCAAATCACTGCCTTTAACTGCCATGGAATTAAATCTAGTCAAGAACCTCTTCTACTCAGAGAAGTAAATAAAGGATAAGGGATGCTTTGACTACTGGTTCTGCAGTGTTTGGTCAACTGCAGTCTTCTCCCCTTCTGACAGCCCTGAGAGTCCAGGTGAGGTGGGAGAATGTGAACTTGCAGTTTGTGCCGACCTGATCTGAGAACATAGGCTTATGGAAGTGCAAAGTTGGGCTCATCAGGGCTGGGGTTTTGCCAGGGGGCATAATGAAAGGATGAGTCGTGGCATTTGAGGACATTGGTAAGAGAGTAATTGAAGTGATGACTGGAACTGAAAACTGAATAGAGAAGAAAGTAAAGATAGGGGGAGCTGATCAAGTAACACATGTACTAGTTAGAATAACCGAGAAAGGGATGTGGGAAAATACAAGGTTGTGGTGAAAAAGTGAGATTTCACATTTCAGAGGTGGAGAAATGTTCAGGGTAAAGACAAGACCTACGGTGAAGCCATAAGTATGGGTCACAGAAGTGAAGTGAGGTGAGCGTCGCTGGATCTGAGGAGGTGAAGGAACCCAGAAGCAACAGGTCTGGGTTATTCAGGGCTGAATTATTCACACAGAGGATGAAGACAACCAGATGGCAGCAGGATTTGGGCCACAGAGGATAACTGTGAGCCAGGTACTAAAATGAGGGCAAAGCAGGGGAGCACTGACAGTAATGAGGAGGGATAAAGTGATATGACTGGATGGCAGGACCACAGAGGAGAGTGTCCTGAAAGGGGTAATGGTCTGAGAGGGGAACTGGGAAGTGACAGTGAGGTCCATGGAGCGTGGGAGAAGCAACAGCATTCTCTTGACAGGGCTGCAGGAGAAGCAGGTGCCCAGAGTAAGCCAGGTTTCAGGCAGGAGACAGAGGGGGAGCCATTAGTAAACCAGATGAGGCTGTGGGCGTGTTCCAGAGGACACAGGGTGCGGCGGGAGGCTGTGTCACAAAGAAGAAGTGCAGAGCAGGATGTGGATAAACATGAAGAAGGGGGAAATGACAAACTCTCTCACTTTATTTTTATCCACGTTGTCTTCTATACAGTTTAAATGCTTTTTCAAATATTTTTCAGAACAATGTGGGGTATACTTAAAAAAAAACAACCTTAAACTTTTAAACATTCCATGCTAGACACAAACCTGAAGTATTTTTAAAAAGCTCACAATAAGGAAACAGGGAAATTCTCAAATGATGGTTGACAAACAAAATTCTGATAAACTTAAAACTTTTACTATTATTTTGCATTAATTATTCTTGGCTTGAAGGAATACAAGGAAGAAGAAAGGGGTAAGTACATAACTGGGAACAAATATTGGTGTTGCTGAAAGAGTATAAAAAAGGGATACTCATAGTTCTTTGTCACACTATTTATGCATCTCCTTAAAAAGTCACAAGTGAACAGAGTCAGTGCTAGAGGAGCACAATGTGTTTGTGTTAAAGACACACTATTTTATTCCCAAACTTGACTGAAACCACCACAGACTAAGAAGATGTAGAGAGGGCTCTTCCCCTCCAAGCTGGGCTGGTGTTAGAGAGCTGGGTGAGGGTTAAGAAAGTTGATGCTTTTAGTAAACTTTGGACCTCCTCCCCCAGAAGACTGTATATAAGCTAATACATATAACATTTCATTTACTATTTCAGGAGGTTTGGAATCTACCCAAGACCATTCTTGGGCCAAGACTAAGAGAAAGTGAAGTTTAGGAAAGTGGCCTGAAGAAGGCAATCAGAGAGCTAGCTTCTGAGGAAAGAAGACATTTTGTTTGAGAAATTTTCTAGGGGAAGAAGTAGGGAAGCCACTATTTCAGAGTTCAGATGAATTTGAGGATAGTGGTTTTGAACCAGGAGAAGCAAATGGATGCAAGGACCAGAAAGATATAGCCTTCATTCCAAATCCCTAGCTATAGGAGTGACAGCACACACTTTGAAATGTGCAACATATTAATAATCATTGTTGGGAAATCCAGGAATGAGAGACATGGAAGAGGTAGAAATGAGTTAAAAAATGCCCAGAGTCTGGAATCAGACAGACCTACATTAGACGACTTGGGTTTCATTAGCTCACTGTTGAGAAGGTTAGTGTTTCTAGGCCTCACATATAAAGTAAAGATAGTTCATGGGCTGGAGTGAAAATTAACTTAGCTAAAACAAGTGATATGTTTGGCAAACAGCCTGGCACCTGGTGGCCCTAAGCAAATGGTAATACTTTACGTGTGCAGATTTGGGGAGTGACATTACCCATGTCCTTACCGAGAATGCCAACAGAAGAGATGGGCCGTGCCAGTGCTGTTTTCCAGGATGCTCCAGAGGGAGTGGACCACTTATTTGTGGTCCTCTCCGCCAAGAAACAATATTGCAGGGCTCTAGCCTGCCCTGATCTCTGAAGGTACACATACAGCTCCTTTTCCTTCTTGATGCCCACCTCATAGGGATACTGGACAGCGGCCTGGACTGCACGGATGGAAGTCTCCTGAGAAAGGCACCCAGGGTGCTGCTTCCGTATCTTCCGAAGGGCTTCACTGAAAATGGTGTCCATGTTGGACAAGCTCTGGATCGGCTTGTTGTAGATTCTACGGGATTCTAGAGATTGATCTGAAAGAAATAAGAAAGAAAATTTGGAAATGTTACATATACCAAGGGAATATGTGTATATAGCAATAGTAATAACTTGTTCAAATTCAAAATATGAAATTAAATACTATTCATCAAGATATTTAATGTAACACTAATACCAAAATCTCCGACATCTTTGCAACTTAGTCCCATTAGACAGAATTTAATAGATTCAAAGCAATTTCCAGTTACCTAATTGAGGCATAAAATTACACTTTCTTTTTACTTCAAGGCCAAGATAATATTATGATAGATTAATTATATCAATCTGCCAGTGAGCTTAAGGAAAATCGTTCTGAGTTAATGATATTTTAGGTTCAAAATAATTTTAACTCCATTCTTAACAGTAACAAAAACTTTAAAATATCTAGAAAAGGAGACAGTGTAATATCGGCACAAGGATAGAGATACAA
This sequence comes from Grampus griseus, assembly GCF_964374135.1. Taxonomy (NCBI): domain Eukaryota; kingdom Metazoa; phylum Chordata; class Mammalia; order Artiodactyla; family Delphinidae; genus Grampus; species Grampus griseus. The sequence goes on from NC_138998.1 coordinate 62,039,629, forward strand.
ATCAATGAAGAGAATTGAAAGTTCAAACATAAATCCTTATAATCACTGCCAATTGATTTTCAACACAGGTGCCAAAACAATTTAATGAGAGAAAGGAGATGCTGCAGACAACTGGATATCCACATGAAAAAAACAAACTTAGATCCTTACCTAGCACCATATATAAAAATTAATTCAAAATGGATCATAAATCTAAATTGAAGAGCTAAAACTATAAAATTTTCTTAAAAAAAAAGAAAAATCTTTATGACCTTTGGTTAGGCAAAGTATTCTTAGCACAATCCATGAAAGAAAAAAATCAGTAAGTTGGACTTCATCAAAATTAAAGACTTTTGTACTTCAGAGAACACCATTAAGCAAATGAAATGAAATGAAATGATAAACCATAGACTGGGAGAAAATATTTGTGTGGTAGGCAAAATAACACCCTCCCCAAATGTCTACTTCCTAATCCCCAGAACCTATGAATATATTACCTTACATGGCAAAGAGACTCTACAGATGTGATTAAGGTTAAAGACCTTGAAATGTGAAGATTACCGTGTATTATCCAGGTGGGCCCAATCTAATTACATGAATGCTTAAAAGAGGAGAGCCTTTCCCAGCTGGAGTGAGAGAGGAAGAGTCAGAGAGATGCAACACAGGAAGGACTGGCTCCATGGATGACAACCTGGCTTTGAACATGGTGGAAGGGGGCCAAGAGCAAAGGACTGCAGTGACCTCTAGAAGCTAGGAATGGCCATCAGTTTACAACCAGCAAAAACATGGAGACCTTGGTCCTACAACACAAGTATGAATTCTGCCAACAACCCGAGTGAGCAGTAAACAGATTCTCCCTTAGAGCCTTCAGAAAGGAGTGCAGCTGCTGACACCTGGGTTTAGTCCAGTGAGACCCCTACCAGACTTCTGACCTATAGATCACTAAGTAATACATTTGTGTTGTTAAAACTGCTGAGCTGGTGGTAATTTGTTATCAAGAAGTAGAAAATGAATACAATTTGCATACAGAATATCTAATTAAGTATTTGTATCCAGAGTATATAAAGACCTCTTATGACTCAATAATAAGAAGGCAAACAACTCAATTTTAAAACGGGTAAAAACTTGAGTGGATATTTCACCAAAGAGCATATACAAACAGCTAATAAGCAGTGAAAAAACATTCAGCATCATTAGTCATTAGGGAAATGCAGATTAAAACCACAATGAATGTGGTAGGCAGCCTCTAAGTAATGGGATGTCGTTTCTGAGATTAAATGACAAAAAGATTCTTGCTCTCTCACTTGCTCGCTCTGAGGGAAACAAGCTACCATGGGTGAGCTGCCCTCTAGTGAAGCCCATGAGGCAAAGAACTGAAGGAGGCTTTCAGCCAACAGCCAGTGAGGAACCGAGGCCTTCAGTTCAACAGACCAAGAGGAACTGAATTCCACTAATAGCCACTTGAGTGAGCTTGGAAGCAGATCGCTCCCCAGTCAAGTCTCCAGGTAGATACAGTCCCCCCTGCAATACCTTGAATGTAGTCTTTTGTGAAACCCTAAACCAGAGGGCCTAGCTAACCACACCCAGATTCCACAGAAACTGTAAGATAGGAATAGTTTGATTTTAAGCAAATAAATTTGGGGATAATTTGTTATGCAACTATAGATAACCAACACAGACCCACTAGAAGGACTATCATCAAAAAGACATGACACAGAATGTTGGCGGTGATGTGGAGTACCTGGAACCCTCGTGCGTTGCTTGTGAGAATGTAAAACAGTACATTCACTTTGAAAACAGTTTGGCAGTTTGTTAAAAAGATAAACATAAACTTACTGTTCGACCCAGCAATTTCACTCCTAGGAATCTACCCAAGAGAAATGAAAACGTGTAAAACTTGTATGTGAATACTCACTGCAGCATTATTTATAGTAGCTCAAAACCAAAAACAATGTGAATATCTGACTGATGAATGGATAAAGAAAATGTAGTATAGCCATACAATGAAATACTATGCAGCAATAAAAAGGATCAAACTGGACTTCCCTGGTGGCGCAGTGGTTAAGAATCCACCTGCCAATGCAGGGGACACAGGTTCCAGCCCTGGTCCAGGAAGATCCCACATGCTGCGGAGCAACTAAGCCCGTGCACCACAACTAATGACCCTGCGCTCTAGAGCCCAAGAGCCACAACTACTGAGCCCACATGCCACAACTACTGAAGCCTGCGTGCCACAACTTCTGAAGCCGGCATGCCTAGAGCCCGTGCTCTGCGACAAGAGAAACCACTGCAGCGATAAGCCCAAGCACCGCAACAAAGAGTAGTCCCCGCTCACTGCAACTAGCGAAAGACTGCGCACAGCAATGAAGACCCAATGCAGCCAAAACTAAATAAATAAATAAATTAATTAATTAATTAATTAATTATTTTAAAAGGGACTTCCCTGGTGGCACAGTGGTTAAGAATCCACCTGCTAATGCAGGGGACACAGGTTCGAGCCCTCATCCAGGAAGATACCACATGCTGTGGAGCAACTAAGCCCATGTGTCATAACTACTGAGCCTGTGCTCTAGATCCTGCATGCCACAGCTACTGAAGCCCGGGTGCCTAGAGCCCGTGCTCTGCAACAAGAGAAGCCGCCGCAATGAGAAGCCCACACACCACAATGAAGAGCAGCCTGCACTCACCTCAACGAAGACCCAACACAGCCAGGAAAAAAGAAAAAAAGGATCAAACTAATGACACATGCTACAACACAAATGAACCTTAAAAACATTATGCAAGCTGAAAGAAGCCAGACACAAAAGATTACATATTGATGTGATGTAATTTATTTTAAATGTCCAGAAGAGGCAAATCTATAGAGACAGAAAGATCAGCTGTTGCCTGGGGCTGGGGGGGGAGTGGGGGTAAGCTGCAAAAGGGCAGAGGGAACTTTTGGGGATAGTGGAGAAGTCCTAAAACTGATTTATGGGGATGGTTGCGCAACTCTAACTCAAAGGCAAATTATGCCTCATCAAGGCTGTTAAAAAATATCTAGCAATGAATTTGTTAAGAAAGGTACAAGACCTTTATGAAGGCCTATATAACATTTTATTGAAGAACATAAAATAATACCTTAATAAAGAATGACCCCATGTCCCTGAATATAAATATTTAATAGCATAAAATAAATATTTTCCATATATTATATATGAATTTCTAATCAGAATCCTTGTGGTCCTATTTTTTTAAATAACTCAAAAGAATTATTTTAAAGTTTACATAAAAGTATAAATGTGTAATAAATTTATTTTTTCTAAAATAGTTTTCTAAAATAGTATTCCAGAAACTGTTTCCTAAAAAGTGCTACTATCTCTTAAAAAATAAAGCAATATATCAAAAATGTACACCTTAGTTAATTAGACCAGAAACCTACCAGAGCTTACAAAGCAGTTTCACTATAAAAAGACAGATGAATGTGAGCCAGTCTGGCATTAGTATGTTACTATGTGTCCAAGGGAGAGTAAGGTTTGGATATAATCATGTGCACAAGGAAGAACTGTATCTGTGAGGCATTGTATAATCTCAACCTTTTTTTTTTTTTTTAACCTAGTTGGCAAGAACATTTCCTTAATGCTTGATTACTATGTAGAATTGAAAAGAATGGATTTTTTTTTTTTTTTTTTTTTTTTTTTTTTTTTGCGGTACGCGCGCCTCTCACTGTTGTGGCCTCTCCCGTTGCGGAGCACAGGCTCCGGACGCGCAGGCTCAGCGGCCATGGCTCACTGGCCCAGCCGCTCCGCGGCATGTGGGATCTTCCCAGACTGGAGCACGAACCCGTGTCCCCTGCACCGGCAGGCGGACTCTCAACCACTGCGCCACCAGGGAAGCCCAAAAGAATGGATTTTTAAATTAATGCTTTCCCATATAAGAATAAGATTCAGGAAAGGAGGCAAGATGATGAGTAGCAGCATGTGGTCCCTGTTATTGTTGGAAAAACATGAACTCTACCCAACAGGCTACCAATTACTTGCTCAGTTAACCAATGAGTTACCCAATCCTTTATGGGAAGGCAAGCTCAGTGCAGAAGGATGAAGACCTTTCCAGGGCCTACAGCTGATTTAATTCCCTGGTGGCTCAAAAGAGAGACAAGAACAGACAGTGGGGAGAGGACAGTGGGTAGAAGACAAGTGGAAGAGGAAAGGAGGCAGAGCTGTCAGTGTTGTGGCATCTGACAACAGGTGGCTGTTGCAGACTTTCCTGGGACAGAGCATAGCTGGGTTTGGGATATCTTAGAGCTGGATCTCTGTCCTTGTGACACTACCACCAGCCCCACCATGACAGGAGCTGATTCTCAACATCATAGCACACATCAGCGTTATTTGAGGAGTTTAAAAAGTTTGGATGCCCATGCCCCACTGTGAACTCAGTTAAGAATCTTTAAGGGGGCTTCCCTGGTGGCGCAGTGGTTGAGAGTCCACCTGCCGATGCAAGGGACACGGGTTCGTGCCCTGGTCCAGGAAGATCCCACATGCCGCAGAGCGGCTAGGCCCAGAAGCCATGGCCGCTGAGCCAGCATGTCCGGAGCCTGTGCTCCGCAACGAGAGAGGCCACGACAGTGAGAGGCCCACATAACGCAAAAAAAAAAAAAAAAAAAAAAAAAAAGAATCTTTAAGGGTGGGGCCTGGGCATGAGTATTTTTTTTTAATTCGATAGTTGATTTTGAGGTATAGCCTCTGGGAGGTCCAAGAGCAGAGCATATGTCAGCCACTGTATCAAGGACAGATGCAGCTCCTGGCAACTCTAACCTGGGCCAGAGATTGAAAAGAGATGAGAAAGAAAAAAAGGAAGAAAGTGGTCCAGTGGTTAAGACTTCGCCTTCCAATGCAGGGGGTGTGGATTCAATCCCTGGTTGAGGAGCGAAGATCCCACATGCCTTGAGGCCAAAAAACCAAAACATAAAATGAAGCAATATTGTAACAAATTCAATAAAGACTTTTAAAAAAAATGGTCCATATCAAAAAAAATCTTTAAAAAAAAATGAAGAAGAAAAAAACTGAATAGTGTGCAGTAATTTTAGCCAATTGGCATATTCCTAGTATTCTGGGGATACTCAGAACCTCTGAGACTACAGATGCACATTTTGGGAGCCCCCCAGAGCACTTGTTCCGACCAGCCTAGGGCCAAACTAAGCACATCCACTGGAGAGTGCTGGATCAGGGCACAAACATTAGAAGGTTTTTTCCTGTCAATTTCCTATTCCTTTTGTTCTGTGGCTGTAACTGAAGGATGCTATTATCTTAAAACTTCACTTTATTACTACAAAATATATTCAGAATTTCCACTTTGGGTCCACAGGTATGGTGTTTTCAAAGTGTATTTCTTATACAGCTGGTAGTTTTAGAGTCTTGGTAGTTTTAAAGTCACTCAGCTGTAACTACATAATAAGAGAGGCAAGTGTGAGCAGGTCAGCACCAGCATTAGCTGCCAGGAACATGGGAAAGTGAAGAACTAATTAATGATTCAAATATGCTTATAATTGAATTCTTTCCCTGACCCATTCACATTTTTTTCTTAATTCTTTGAAGTTTTCTAAGGCAGAAGTTTTAATTAAAAAAATAAAGGACTCACATGCCCAAAGGAAGAAAAGGAGGTGATTATTTTCCCTCTTTCCTTTCTAGTAAACTAACAGGAAGAGATTTTCTCTGCCTAGGATAAAGAGAGACATAATGTGCAGTTTACAGAAATGGTTTCCTAAGACATAATGGACTCTCTTTTCTCTAACTCTCATAAACAGTAAGCTGTCTCTCTCATAGAAGGGCTGCAAAGGACAAACACAACAACTGCATTTTTCCAGGCTTGAGGGGGGGTCCCTAAAGAAGTGGGGTACATAAAAAAGAAGCCCAGTTTAGACGTGTGCTCAGGCTTCCTAGGTATGGCAGTGTCACTCTGCTTTTGTGAAACATGTTTATATAAATGTTCCCAGACAGTAAAAATAAATTACAAAGCGCAAAAGATAAAATGAAGAGAAAGACAGATGTAACCACTAAGATTTTTTTTTAAGCCACAAAAATCTAAACAGATCAAGGTCTTTGGGCAGAATAAGAATCGCTAAAAATGGCTAACACAGCCCAGTGCAGTCATAGTAACAGGACCAGAGTTCATTACAGGGACAAAAACAGAGCACTGGGTTCCTGAGTTGAGGCTCCCACTTGGATGTCCCCTGTGCCCATCTTTGACTAACAGTACACATTTTCAGCTTATGCCAGAATCATGCACGTGGGAACAAGGAGTTCTTACTCAGTTTGGGAACAAGCAGGCTGCTGGCCAAATGCAAATAAATAGCATTTTACAGGACCCTCCCCTCCCCAGTTTAGCCAAAGCAATCTGGTTTGGCCAAGTGATTTTGAATTGCTCTGCTAAATCCATTGCACTGCAGTAGTCTAAGAGGCTTCATGTAACAAAAGCATTAAGATACATGAAGCTAATTAACTTCCACAGTCAACTCTCCAGGATGCGTGTTAAGTTTGTAGAGAAATTTGCAGCTACTTCCCAAATCACATTTTTAGATATATATGTTAACCTCCTACAATCCCCTCCCACCCATAACTGGCTCCAAAACTGCTGATTGCAACATTGACCATTGGAAATTTCCTTCCTTCTCAACTTCTTTATTGGATGTGGAAACTAAATAAGTGCTCTTAATCTTTTCCTTTTGTTATTTTTTTAAGTCAACATTTCAGCAGTGGGGGTGGGGGAAGTGATGCGGAGTGAGAATAGGCTGAATTAATGAAATATTTTTACAAATGGAAAAAGAGAATTCAAAAATTTTACAGGTACTTTTAAAACTGAGATATAAATCACATCAGTAAAAGTCACCATTTTAAAGTTTGTTAATTCAGGAGTTTTTAGTATAATCACAAGGTGTGCAACCATACATGTTTGTTTTTTAACCATGCAGAACTGATTTATTAATATCTTTAAGACAGCAAGTAGTGTTTGCATGTAAAAAGTCAAAGCTAGGAAAAGTTATCTCCATTCTCACTCTTGTTCTCTGTACATCGGTGGTTCTCAAAGTGTGGTCCCCAGAATACAGCATCAACATCGCCTAGGAACTTGTTAGAAATGCAAATTGGGCCCCATCCCAGATGTACTAATTCAGAAAGTAATGAGTGGGGTCCTATAATCTATGTTTTAACAGACCCTCTAAGTGATTCTGATGCACAGTAACGTTTGAGAACCGTTCCTCTAGATCAAGACAATTGCACTAGCTTCACTAGCTATAGATTTGTAAATGCACATATATTTAACATCTATATATATATATATATTTTTTTTTTTTTTTTTTTTTTTTGCGGTACGCGGGCCTCTCACTGTTGTGGCCTCTCCCATTGCAGAGCACAGGCTCCGGACGCGCAGGCTCAGCGGCCATGGCTCATGGGCCTAGCCACTCCACGGCATGTGGGATCTTCCCGGACCGGGGCACGAACCCGTGTCCCCTGCATCGGCAGGCGGACTCTCAACTACTGCGCCACCAGGGAAGCCCTACATCAATATATTTTAATAAAAAATATTTTATATTTATACATTCATATTTATAATAAACATCAGTACTATTTATATCATATATTTATAATAAATATCTGTACTATTTATATCATATATTTATAAAAAATATCTATTATAAAACATAAATATACATTTTTATAATAGATTTTTGTGAAGCCTGTCCTTCAAATCAATCCATCAATTTTGTCTGCCAAATAACCACAGTCTAACAGCTATATTTAAAAGCAAACAAAGGAAAAAAAGAAAGGAAAAGCACAAGACCTCAAATGAAAATGAAATGCAAAATATGTAAGCCTAGCTAAGCTACACATTTTGTAAGATAATAAGTGTAAATGTAGATAAGATTCTCTGAGCTAGTCCTTCATTGATCTGCCCGATTTCTCTACCTTGTATCTCTAGCGTTTATCTATTACAGGGCAGCACCAAGAAATCATAGGATTCTAAACAGTGGAACTCATTTTTTTTTTTTAAGTAAAAGTTCCAGAGTTTTCCTTGGGATTCTAAACCCTAAACCTCAAAAGGGACACAGTAGAGCTGCCCAGGTTGTAGCAAGACAAAAAAAAACTGGAGCCCATAGGGTCTCAGAATACAGTTTGAAATCAGCTTATTTTGTTGAAACATTTCCTTTCATTGATGAAGAAAATAAAGCCCCCAAAGCTGATTTGTTAGGGTCCATATAGCTATGGGTTAAAGTTATAATCCAGGCCTCCTGACATCCAATCCTAAACCTATTTCTCTACTAGACTGTACCCCTTCCACACTGGCCAGGCATCCCTTTTTCCTTTGGGTAAATTTAATGACTCAGATAATAGGAAAAGATAAACATTAAAAAAAACCCAAAAAACAAAGGTCTTCTCTACCTACCATCCAGATACAACCGCTGTTAAAAATCTGTTATATCTCCTTGTTTTTTTTCTGTATGTAAATATGCATATGAACACACACACATTTGTGCAACTTCCTATCTGGTTGTTGTTTCTACTTAATACTACATGTAAGCATTTTTCCAAGCTCTTCAATTTCCTTTAAAAATGGAAGTTTTAATGGCTGAATGGGGTTGCTTCACTGAGATCTATCATCTTTTATGCAATTAATCCCTTAGAATTAGATATTTGAGTTGTTTCCAACATTTAATAATGATAAATAAAGCTTCAGTGAGTATCACTGTATACAAATCTTTGTGTACTTCTGTGATTATTTCTCTGTGATAAACGTCTGAGAATAGAAATAATAAGTCAAAACATAAGAACAAGCTTCAATGCATGATTGCCCAATTGCCGTCTAGACAGGCAGGATATACTACAAGCTGTTTAATAAGTGCTTATTTAAATTCAGTCTGAGCATATTATTTTTTCTATCTTTGCTAATTTGCTTGGAAAAAATTAGTGTCTTTCAAATCATGAATGGTTTTATATTAATCACCAAGTTTAAAAAGCATTTAAGAATTAAGCATATACTTACTATATGATCCAGCAATACTACTCTTAGGTATTTACTCAGGAGAAAGGGAAATATAATGTCTGCAAAGACTTGTGTACACCCATAGTGAAAACAACCTAAATGTTCATCAACTGATAAATGAATAAACATATTGTGGTATATCCATACTATGGATTATTATTCAGTAACAAAAAAAGAATAAAAAATTAATACATGAAAGAACATCATGAACCTCAAAAACATGCTAAGTGAGAGAAGCCAGACACAAAAGACTACATGCTATATGAAATTCTAGAAAACAAAACTATAGTAACAGAAAACAGGCCAGTGGTTGTCTGCGGCCAAGGGCAGGGGAGAGAATCTACTGAAAGAGGCATGACAATACTATTTAGGGTGATAGAACTATATCTTGATTGTGGCAGTGGTTATACAACTGCAAATGATTACAGAAATTCATCGACCTCTTCATTTAAAATGGGTGAATTTTATTGTGTGTAAATTATACCTCAAGCTGGAAAAATCAAAACAAAAGCAAAAATCATTTAAGAAATTCTGGGGGGAAAACAACTTATTTTCATTTTTGTGTATTTTCTTTAAATTTTTATCTGTCACAGACCTACTAGAGAATGGACTTGAGGACACGGGGAGGGGGAAGGGTAAGGCTGGGACAAAGTGAGAGAGTGGCATGGACATATATACACTACCAAACGTAAAATAGATAGCTAGTGGGAAGCAGCCGCATAGCACAGGGAGATCAGCTCGCTGCTTTGTGACCACCCAGAGGGGTGGGATAGGGAAGGTGGCCGGGAGGGAGACACAAGAGGGAAGAGATATGGGGACATATGTATATGTATAACTGATTCACTTTGTTATAAAGCAGAAACTAACACACCATTGTAAAGCAATTATACTCCAATAAAGATGTTTAAAAAACAACAACAACAAAATTTTTGTCTGTATTCATAATATTCTATGTAACTATAAGTATAGACTATATGTAATTTTGTATTTAGACATTTTTATATCACAATTTTACATTTCTACAAAGTTTTCATGATTATCATTTAAAATAGTTATACATAATTGTCCAAAACCCAGAACCATTCTCCTATCGCTAACAGGTAAATTACCAAATTTTAAAGCAAATGATTCCTCCTCAATATTTGGATGCCACCAAGTGGACAAACTGTAATATTACTTAGATTGAGTAGACCTTTTTAGAAATTTAAAAAAATAACAATTTAGTGTTTAAAATTTTAATGTAAAATTAATTTTTAAAACTAAATAAATTTTAGTAATTAAAACAGATGCTTTTATAAGTGTACCAGACCATGATGCTCATCTATCTCTTGTAGTAACTTAACTCTCAAATCTGAATCTCTGGAAATCAGTCAAAGAAAAGAACTTCTGTCAAAATCAGGGCCTTTACAAACTAAAACTACAGGTGTAAATGATAGACATGGGTCTCTCTTAAGCCCCAAACCAAAAACCATTTAGGGACCTACAAATGCAAATAGCCTTTGCTGTAGGCCAAATGACTTCCAACAAAACAATAAGTGCTTCCAGGAGGCACAATGAAACCAGTGATGAAACTGTGGTGAAGATTATCTGGAAAGCAGAGAAAGACAGCAGGAAACTCATTCCCCTTTGGGCAAAGCCTTGCTAACTCTCTTTAGAGTCACCAGTATTCTCTCCTTACAGTTCCTGGCCTTTCCAGTTCAAGCTTTTGCTATTGAAATGAAACAGTAACTGGTTAGAGCCACAAAAAGAAAGATTATTTCAGGGAAGTGTTTGGTCCCTGCCAGGGTGGACAAAAGAAGGACTTTTTCAAAAGAAGCCTTTGAATGACACCTAGCCATTACCTACCACCAACCGAGGGAGATGAACACTCTGCCTATAGCCCAATATTCCTCCCAATTATTTTTTCTGATGCACTTTAACCCTCTCCATCTTGCTGCCAACCTCCATAAATCAAAAAGAAACATTTTTTAAAAAAAAGAAATCTAGGAATGCCACTCCAAAGAACTCTTAAAGGAATGTCATGAGTCCATAAAGTGAGAAACCAGTGAGAGAGAGAAAACGTAGCTCACTGAGACAGAACCATGGCTTCATTGTGGTAAATTATAGAGCTTGTCTTCTAATGGCTGAAATGTTTGTTTGCTTGGTTTTTCTTAAATTTTAGTTATGTTTCTTAATAGAAGATACACTCATTCAATAAAAATTCAAAAGGTACAGAAGAATAAAAAGGGACGTCTACTTTTAACTGCTTCTGCTGGCTGGTCAGCCCCATTCCCAGAGGCAACCATCAATCCTCTCTTGTGAATAGTTACAGAGGTATCCTGTACAGAGACAGTTACATATATACGCTCTCCCTATATAAACATTCAATCCTATCCCCCCTTTCTTGTTACACAAATGTTGCACCACTGTACACAATGATGCGTTTTTCATTTAACCATACAATACATCATGGCATTCATACCATGTCAATACATAGAGTTTCTCATTCATTTTAAAACTGTATTTGCAAATGAAGCAACGGACAAAGGACTAATCTCCAAAATAGGTCATGGAGCTCAATATCAAAAAAACGACCCGATTAAAAAATGCGCAGAAGACCTAAATAGAGATTTCACTAAAGAAGACATGCAGGGCTTCCCTGGTGACGCAGTGGTTGAGAGTCCGCCTGCCGATGCAGGGGACGCGGGTTTGTGCCCCGGTCTGGGAAGATCCCACATGCCACGGAGCGGCTGGGCCTGTGAGCCATGGCCGCTGAGCCTGCTCGTCCGGAGCCTGTGCTCCGCAACGGGAGAGGCCACAGCAGTGAGGGGCCCGTGTACCACAAAAAAAAAAGAAGAAGAAGACATGCAGATGGCCAAGAGGCACATGAAAAGATGCTCAACATCACTGATTATTAGAGAAATGCAAATCAAAACTACAATGAGGTATCACCTCACACCAGTCAGAATGGCCATCATCAAAAAATCTACAAACAATAAATGCTGGAGAGGGTGTAGAGAAAAGGGAACCCTTTTGCACTGTTGGTGGGAATGTAAATTGATACAGCCACTGTATCAACCTCCAGTATGGAGGTTCCTTAAACAACTGAAAATAGAACTACCATATGACCCAGCAATCCCACTCCTGGACATATACCCTGAGAAAACCATAATTCAAAAGGACACATGTTACCAAATGTTCATTGCAGCACTATTTACAATAGCCAGGATATGGAAACAACCTAAATGTCCAACGACAGATGAATGGATAAAGAAGATGTTGTACACGTACACAATGGAATATTACTCAGCCATAAAAAGGAACGAAACTGGGTCATTTGTAGAGATGTGGAGTCTTGTCATACAGAGTGAAGTAAGCCAGAAAGAGAAAAACAAATATTGTATACTAACGCATGTATGTGGAATCTAGAAAAATGGTACAGATGAACCTATTTGCAGGGAAGGAATAGAGACGTAGATGTAGAGAATGGACATGTGGACACAGAGAGAGAAGGAGAGGGTGGGACGTATTGGGAGATTAGGGTTGATATATACACTACCATGCATAAAATAGATAGCTAGTGGGAACATGCTATAAAGCACAGGAAGCTCAGCTAGGTGCTCTGTGACGACCTAGATGGGTGGGGTGGTGGGGGGCAGGGAGGGAGGTTCAAGAGGGAGGAGATATAGGTATACATATAGCTGATTCACTTCATTGAACAGCAGAAACTAACACAACATTGTAAAGTAATTATACTCCAATTAAAAAAAAACTGTATCATATTCTATTTGGATGTACCATAAAATATTTAAGGAGTTCCTTATTAAGATGGACATTTAACTTGTTTCCAATTTGTGCTAGTTTTATTATTATCTTCTTTACCTGAAACTCTCTGGGCAAATTTGATTGCTTCTTCAACCGGATCCGAGTTCACAATTTTATCTAGAATACCCAGCTTAAGAGCTTCATTTGCCGAAATATGTCTTCCTAAAAGAAAACAAAATAAAACAAATCAAAGAACAATGTGATAGTAAACCAAAAACATCACTCTCTCTAGTAGGAAAATTCACTTGTCCTGGGTATAAACATCTGTTACTAAATAAACAAGCACCACGCTGACTGTTACAGTGGAAAGATTACTGCAGAGGTAATCAGAAAATTTGGATTCAAGTTCCAGCTCTACCTTGCACTATTTGTGTGAACTGTACTAGGACCACAATTTCTTCGTTGGTAAATGGCAAAAATTATGCTTACCTTGGTAATTCTCAGTATTAAGTGAAAATAATACATTTTCCTTCTATTCTATAAATCTCTATTAGAAGCACTTTATGAACTATAAATCTATATAATAATGAGGATTTATTGTTTGATAATAATACAGATAAATAAATAACAGAGGTAGTAGCTGCACAGCAATAGCAATACTATCTGTTCTTATACTAGCATACACCATGGGCTGCCATTGATTACGAACTGAGCTCAAACACAAATATAGTTGGATAGACAGGGGAGAAGAATTATTAAGTTGATATCACATAAGTTATAATCAAAATTTCACAGGAAAAGTGGGGTGGACCTCTGCCATTTTTTGGCTACCCAGCATCTCGACCCTCCCTTAGTTTGTGGAATTGCTAATGTGTGAGCTTTGGAGCTAAAAAGGAAGCTAAAAAAGAAACAGAGATGATCAGACAATTGTTCCTTCAGACCTGGCACTACGGTGTGTCCCATGATCCCAGGCTTGGCAAACTGAGTGCTCAACTGAGGGTTTTTAGCTGGAGTGAGTAACACTAAGGAACAGCAACAGCGTAAATCTCACTGCACAGGTGGTGACATCTAGTGTCTGGTGGCGGTGGTGCCAGGAGCATCTACCATCCACTAGTGACACTTGGCAGCCTCTGGTATAGACTGGAAGCTCTAGGAGGTTACAGAAGTTTGATGAGGGTTTGCATTACTCCCATGTTCTCCAGCAGGCATAGATACGTAATTTGATCTGCACACTCTGAAGCGGGAGGTTAAGGGATATAAACTTCCCTCACCACAGGGTCAGGAGAGAGACAGCAACACATTGCTTGCTTGTTTACCAGCACCATCTGGGCTTCTGAAGAGCAATCACCAAGTCAGTCTTGCTGGCAACAACTCCATGGTCTTTGCTGCTCTTACAGAGTGTTGGTGGTTGCCATCTCTGAGACAAACCCTCCATTCCCAGTTCTTATTAGTGCTTCGGAGAGCTACCAATGGCTTTTCTTGATCAGATAGACAATTCAATGATTTTGGGCAGGGGTCACTCTGTAACAGCAATATTTGGGCAGTTTTCTGGAAATGCCTTTGAAAACAGGCTTCCAGATCTCCGCCTGGGGTGAGGAGGGCAGTGGGGGGTGGGCAAGTGGCTTCAAGGGTGAAGTCTCCTCTGTACAAAATCACTTGAGTGAGGGGTGAGTGAATCAGACTCTCTAGGTTAAGGGGCCCAAAGGGACACGGAATGGAATATGAAAACCTGGGTACTAAAAGGATCTTTGGGGCAACTGAGCAGGGGAAACATGAGATGTCCACAGGATGAACTGAAAATTCCATTAGCTGTAATGTTTTCTTCTGACCTGGATTTCACAAAAGTTGCAAGGACCACTACTGTTCTTACGGAGTCAATGAGATTTCAGGTACTTTTATTCTGTTTCAAGGACCTGAAGACACAGCTCTGTATATCCAACCCAAATCCTCATGCTGAGATTTAAACTTGTTCTTTCTTGTGCTTTCTTGTTCTTTCTTGTGAGTGTAGATAATAACCACTGTCCAATCTAATAAAAGCCCTCCCTAGATCTACTATAAAGAGACTGGGGCAACTGAAGTTGAGACTTCTGCAAGCCAGGTAATCTCAATTCTTTCCAATTTTCTTTGTGGCTTCTTTTCCAAGCTTTAGAAAAAAATTTCTACATGGAACACTTTCCAGAAGCCATTTTAAAGTCCCCTTAAAATTGTACAGACTACTTAAAAAGATAGGTGTCCAACAAAGATGTTAAAAAATATAATAAAATAAAAAGATAGGCGTATGATTCCAATGTTAGCTTTCTTCTAATTCACTGTGACCTTCTCTATGCAAATCAAAATCTATCATATTCTTACTATTTTTACCTCTTTTCTTCATCATGTTAATAATAGTGATATTTCTATAAGCAGCAGTGCTTTGAAAAAGGTGAATCTTAGTTCACTTTATTTCTTTTTGTCAAAGAAGCCAGATTCCTTCCTGATTTCCTCCAAGATATTCTTGCCTTTCAGGCTTACTACTGAAAGCAGGAACACACAATTCCTCAATATTCCCCCACATGCTTTAATTTCTATAAACCTTAGAATTTACAGACTCATTTCACACTATTATGATTTCCCCCTATATATATATATATATATATATATATATATATATATATATTTTTTTTTTTTTTTTTTTTTTTTTTTTGCGGTACGCGGGCCTCTCACTGTTGTGGCCTCTCCCGTTGCGGAGCACAGGCTCCGGACGCGCAGGCTCAGCGGCCATGGCTCACAGGCCCAGCCTATCCGTGGCATGTGGGATCCTCCCGGACCGGGGCACGAACCCGCGTCCCCTGCATCGGCAGGCGGACTCTCAACCACTGCGCCACCAGGGAAGCCCTCCCCCTATATTTTATGCTGCTTTTCTTCCTTTCTATTTGGTCTTTTGCAGAATTAACCCTCTCATGTGCTTTGAATTTCTGTAGTATGTTGGGTTGATTGTAAGCATCCTCTTATGAATTCTGCATTAGGTACTTAAAATAGTTCGCATTCTTAAAAGTATACTTATCATACCACTGTAAATTAAAGCAATTTCTAATCTAATTTATTGAAGAGAAGAAATTTAGTTTTTAACTCCCTTTTCATGCTCTAAAGAATTTATAACATCTCCCCATTTAAAGGGGGAAAAAGCCATTTCAGACTTTATTCTAATTATATATTAGTAACTGTATAAATTTTATACTAGTAATTATATATTAGTAATAATATAGACTCATTATTTTCTAATTTGGACCATGTGTGCACAGTTTTGTATTGTGGTTTCTGTGTCAAAACATAAGTGTATTGGGGCTTCCCTGGTGGTGCAGTGGATAAGAATCCGCCTGCCAATTCAGGGGACAAGGGTTCGAGCCCTGGTCCGGGAAGATCCCACATGCCACAGAGGAACTAAGCCCCTGCGCCACAACTATTGAGCCTGTGCTCTAGAGCCCGAGAGCCACTACTACTGAGCCCGTGAGCCACAACTACTGAGCATGCGTGCCTAGAGCCTGTGCTCTGCAACAACAGAAGCCACCGCAATGAGAAACCCGCACACCACAACTAAGGGTAGCTCCCGCTTGCTGCAACTAGAGAAAATCCCACACACAGCAACGAAGACCCAATGCAGCCAAAAATAAATAAAATAAAATAAATAAATTTATTTTTTTAAAAAGTGTATTGATTAGCAGTTCTCAAGTTTTTTAGTCTTGGGACCCCTTTGCACTCTTAAAAATTATGGAATACGCCAAAGAGCTTTTTTTTATATGGGTTATTTCTATTAATATTTACTATATTAGAAATCATAACTGAGAACTTTAAAAATGTATCTTTATTAAATCACTTTAAAATAACCATGATAAACCTATTACATATTAACATAAATAAATTTTTATGCAAAATAACTCTATTTTCAAAATTTTACAAATTTAGTGAGAAGAGTGTTGTTTTATATTTTTGCAAGTTTCTTTAATGTCTGGCTTAACAGAAGACAGTTGGATTCTCATTTCTGCTTCTGCATTCAATCTGTTTTGATACCACATGGCATACAATAACCTCTGGAAAATTCCACTGTATATTTGTGAGCGAATGAGAGTGGAAAAGGCAAGCAATATCTTATTATTATGAAAATAGTTCTGACTCCATGGACCCCACCCCCACCCCCTGCCCCCCCATACACAATAGTCTTAGGTACACCTAGGAGTTCCTGGGCCGCACTTTAAGAACTCCTGATTTAGACCACATTTAAGACTGTATAGCATCTTAGTATACAAATGTTCCATACGTTGAGAATTTATTTGTGGCTGGAGTGATTTTAGCTGTTTCAAGAGTAACCTTTTGTTGTGTTTTGTTTTTATCCTTTGGAAGCTTGCAGGAGTCTATTTCGTGGAAATTTAAAATCTTTATCAAAATACAAGGCATTGACATCTCATCAGTTTTTCCAGGAAAATGAGGTGCTTACTAAAGTACAATTTCTGATTCCTTTATGTATCTGAAGAGATTCTTCTATTTTTTCCTATGGTTATTGCTTCTCCCCTTTTCGCTTTGTGCTCTGGGAGCTTTTATTATTCATAGCAGAGGCCTCTATTATAGACCTCTCATGTCTGCTGCCTTCATTTACATTTTCTGTATTTTTTTAGAAATTCTTCTGAATTCTATAAACGTGTCTCTATCCTCTATGTTGCTGATTCAGTAGTTTGTTCTAGTGCATCTTTTTTTTTTATTGCTTCAAAGTTATTTTGGCTAATGTTTTGATTTTAAACAGGGTGTTCTTGTTTAATAAATAAAATATTTTCTTTTCTAATTTAGAATATTGTGAGTTTTCTAAGATTTTTTGTTGCCTTTAATCTGTTTCAACAGACTCACATTTATGTTTCATTTTTCTAATGACACAGAATATTTTCATAGCTTGTTTTTTTTTTTTTTTTGGTCTGTTTTATTTGTCTTAGTCATGAAATAATATTTGCTGATATTTATTATTGCTGACTGGGAGCCCTGGGTATTAAAACTCACCCTTAACATCTTGTTTGAGTATAGAGAAAACCCACATGGACCTAACTAAATCTGAAAGACTGGCAGGATAAAGATGCCATTCGCAGCTTCTTCCCCAGTATCCTGGGTGGCAAGAGGTACCTCATCAAAGACTAGAGTCTGAGGGCATCCCTGTCCTGGGAAAGATCATAAAGTAACTATGGGGCTGAGACAAAGCTCTATGAGAATAGAGAAGAGGCTTTCTATGCTGTTCAGAAAGACGGGACCTAGAAAATAACAGCAGAAGCAACATCAGGGCACTGTAGTTTTCATCATTTGATTGGACAGAGAACGTCAGGGAATGAACTGCATTGTGCCCAAGCGTGTGTTTTGTGGTTACTGCTAAAGATTCGATTGTTTTCAGGTGGCATTTTAAGGGAATTGTGGAGAAGCGTGGCTGTTGTAATTGTTCCACTTTCCAGAATTATCTCTCTTATGGTTTTCAGAAGAGCAGAAAAGGTTAGCTATTTATTAATTTAATCTAAATTTATTTACTTATTAATTTCCTAGGGGGCAGTGCCTATAGAGCTGGTATTTTTCTTCATTAACATCAGTAGGGAATCTTCAACTTTCAGTAACAATTTTTTAGCATCCCTTCTTAGGAAAAAAAATGTTTTCCAGAAGCAAGAGTCTTAATATCATCATTATTAATGGCTACTGTATTAGTTTCCTATACAGATTACCACAAACATTGCATCTTAAAACAGCACACATTTATTATCTTAGTTTAGGAGTCAGAAATCTAAAATAGGTCAGCAGAATTGTGCTCCTTCTGGAGGCTCTGAGAGAGAATCTGTTCCTGGGCTTTTCTAGCCTCTAGAGGCTGCCTACATTTCTTCTTCTCTTCCTCCATCTTCAAAGCCAGCTGTGTATCATCTTCTCTCCCTCCTGCCTTCCTCTTCTAAGGACGCTTGTGATAAATTGTGCCTACCTAGACAATCTAGAATGATCTCCCATCTTGAGATCCTTAATTTAATCACACCTGCAAGGTCCCTTTCGAATGTGAGGTAATATATTCACAGGTTCTAGGTATTAGGACGTGGACATCTTGGAGAGAGGCATTATTATGCCTACCACAGTTACCATTTATAAAATGTCTCCTCTGTGACAGGTACTATACCAGAAGCAAGTCATGTAATTTCATTATTCCTTACACAACTATGTGGTTGTTTTACTGATGAGAAAATGAAGACTGAGAGAAGTTCAGACAATCTCCCTTCTAAATTTCAGGCCAGTCTATCCAACTGTCTACCTGACACCTCAAGTTGGATGTCAAACCTTAACATGTCCAAAACTAAGCTCTTGTGATTCCTCCCTACAACCTGCTCTACCAGCAGAATTCCCCTTTTCTCAGTAATGGCGCCATCCTTCCAGCTGCTGAGGCCATTAGAATCATCATTTTCTCTCCCCTTTCCCTCACCTCTCACATTTGGTCTGTCACAAAATCCTGTTGGCTCAAAATATATCCAGAATTTGACCACGTCTCACCATTTACATTGTTACCACTCAGGTCTAACCTCCCATCATGGCTCCCTTGGATTATTAAAGCAGGCTTCTAATCAGTCTTCCTATTTCTGGCCTTACCTCCACTTAATATATTTTCAGTAGCCAGGGTGATCTTTTAAAAAACATAAGTGACAGCATGTTTGTTAGTTTTCTGCTCAAAACACTCTAACGCCTTTCTACCTCTTCAGAAGAAAAGCCAAAGTTCTCTCTATAATCTTCAAGTCCCTACCTGATGTGACTTTACCCCCTACTACTCTTCCCCTTACTCACCTTACTCTAGCTTCATTGACCTTCTTGCTGTTCTTTGAAATTTCCAAGTATGCCCCTACCTCAGGGCTTGGTATTTGCTATTTTCTCTGTGTGGAATATCTTCCTCCAGATATTGGCATAACAAGCTTCCTCCATCCTTCAGGTATTCACTCACATTCATTTTGTAGGAAAGCCTTTCCCAACTATCCTACCTAAAATATTACCCAACCCCCAGCCCTATCATTTTACATTTCCCCTTTCTGCTTTATGTTTTCTCCTTAGCACTGATCTCCATCTAACCTACCATGTATACTACTTACATAATAGGTAGGCATGGAGTTTAAGAAGAGTATACAGTGTGGTAGCTGGTCTCCAAAGTGACCTGCCATGTGTTTGACCTCTAAGTATTCAAGTTCCCCTCCCAAGTTGGATAGGGAAGACTTGTATAATCAATAGAATAGTTCAGAAAAGATGGCACGTGACTCCAAAGCTAGGTCATAAAAGACATTGCAGTCTTTGCCTTGCTCTCTCTTGGATCACTCACTCTACAGGAAGCCAGCTTCCATGCTGTGAGGATATGCAGGTAGCTCTAGAGAGAGGTCCATGTGGAGAGGAAATGAAGCCTCCTGCCAACAGTCAGCAGCAGCCATCCATGTGAGTGCGCCATCTTGGAAGCAGATCTTGGAAGTAGATCCTCCAGCCCCAGTCAAGTTTTCAGATGACTATGGCCCCAGTCAGTATCTTGACTGCAACTTCATGAGAAACCTTGAGCTAGAACCCAACTAAGCTGTTCCCAAATTCCTGACCCACAGAAACAAGGGAAGAAAAACACTGCCAATCAAACCACAACTCACAATGAATGTAAGAGGCGTCCTGATTTCAAAGATGTGGAAAACACTGTGCATTTTTGAATTGATAATTATTGTTATTGTTGTTGTTTTCTGTATATAATATCCATAAGGGCAGGAGTTTTTGTAGGTTTGATTTACCTCTATAGTTCCCACTGCCTACAACAGGGCCCAGCACATGAGAAAAAATTAAACAGCTGCTGCATGAGTGAATAAAAATTAATTTGTACAAGGCATATTGTTTATATGTGGTACAGCTGGGATTCAAGCTCAGGTCTTTGATTCTAAAGATTGTGCTCTTTTTATTGCCCATTCTTTGGGATATAGTCTATTACCAAGATCCTCATCTTATTTTTACTCAATCCTCCTCTTTCACTAAAGTCAGATATGGGAATAATAACATATAACTAACACTTTTTACCATGTCTAGGACTGTTCTAAGCACATTGTATGCATTAAGGTGTCTAATCTTCACCACACCACCATATGGTAGGTGCTATTGTCATAAACATTTATGAAGAAACTAAGGCACAAAGAGGTAAAGTGTCTGGCCCAAGGCCTCATTAGTTCCACCTGTTTGGAGTAAATAGTTATGTATGTTCTTTCATCCAACCTCACTTCGACTGGCAATATCTTTCTATGTCTTATCATATTTGGTAAATTCAGGGTCTCTAGATGATTTCTAGTGTTGCATTGTTCACATTCCCTATTGAAAGAGAAAACTTTTATTTGAAGCTAACACCTTATCACCTGGGAAATGAAAAATGCAGTCATTTCCAAACTAAAATTTGAAATCTTTCCTTGGAAATTCTGGTTTCAATTCTTGTTTATATTACAATTTCTAAATTAGATCTGAATATAATGCACCCTATGTGAAACCAGTGTCTATGAGCAGACACTTAAATTTGATTAGGGCTCGGTATATACTTTCATTTAGAAAGCACTCACATTTGCTCTTCATGGTAACTTTCGAGAAGCTCTCAGAAAAGGCATTCTTTACATTTAAAGATGAGAAAATTGACATCAAAGAAGTTAAAGTATCCTCTTAAAATTACATGGGTAGGGAATGGTCAAGCCAGAATGTTTCTAAATCCTAGTCCAGTTCCTCACATTGAACTAGACAGACATTGGCAGGGTTAGTACTGACCTGAGGTAATTAAGTCAAGTGCAGCAGGAACTCCAATAAGTCTGGGGAGAAGCTGGGTTCCTCTTGCACCAGGAAGGATTCCTAGTGTGACCTCTGGGAAGCCAACTTGAGCCTATCAAAGATTGAAGGCATAAAGGTCATTAGAATGAGATGATATATTCAGAGTCAAGGCAAGCATTCCCCTGGGTTTCTCACACCCTCAAAAACATTGCTGCATAGAATTCAGTGAGAGTTTCTACAGAGAAAATTAGTGCACACCCTCTCCTTTAATTAATAGCATAAATAGAGCTGTGCCATCCCTAAGTCTTCATGTTGAAACACATCCCCAGCTTCTTACACAATTCTTCTCTGACTCAATTATTCACAGAATGGGAAAAAATAGTTGCTAATAACATATGTGGAATATATAAAGAACTTTTATAACTCAATAATAAAAAGACAAATGATCCAATTCAAATGGGCAAAGCATCTGAATAGACATTACTCCAAAAAGATACAAATGGCCAATAAGCACATGAAAAGATGCTCAATATCATTAGCCATCAGGGAAATGCAAATCAAAACTACAAGATACCACTTCACACCCACTATGATGGCTATAATAAAAAAGACATACAATAACAAGTTTTAGAGAGTATGTGGAGCATACAAAACCCTCATACATTGCTGGTGGGACCGTAAAATGATGCAGTCACTTTGGAAAACAATTTGGCAGTTTCTCAAAGGTTAACCATACGACCAGAGTTACCATACGACCCAACAATTCCACTCCTCTATATATACTCAAAAGAAATGAAAACATGCCCACAAAAAACACTTGTGCAAAAATTTTCATAGCATCATTGTTCATAAATCCAAGAAAGAAGAAACAATCCAAATGTCCATCAAGTAATGAATGAATAAAGAAAATGTGGTATATCCATAAAAAGAAATATTCAGCCATGGAAGGGAATAAAATACTAATGACATGTTACAACACAGGTGAACCTTGAAAACAATGCTAAGTGGAAAAAACCAGACACAAAAGACAACATATTGTATGTTTTCATTTACATGAAGTGTCTAGAATAGGTAAATCCATACAGACAGAAAGTAGATTAGTAATTGCTAGGACTGGGGGAGAGGGAAATGATGGTTTACTCCTAAAAGGTGTGAAGTTTCTTTTGAGGGTGATGAAATATCCTAAAATCAACTGTGGTAATGATTGCGTAACTCTGTGAATATACTAATATACCGCTGGACTGTACACTTTAAATGAGTGAATTATATGGTATATGAATTATATCTCAATGAAGCTATTATAAAAAGAGAAAGAAAGAAAGAAAGAAGGAAAGGGAGGAAGAAAGGAAGAAAGGAAGCGAGGAAGAAAGGAAGGGAGGAAGAAAGGAAGAAAGTCAGGCAGCAACCTCAGTCCAGATGAGAGGGTGAGATTGAGACCTTAATCACATGTCTCTCTTTGCCTTAAAAGTGGCCAAAGTTCTGTTAGTCATTTTCCAGGTATAAGGATGGGAGGAGGAGGGTACTTAAATACAGACTGCCATTTGCCCAAATTGTGATGCCAACAGCTCCAAAATACCTGGAATGTTTGAGCCTCTCTCACATGAGGCTTTCCTAGCAGTTGATCACCATTTTTCCCACCAGTGGTCATCCCTATCCCCTGACTTACTATTGCTTATAACTTAGATCTGCACTGAGTGTGCAGAAGGTCATGGTATTAGGAACACAGAAAAAGGAACACTTAGGATATGTGTCTTTATTTATAAGTTTTATAAAAAATTAAAACAACATAGGGAAATGGTTAAATAAATTATGATAAATCTATAAGATGAAAAATTATGCAACCATTTAAAATGATATTTTTAAGGAATATTTCCAATAAGATTGACAGCAAATTTCTCATCAGAAACCATGGAGAGGGCTTCCCTTGTGGCACAGTGGTTAAGAATCCACCTGTCAATGCAGGGGACTTGGGCTCGAGCCCTGGTCTGGGTAGATCCCACATGCCACGGAGCAACAAAGCCCATGTGCCATAACTACTGAGTCTGCACTCTAGAGCCCGCTAGCCACGACTACTGAGCCCACATGCCACAGCTACTGAACCCCATGCACCTAGAGCCCCTGCTCTGCAACAAGAAAAGCCACCACAATAAGAAGCCTGCGCACCACAAGGAAGAGTAGACCCCACTCACCGCAACTAGATGAAGCCCACACACAGCAACAAAGACCCAACACAGCCAAAAATAAATTAATTAAAAATAAAAAAAAAAAGATACCAGGGAGACCAGTGCCAGTGGGATGACACGTTCAAAGTACTGAAAGAAAAGTACTGTCAACCAAGAATTCTACATCCAGCAAAACTAGTCATTAAAAATGAAGGCAAATTGGGACTTCCCTAGTGGTGCAGTTGTTAAGAATCTGCCTGCCAATGCAGGGGACACAGGTTCGAGCCCTGGTCCGGGAAGATTCCCACATGCCGTGGAGCAATTAAGCCCATGTACCACAACTACTGAGCCTACACTCTAGAGCCCGTGAGCCACAACTACTGACACCCGTGAGCCTAGAGTCCATGCTCCACAACAAGAGAAGCCACCACAATGAGAAGCCTGCACACCACAGTGAAGAGTAGCCCCCGCTCACTGCAACTAGAGAAAGCCCACATTGCAGCAATGAAGACCCAACACAGCCCAAAATTAAAAAATAAATAAAAATTTATTTTAAAAAATGAAGGCAAATTAAGACATTTTCAGATAAATAAAAATTGAATTTGTTGCTAGCAGATCTGCCCTACAAGAAATCCTTCAGGATGAAATGAAAAGACACTAGACAGTAACTCAAATCCACATGAAGGAATAAAGAACACTGTTAAAGGGTAACTACACAGGTAAATATAAAAGACAGTATTAATGTAATTTTTTGTTTGCAATTCCTCTTTTTCCTTACCTGATTTAAAAGACCACTACATTAAGCAATAATTATATATTTATGTTGATGGGCATGCAATGTATAATGATATAATTTGTGACAATAACAGCATAAAGGTGGTGTGTAACAGAACTATATGGGAGCAAATTTTTTACATACTATTGAAATTAAGTTGGTATTAATCTGAACTAGCTTATCAGAAATTAAGATGTTAACCCCAGGGCAACCACCACTAAGAAAATAACTCAAAAATATACAGTGAAAGAAACAATAAGAGAATTAAAAGTGTACTAGAACTTATCCATTTAATACAAACAAAAGCATTAATGGAGGAACTGAGGAATGAAAAAATATAAGACGTAGAAAACAAATAGCAAAATGGCAAAAGTCCTTCCTTATCAGTAATTATGTTAAATGTAAATGGTACAGATTGGTAAAATGGATAAAGAATATTTAATAATAATTTAGATACAGTATTAGTATAAAAATAGACTACAAGTGAAATACAATAAAATTCCAAATGTATTTTTTTTTTAAAAAAAAGATTGCGAAGAAAAAAAATTACACAGGAAAAAGACAAGGAAGAAAAAAAATAAAATGTCAATAGTGGTTATTTCTGAACTGTGAGTTTATGGTGACTTCAGTTTTACATCTTTGTACTTTCCTGTATTTTATAGTCTATTACAATGATGAATATTATCTTTATTATTAGAAAAATGTATTACTTATAAAAATATTACTATTATAAGACTGGTATCACAAACCTCAATCTACATGTCTAATAACCCAAATTAAATCTATTTCCAGAAATACATGGATTTACTAGTTGTGCACAGTTTCCAATAGGAACTTGTCTTCTTAAGTACTAAAAATTATGAGACCACAAAACTGAAATGTTTGAGATAGGAAACAAAAATTTAAATTAAGTATGTACACTCAGGGGTGATGGTCAAAATATTAATACCTCATACTGCATGAGCATAGCTCAGTGAAATCTGATGTGGGCCATAGTACTAGAGCAAGGTCCTGGGTGTCCTGTACAGGAGTTCCCCTTTAACTAGTGGGTCATGGGAAGGTCCAAAGGCTAGGGTTAGGGGAAGTGATGGGACAGTCACAGGCTCAGGGTAGTAACTCTTTATCAACTAGAATGGACATATTTCAACATTTCAACAAAGAGTAACACTGTACTTGTATGTAACAGCTGAACACCAGTGCTAGAAAAACCTAAGAGTTGTGAACCAGTAAGCTAACCATTCAAAATGATCACCTCTGATGCTTATGACTACATTTAGAGCTTGCTCTAAAGAAAAGCTCCCTACATCAAATCCCATATGGATCCCCTCTGTTACCTCTGCATGGGCAATCCTATAGTGACAGCCCAGGGCCAGCTCCAGTCCCCCTCCTAAAGCCACCCTTTGGATAGCTGCCACCACAGGCTTCTTGTTTCTCTGTACTTCATCTACTACACTTCCCAATGTCAAGTCAAAGGTCTTATCAGCACTGAAGCCACGGATATCAGCACCTAAGAACACAAAGACAAGGAAAAAAGAGAGTTGAAGAAGACTTTGCTATAGAACAATAAGTTACCAGATTACACTTAAGGAATCTCAGATCTCTTTGGACCCATGAAACTCTTTATCCTTTGGTTGCAGACACAGTAAAGGAACAAGTAGCCTGGAAAATGTAGAAAGATATGAGAGAAAATCCTCAAATCTTTATCAGAAGTCCTGTAATCTAAAATCTGTCTTTCCATATGATAGTAGTAACTCTACTTTTAGAAAAATTTGAAAGCTCAGAAAAGGGAAGCAAAGATTCTAAGATTGAGTCAGCCATTCCCATTTTTTGCATGATACTGTTCACCAACTCTATTCACAGCAATTTAGACCCATATCTTTGTTAAGGGCATCAGTCATAACAATATAAAACCTCAGAGTAACATGAAGACATATTTGTGAGTTATATGTTAATCAATCAGCTTAGAATTACATTTCTGTGATAGACTTTTTTGTGATCAATAAAAGTAACAACATTTACTGCTTTTCCTAATTATAAAAATCATATGCATTATAGAAATCTTGAAAAATACACAAAATTATAAAGGATAAAAATATTACTCCAAATATCACCACACAGAGATAACAATGTAATATTTTGGTGAATTTTTAGTTTTTTCCCAACGCATGTATGTAAATTGCTTTGTGACCTTGAGTAAGTTATTTAACCATTTTGTTTCAATACCTATCTTAAATAACTGATGTGACAATTAAATGAATGTTTACTATAATATATATTTTTAACAATATTGAGAACACTCTGTAAAGTCATTTTTTATATTTTCCTTTTTTCACATAACATTATACATAGTAGTGAGCTTTTCCCCTATAGCATTATATGTTCTTTGAAAATATTAAGCCTGGTACAAGTTAAAAAGTTAAATTAATTATTTCATGTTCAGCCTTTCTTTTTTTTTTTTTTTTTGCTACCTGCTCCTCATCTAGCATCCATCCAGGGATTGTGCTTTTTTTCTCACCAATCCATCATATTTCACACTCTACTGTTATTATTTATTTTTATTTTTTTAGATTCCTTTTGGTTCTAGAGAAACAAGGTGAACTTCAGTCTGAATGTCATGTCTATTATTCCTGTAACTTTAGGTTAAACTAATTTTTCAAGTAACAGAAGCAATTAACATTTGTTGGATAAATACTATACATAAGGCACTGGGCTAAGTAGTTTCATATATTGTCTCATTTAATTTTCTTAACACCTAAGTTAAATAGTCTATTAACATTTTACAAGTTTAAGTTTAAGGCTTTGAGATGTTAAGTGACTAGTTCAGACATATGATTCTGTAACTGGTTGAATAAGGATTTGAGCTCAGGCAGTTTGACTACACAGTTCACATTCTTAAATGTTATACTACATTCTTCTACTTGCAGCAAAAGGTTAGTATGATCATCCCAATTTTATAGAAACCAAGGCACAGACAAGAGTATAGTGATTTTACTTTTTAACTGTTTATCTCTGGCACATAGAAATGCAATTAATTTTTGGATCCTGATTTTACATCCAGCAAAATTCCTAAATTCTATTATTAATTCTAATAATTTTCTGATAGATTTATTTTTTACAAACACTCATTTCTTCTGAATAATGATGGTTCTGTTTCTTCCTTCCCAATGCTTATACCTTTTATTTCTTTTTCTAGGCTGGCCAGGGCCTAGAATATAATGTCAAATACAAATGGTGATAGCAGCCAGCCTTGTCTTATTTCTTTCTGAAAAGGAAAGCATTCAATTTACCATTTTGTTTGATGTTTGCTGTAGGTTTTTAAAAATAGATACATTTTGCCTGATGAAGACATTTTCTTTCTATATTTAGTTTACTAAGAATTTTAATCTTTAATGCATGCTAAACGTTACCAAGTGTTTTTTTCTGAATCTCTTGAAATAATCACATGATTTTCCTCCTTTAATCTTTTAATAGGATGAATTACATTGATGTCTCATGTTTAATGAATCTGGTATTTCTGGGATGAAAGTAATATATCATGCTTTTTATATATCGTTAGATTCAGTTTTATTATATAATGTTTCAGAGTTTTATATCTAGGTTAAACAAAAAACAAAAATACAAATAAAATTGGCCTTTAATTTTGCTTTTTCATACTGTCTTGACAGGTTTTGTTATCAAGGTTATGCTAGCCTCACAAAAGGAGTTGGGAAGTGTACTGGATAGAACGGTGTCCACCCAGAACCTGTGAATGTGATCTTATTTGGAAATAGGGTCTTTGCAGATATAATCAGGTAAAGAAGAGGTCATACTGGATCAGTGTGGGTCTATATAAGATCAGGGAAATTTGGACACAGAGGATAAAGCCACAGGAAGACAGAGGCAGAGATAGGGATAATGCAGCAACAAGCCAAGGATTGCCAAGGATTGCCAGCAACCACAGAAGCTAGAAGAGGCAAGGAAGACTTCTTCCCTAGAGGCTTTGGAGAAAGAATGGCCTTGCAGATATCTTGATTTTGAACTTTTAGCCTCTGGAACTCTGAGAGAATAAACTTCTATTGTTTTAAGCCACCCAGTTTGTGCTCACTTGTTATGGCAGCCCCAGGAAACTAATATAGAAAGTGTTCCCTCTTATTTTTATTCTCTGAAATGTTTGTGTAAAATTAGAATGATATTTTCCTTGACTTTTCAGTTAGAGGTTACCAATGAAGTCATCTGGGACTTGAATTTACTTTGTGAGATTTTTGATTACTGACTCAATTTCTTTAATGGTTTTCTGTTTCTTCTTGAATCAATTTTGTAAGCTCTGTTTTTCTACTTGTTCATATTATCATTTTTAATGGCTAGAGCATCTTCAGTGATATCCCTTTTGTCATTCTTTATATGTATTGTTTGTATTGTCTCTTTTTTTTCTTGATAAGCCTCTCTGAAGCTTTATCAATTTTATTAGTATTTTCAAAGAACATTTGATATTATTGTTCTCTTGATTCACATTCGTATTCTATTTTAGTAATTTCCCCTCTATCATTTCCTTCCTTCTACTTCATTTGGATCTATTTTACTGTTTGTTTTGTCAGTTCCTTAATAGGAATACCACAATATGTTTCAGTGTTTTTTCTTTTCTGATATATACCTTTAAGGCCATACATTTCCTGCTAAGCTTTGCTTTAACTGTATCCCTCAAGTTTTATATATTGTTTTTATTATCATTCAGTTAAAAATATTTTCTAAATTACATTATGATTTCTGCTTTGACTCAAAGGTTATTAAAAAATGAATTTATTTTCCAAACACATGAGAATCTCTAGTTATATTTTTGTTATTGATTTCTAGCTTGATTGCACTGTTGTCAGAGATATTCTAAATGAAATTTATTGAGATAAGCTTTCACAGTCCAGTAGCTGATCAACTTTTGTAAATGTTGCAGATTGGAGAATACATATTTTCCGATTGCTGGGCACATTGTTCTATCTAAGTCCATTAAGTCAAGTCTGACAATCCCTAATGCTTTTCCAGAACAATTATTTTTGCTGCCTCTGAACTCTAACTACGTTCTCTCCTACCTCCTTTTTTTTTTTTTTTTTTTTTTTTTTTTTTTTTTTGCAGTACGCGGGCCTCTCTCACTGTTGTGGCCTCTCCCGTTGCGGAGCACAGGCTCCGGACGCGCAGGCCCAGCGGCCATGGCCCACGGGCCCAGCCGCTCCGCGGCACGCGGGATCCTCCCGGACCGGAGCACGAACCCGCGTCCCCCTCATCGGCAGGCAGACTCTCAACCACTGCGCCACCAGGGAAGCCCTCCTACCTCCTTTTTTACAAAGAAATATCAGTTCTGATTTTTCATAATTCTGATCCCTCACTCCATGCCTCAAAGTCACCATCTTGGGCTCCCAACCTTAAGTTTTCAAATAGTTGAGTAAGCTATTTAATAGCTGGTTAATGTTTGGCCCACTATTTAACTTCTCTTAGGCTTAGCCTTCTCATCTGTAAATGGAAACTGTAGGATTTACTGAGGATTAAAATATAAAGTATGTAAAAATATTACTATTTTCATTGTTAATAAGTAAATAAGCTACTCAGTACTGGCACATAGCAGGTAAGCTAAACGGTAATTATTATAATGATTAATGTGTTTATATTTATTCATTGTTATGATTTCAACATCTATTTCTTCTCAGGTTACCACGACATACATTAAATTCCTCTGGCAAAAAAAAAAAAAAAGAAGAAGAAGAAGAAAAATGAAAAAAATTCCTCTGGCTACAGTAAGAATACATGGGCCTTCATATCCATGGAACTTTTGTCAAAGGGTATAATTTGGGAAAAGAAGAAAAGGTGCCACAAATACCAGTGAATAAATCACCATTTCAGATGCTTTTGCCGTATTTTGTCACTATTTTGCATCTTCACAGGATAACCCAATAAAGAGTGCATGGTCACTGAGATGGGTGACTATCAGAAGAAAAGTGAAGTCCATTGCAGGACTCTGTGTAAAATAAAAAATAACATTTATCGAACATGTTCTGCATGCAAGCACTGCTCTAGGGCTTTCAGATGTGTTATCTCATTTACTCTCACAAAAACCTGTTAAGATATAAATATTATGGTATCTATTTTATAAATAGAGAAATTGAGTTTCAGGAGATTTAAGGGACTTGCCCAAGCTCGCATAGGATGGTGACACATGCAGAGCAGATATGTACCAGCAGATGTATACTAGCAGCTATAATAGCCATCAAGCCTGGAACTAAATGTCCTCCAAAGGCCCAATCCAATATAAAAGAGAGTAAGGTCAGCATCTTCTCTGGGTTCTCTCCTATGACTCTTGTCTCTTTCTCCACAATGTTTCTCATTCCCATTCAACTCCCATATTCATTACCCACACTATAGTATTACCCACAAGAACAGATAATGCAGCATTGATCTCAGTCTGTGGCAGGATTTCAGAGAGCATGGGAGAGGGTTAGACACTGGTTACCTGCAGAGAAGATGCCATCTGCTCCACAAATCACAATGGCTTTTACTGTATGGTCTGTTAGAGCTTTCTGCAGACCCTCTTTTATTCCACGGAGAACAGTCTCACTAAAAGGGAAAAAAATTACATGAAGCATGAGTCAGAATCAAATTTCTACCATCTCAGAGGTTTTTTTCCTTTCTTAACAATGAAAAATTAAACATATACACGATGTATAAAAATCCTAGATACTTATCATTAAACTTTCACTAATTTAACAAATAATATATGTATTTACTGTAAATTAAGCACTGAGTTGATTAAACACATAAACTTTAGGAAAAAAAGTGTTTTCCTACATTTTGCTGTAACTTTGACCACTTAGAATCAGCACTATCAATTTAAAAATATTATATACATATCCTATGTACAGTGAGGGCTTACAACATCCTAGGGAGAACAAAATGTACACAACACAATATCACACTAAAATAAGTGCTGTAATAAAGGTACAAAGAAAGTGACGTGGAACTCCCGAGAGGAAAGAAAGTCTTGTTTTTAAAAATAAATTTATTATTTATTTATTTTTGGCTGTGTCGGATCTTTGTTGCTGAGTGTGGGCTTTCTCTAGTTGTTGTGAGCGGGGGTTACTCTTTGTTGTGGTGCATGGGGTTCTCATTGCAGTGGCTTCTCTTGTTGTGGAGCACAGGCTCTAGGCACTTGGGCTCCAGTAGTTGTGGCGCATGGGCTCAGTGGTTGTGGCTCACAGGCTCTAGAGAGCAGGCTCAGTAGTTGTGGCGCACGGGCTTAATTGCTCCGCAGCATGTGGGATCTTCCCAGACCAGGGATTGAACCCGTGTCCCCTGCATTGGCAGGCGGATTCTTAACCACTGCGTCACCAGGGAAGTCCCAAGAAAGTTTTTTCAATTTGTCATATTGGCATAATATAAGAAACTGAAATTGTCTAAAAATAACAGTCTAAGTGATGTGGCAGGGGCTGCAAGTTACCCCCAAATATCCCTCCATCCCAACATTCTTTGAAGCATTAAACATCTGGTTTTTAGCTGGATACATGGCTGCCCAAAATAAAGACTACATTTCCCAGCAGTAAGGTCAGCCCGAGGCATTAATTTCTGGCCAATGGGATGGAAACGGATTTGGTACATGCAACTTTTGGGAATAGTCCTCAAAGGATTGGGTATGCTTTTTGCTTTTTCTTTCCTCCCTACTTCTGGCAGGAATGCAGATATGATGGCTAGATTTGGAGCAGCCATTATGGATCAAGAGGTGGAAGCTGTTTATTGAGGATGGCGGAGCAAAAGATAGACAGAATTGGGATCACTGATGATTGTGGAGCAGCCATACCAGTCATTCCAGGACGCTGCTGTGACAGACATCAACTTTTTCTTATTTAATCCATCATGATTTTGAGTTTTCTGTCACTAGCAGCCAAGCCTAATCCTAACTAATTTAGGCGGTAAAGGCAAGGTCTGGGAAAGAAAGGGCATGTAGTAGACTTTGCCAAATTTCAGTAGATGAGGGAGTCATCCACAGAGGAGATAGTTAAAGCCAAGATTGAATGAGTCTGCCAAAGAAAAAGAACAGAGAGCTGAGGGTAGATCTAGATGATCTAAGAGGTGGGAGAGGCTCAGCAGAGTGATTCAGTACCAAGGGAGCCCAAAGTCACAGAGACCAAGAGAGGAGAATTTGCCATGAAGCAGAGGATCAACAAGTGCCAAGGGATGATAAAAGAGGAGAACTGGGAAGAGTGGTGAGGAATTGCTTAAAGGAAAAACGGTAGAACCAGAGGCCAATCAGTTTTGCCTTAGAGTTCTAAGTATTGGGGGAACATTTTATACAGAGTGAAAAAAAAATCTTAAAACAAACAACAACAAATGTCCATAAAGCCAGATTGTTCAGACCAGCAACTGAGTTAAAACCTCAGGGAATAAAGGAGATACTTGCCCTTGTTTATGGCAATTCCCTTTTTTCCACCATTTAACCCCGCTGAAATCAAACAAAACCTCTTGCCTTCAACTAGTTAATTAGAAACCAAATCTGCTAATGGAAAACTGATTCTGAACCATCCATACTACTGAGAAGTCCAAAAGGCACATATTTCCTTCTGGGTAAATGATGGCTGGAAAATGAGCCCAATCTGCGCCACTGAGGAGACAAGGCTGGCTTTTCCCATTTCAACCAACCCCTACTCTTTTATTTCTTATGTTCTTGCTAATTTTGCAAATATAAAACACAGGAAAAAAGAAAAATGAAAATGGCTGTAGTAGATATAGCTTTACTAGATTCTAGTTGAGTGAAAAGGACAACAACTTCGCAGCAATGTCAAGGTCACAGGGGTTAAGAAATTATTTTCTCCCCTTAATATTGTCAGGCATGGAGAAATGGAGTCTAAAGGTAACATTTCATGAGTGATGACCAAAGATCTTTAGCTTCTGTCACTATAGGAAGCCTTTCTTGCGACAATTTTTTAAAGCCAGGGGGTCAGCGAATCAAGCCGTGCCTTGTGACCAGCATTCTTCAAACAAAGAAATAGAAAAGAAAATATAATATATCAAACAAAACAAATAAGTTTCACGAAACTTTGTTTTCAGTTATGTATTCGTATGTGTGTGTGTCTTAGGTTGCTATGTAAAACATGGATTCCTGTGTGGATTATAATTTTAAAAAGTGTGAAAGCCATTGTTCTGGGAGATGGGCCTAGTAATCAGACATGTCCTACATTTGTAAAGAGGGTTGGCATTCACCTGAATAGAAGGAAACCTGGCTGGCTAAAGGAAGCAAGGAAAGATTTGAACTATTTGGTTGGGCCCAAAAATATTCAAATAAGAATCTCTCACTTAGCTAGGAAGAAATAACTTCCCACATAAAATTAGAAATAGGAAGGGAGAAAGGAAGGAAGGGAAGAAGAAAAGTGTAAAGCAAAAAAAAAAAAAATTGGGAACCTGTTAAACTTGATGAATGTGCTGGGACACACACCTCTACCTAAACATAAGTTCAGAAGAAGGTAGATGGAAAAGGGCAAGAAAGCATTTATTCCCAAGTGGAGAAAATCTTGATGCAGCTGCAATGAATCCTGAGCAGCGGGGCCTGCTGGTAGGGGCTTGTAACAGGCCTTCTGACTAATAGTACTAATGATAGCTAACATCTGCTAAGTGCCAGTTTATAATCTCTAACACATTTAAACCTCACAACAACTTAATGAGGTAGATACTAACATTTCTCCTGCAAGGGGGGCTAGGGGGCAGGTTAAATAACAGAAACATTTTAAGTAGTTATGGTAAAATATTCCTAGTTATAGGTAGTAGACTGTGGAACCTTTTTCCCCAAGTTCTAGATGGGCACAGTTTCCCATTATGAGCAGAGGTTAAGGCAGAGTCCTAATATTTAGTAATTCTAATAGGAATACAGTCAAGTTCAAAACTGATATGTAATCATATTACTCATGTTTTTCTTCATCAAAGCCAAAATAATAAATATTTTGCTTTTTTCTGAGAGTGGCAAGTAAGTGGACATTATCATCCTTGAATGATTTTATTTCTGATTTTTTATATTTTTAAATGCAAAATTTTATATTAAAATAATTATACTAGTGCTAATGATAAAATCAAATCTGATGATAGTAGGATGAAAATTCAGTTAAAATTAGTATGTCTTCTCATTACAGTCTCTTTTTGCTCCAGCATCATGTGATAAGGATTTTGACCAAAAGTCTTTCTCTTTATGCTTTATATGTTCTCCGTAAATTATCATTTCTTCTAATCCTACTCCCTGTGGATAGGTGACTCTTTCCTAGGCTGATGTATCACTATACTTTTTTCAGAGATATAAAAGAACCAAACCTATATAACGTCATTAACTTTCAAAAGAGCAGCGTTAATCTCACTTTTAAAAAGTAATGCTTTTACAAGTTTAACAAGGAAGGTACTCCACAGTAGTTTTTCAGAAAACGCTATTTAATAGGCTTATTCTGATATGGGCTTAACCCAACATGGATCTTCCACGGAAGCACTAAGACCTTAAGGTTTACAACAGACCAAGAGATATACCTTTGCATATCTGGGCCAGGACACAATCCTCTTTTACTCACTGTGTTGGCATTAAAGGGGATCTATATTTTTAACAGTGCGAAGCCACTTTATTGTTGGATTCCTAAAACTTTTAGTCACACATTATAAGGGTGGCCTGGACTCGAGGTTGGGAAGTGAAGGATCAAGGTCCAGCCAGCATTGCACTAAGACCTTTGGAATAGAAAGTACGGCTGAGAAGTCAAAGTTGCAAGCAAGCAGAAGAGTCCAGCGCGAAGGGAGCACGGACAGACCCGATCCATCCCAGCTCCCCCGCTTCGTAGCCATCTGTCTGCCTCTCAGCCTCGGTTTCCTTACCAGTGAGAGAGTTCTCTGCAAACAGGAACTGAGCTAACCAATGTAAAAGGCCCTGGCATATGCCCAGGTTTAATCCGTTTCAGTGTCTCTCTCCGTTTAAACCAGCAGGGGAGAGTCAAAGCTTCCACTGCAGGCAGGCGGCTAAGACCCTGCTCGCTGTCCCCGGGCTGAAGGCGGCCGAGCCCGTTACCTGAGCGCGTTGACAGGCGGGTTTCGTAGGCGGATCAGCGCCAGGCAGTTCTGCAGCCGCGTAAACTCAGCCATGTTTCCTCAGTCGCCGAGGTCGCCTCAGCTCATGGCCCCAGGGCGATATCACTTTCACTGGGCGCTGGGCCGGCCCCGCGAGGAGGGGCACCTGCTGGGCCAATGTGAGCTCGGCATCGCCTCCCGCCCCCCGGGCCGCTCCAGGGCGCCGATGCCCATCATCCATCCCAGACCTCCTCCTTCCCCGGACCACAGCCCCGCGCTCTGCAGATCCTTGTCGTCTCCTCTTTGTTGGCTCTTGTCCTGCTCCCTGCACAAAGTAGATCAGGGAGGACTATGGAAAATGAGTGGAATTGCCAGCAAGTCGAGATTTGCAAACCGCTGGCCCAGAGGGGCTGGCTACTCTGGACAAGTCCTAGGTTCCCTAAGTTGGTGGAGCTGTGTCCTCATCACAGTTTTCATCTACACGATCCTTCTTAACAGGGACAGATATCTGGGATCCTCACAATTATGTGATATGACACACACCTGGAACACATAAAATACACAAATCATTCATTTCACCTAAATGGGTACGGTACTAATATCAAATATTTACAGAACCGTCATACAGCGACCTAGTGAAACCTTCAACTTTCCTGCCTGCCCAATCCTTCCATTTCTTTCTTCTTCTGCCATTCCTAAAGATTGTGATTTCCAATACTTCAACCACCAATTGAGCACCTATTATGTGCTAGGCTGTAGGCAGGAGACTAAAGATAAATAAAGCCTCGTTCAGGCTGGGACAAAGTTTTTAAAGATGCAGTTGGCCTCAGGCGGTCTCCACAGTCCATCAGGGGGCTAGAAGGCAGTCTGGAAGTTTCAGAGAAAAAAACAATGGAGCGGTTTTATTCACTAATGTTTCACCAATTTTAGCAAAGATTAAGGATTATTTTCATAGATTTTCTTTTACCTGTTGAAAATAAAACCAGGTTCCTACTCCTAGGAAAGTACCTATTGCCTTGAAGCCCTGAAAACAAGTAGCAGTCAGAACCCATCTAATCCGTCAAGGACAACCTATCAAGGACAGCCCCTCATTTTTTTTTTTTTTTTGGCTGCGTTGGGTCTTTGTTGCTGCACGTGGGCTTTCGTTAGTTGCGTCAAGTGGGGGCTACTCTTTGTTGCGGTGCACGGGCTTCTCACTGTGGTGGCTTCTCTTGTTGCAGAGCACGGGCTCTAGGCACTTGGGCTTCAGTAGTTGTGGCACATGGGCTCAGTAGTTGTGGTTCGCGGGCTCTAGAGCGCAGGCTCAGTAGTAGAGTGTACGGGCTTAGTTGCTCTGCAGCATGTGGGATCTTCCCAGACCAGGGATCGAACCTGTGTACCCTGAATTGGCAGGCGGATTCTTTTTTTTTTTTTTTTTTTTTTTTGCGGTACGCGGGCCTCTCACTGTTGTGGCCTCTCCCGTTGCAGAGCACAGGCTCCGGACGCACAGGCTTAGCGGCCATGGCCCACGGGCCCAGCCGCTCCGCAGCATGTGGGATCCTCCCGGACCAGGGCACGAACCCCCATCCCCTGCATTGGCAGGCGGACCCTCAACCACCGCGCCACCAGGGAAGCCCGGCAGGCGGATTCTTAACCACTGAGCCACCAGGGAAGTCCCAGCCTCTCACTTTTGATAGCCAGCCAATCACAAACAGCCCAGGGCACACGCCTCTGAGTGCCAACATTCAACATCAACCAGCCTCTTACAAGTGGCATCAATCTCTACTGCCTCTAAAATTCGCCAATCCCTGAATTCAACCTTGCCCAAAAACTATATGTAAGATCAACAGTCTGCTCTGCTTGGAGAGACTATGTATGACCAGCACAGCTTTCCCTTACTGTAGGAAGCAATAGATTCAGTATTGTCTTTTCAGATGTCGGCCTCTAGGGGAACAATTCTGCCGTCCATCCTAACAACTTCGAGTACCTCCACAAAGGCCATGTAGGCAAGGCTTAACAGTTCTGAAATTGCTCCTGGAGGAAGTGGAGATCAGCATGGTGTGGAGCCGTTTTGAGGCATTTTTCTCATCTACATCTTGGAGTCAGCCACGGGTCATTTCTCATCTATCTCCCTAGTTTTATTTGAACACAGAACTTTCTGCCTTGCACCTCCCTCCCCTTAGGTACAGCTGCAAATTTCTGTGTAAGTCTACAAAACTGTTTGGCAGTTTATTTTTTTTTTAATTCTATTTTTTTTTAGTGAAACAAGTAAAAGGTTTATTAGGAGCAAAAAAGTACATGTGAATAGACACACATGGGTGGGCTCAGAGAGAGAGTCGCGCCTTTGTGGTAGTTTAAATCACTTACATGGGGCCTTTCTTCTGGGTTTTCTCTGGCCAATCATCTTGCTTTGCCTGACTCAGAGTCCGTATTTGGTTAACTCAGTGTCCTCCCCGTGTGCGTGCGCACCTCTTAGCCAAGATGGATTCTGGCGCAGAAGCCTATGGGAAGGTTGACGCCACGTATTATGCGGTGGTGCCCCCTCCCTTTTTGGCCCCCAAGGAGTCTTTCTACGCATGGGTAGTCGGGAAGGTCTCCTTGACCTCGAGAATGAGAAATATCTGGTCTCTTTATTGTGAATCTGGGCAGGACTCAGCTCCTCCCTGCCTTGCTTGGCAGTAGTTTAGAGTTGGCTCCTCAGCAAGGCCGGGATTAGGGTGGGCAAAATTGAAGAGGGCACTCACTCTCGGTTTCATGCAATTGCTGACCCTGCCCTGCTCCTCAACAACAGCGATCCCCACAGTTCCTGTAATCTGTCATCCAGCCCCTCCTGTTTGGTGCCATACTGTGCGACTAGGTAGCAGATACCATGCTGATCTTTCTTTTGCTGTCTATGTAAATAATAAACTGTCTAAATCTATTTGGACTCCTTATGGGCCCAATCTATGGCAGTGTAGCAAGCTAACATAGCAGGTGCCACCATGATGTTGTTTACAGACCACTTGACCCCTTGACAGTCTCTTGATCGTTGTGATGAACTATTACATTCTTAAATTGTCTTCTTATTAGTTCCAACAAGTGCTACTTAGCAGGATGCCATTCCTCTTGACTAACACACTTCCACATCATTTGCATGTTACTGCTTTTGCTTCTTAAATATGTCATTTTCATTGCTGTCATGGTGTTGCAATTCACAAATAGATCAGTTGATCAGGACTTCCCTGGTGACACAGTGGTTAAGAATCCGCCTGCCAGTGCAGGGGACACGGGTTTGATCCCTGGTCTGGGAAGATCCCACATGCTGCAGAGCAATTAAGCCTGTGTGCCACAACTACTGAGCCTGTGCTCTACAGCCTGTGAGCCACAACTACTGAGCCCACGTGCCACAACTACTGAAGCCCAAGTGCCTAGAGCCCATGCTCCGCAACAAGAGAAGCCACCGCAGTGAGAAACCCGTGCACCTCAACAAAGAGTAGTCCCCGCTCAACGCAACTAGAGAAAGCCCACGTGCAGCAATGAAGACCCAATGCAGCCAAAAACAAGAAAAAAAGAAAAAGAAATATATTCAATGGCCATGATTAAAAAGTCTACAAATAACAAATACTGGAGAGGGTGTGGAGAAAAGGGAACGCTCCTACACTGTTGGTGGGAATGCAAGTTGGTGCAGCCACTATGGAGAACAGTATGGAGGTTCCTAAAAAAAACTAAAAATAGAGATGCCATACGATCCAACAATCCCAGTCCTGGGCATATATCCAGACAAAACTATAATTCGAAAATATAGATATACCCCTATGTTCATAGCAGCACTATTTACAATAGCCAAGACATGGAAACAACCTAAATGTCCACTGACAGATAAATGGATAAAGAAGATGTGGTACACATATATAGTGGAATATTACTCAGCCATAAAAAAGAATGAAATAATGCCATTTGTGGCTACATGCATGGACCTAGAGATTATTATACTAAATGAAGTAAGTCAGAAATATAAAGACAAATACCTTATGATATCACTTACATATGGAATCTAAAATATGACACAAATGAACTTATCTATGAAACAGAAACAGAACTCACAGACAGAGAACAGACTTGTGGTTGCCAAGGGTGTGCAGGGGAGGGTTGGATTGGGAGTTTGAGACTAGCAGATGCAAACTGTTATATAAAAAAATGGGTAAACAACAAGGTCCTATTGTATAGCACAGGGAACTATATTCAATATCCAGTAATAAACCATAATAGAAATAAGGTTTACAAAGAAGTATAT
Source organism: Grampus griseus (assembly GCF_964374135.1). Lineage (NCBI taxonomy): Eukaryota > Metazoa > Chordata > Mammalia > Artiodactyla > Delphinidae > Grampus > Grampus griseus. The sequence continues at coordinate 62,079,383 of NC_138998.1, forward strand.
TCAGTATCTTGTAATAACCTAAAATGGAAAAGAATCTGAAGAAAAAATGTATATATATATAATATAATGAATTACTTAGCTGTACACCTGAAACTAACACAATATTGTAAATCAACTATACCTCAATTAAAATAGTAGTTCATTACAGCTTAAAAGAAAAATATAAGAATGTAAATATAAAACTTTTATGTACTAGAACGTGTAAATATATACTCATGGTAAAACAGAGCTAGCTATCTAAACTTGGCTTTCCCTGCATTGGTGATCTTTTAGCTCTGGAATCAAGGTGTGGTGTTGTAACACTTCATTTGATAGTGACATGAAGCCATCAGAGCAGACTGCTTTGGTAAACCAATCAGGTTTTTCTGGAACGAATGCAAAATATTGCTTTCCAGCTGGAGTGATAAAATCTCTCACATGTTCTCTTTAATGTCCTTTCCCCTCTCACTGTGGGATACAAATGGACACAAGCCTCTCGGGGAGGATAAAGCCGCAGAAGCCAGACTTCTCAAATGATGCTGTAAAGGAGAGCTGGCCCACTGACTGGAACCAACATGGACTGTTACTGGCTAAAGAAAGAAATTTGGCTCTGTTTGTTAAAGACTTTAAACCTATTGTAACTAATATAGTGAAGAAAAGGGCAGTGAGTACACACTTCCACAGTGAAGTTGGCTGACACTTGAGGACAAAAGCTGCTCATATTAGTGTCTGAAATGAGAGATGGGATAAAAATCATTTCTTCACTATACAATACCATCAGTAATGATAATTTTTATAAATTCAAGTGGCTTGCTCAAGTTCTGAGCCTTGGAGATACACCCCCACACACACACGCACACACATATTCAGTATCTTAATAAGATAAGCCATCAGGATTTCTAAAGGAGACCCAGCTAGGGCAAAAATGACTCCGTCACATGTTAATCATTTTCACCAGCTGAAATGTCAGAGATCAGCAATGTACTACTGAGCATATTTAAAGATCACGCCCATGTGCTGCAACAAAATTTGAGTTGAATGCAGCCAAAAATCGAACTGAGAATTCATTCACTGCTATCTCCCCATGTTTCAGCCTCTCAGCTTTCCAGTGGACTCTGCTTATCGCTTTAGGTTTGCAAATAGTTTTTCACTAAATGCCATCTGTCAACTTCTGAACTGAAAATCATGTACGAAAAATGTCCCTTCTCAACAGGATAGCACCTTTTATGACACTCCTGGCATTCTCTGGCATCCAATTTCATTTCATGTTGAAAGTGCAATTAGGCTGTAGTTCACCTTTATGTTTTCTCAGATCTTTCTCCGGATTTCCCACCATATCATTTTACCGAAGAGACCATTTCATCTGCTAATAAGAATCCTTTTCAGATTTTTCTGACAAACTGGCACCATTTAGAAAAAGGCTACATATATATAAATTTGAGAGATGCTCTAGCTTATTTAGTCTAATATTCTCTCAAATATAGGAATGCCTCAACAACATTCCTAGCACAAGATTACCCACCTCTCTTGAATGCTCTCAATGATGGGGAGCTCAGTACTCTGCATGGTAGACATTTTTGCTTGCTAAAAATTAGCACTATTCCTTAGGACTTTCTACTCCCTGATTCTACTTTTGTTCTCAAAAGTAATTACTCCATGATTCTACTTTTGCTATACACTGCCTTCCTTTAATTAGAACAGTCTTTCATCAGATATTTAAATATGCTAACAAGTCTGTCCCAGCCTGCTCTTCTTAGGCTCTTCCTCAGGTACCACCATTTCTCATAAGAGAAGCAATCTCTAGTTTCTCACTACGTGGGTTGTTCTGGACACTCTTCATGTTTGTCAATGGCAATGATTCTCTGTATTCTGCACCTGTCATCAATCAGGTGATATTCATGTTCCCTTAACTCATGTTTGTTCTTTTTTCTGATCCATAAAAACTCTTTTTCCTTTTAAATTTCAAGTGATGTACTCTTTTCTTTAAAGGATAATTAACTTTTTATTGAGATAGAACTCACATACTACACAACTCACCCTTTGAAAGTGTACGATACAATGATTTTTAGTATATTCACAAAATTGTACATCATCATCACTCTCAAATTCCAGAACATTTTAAGACCACAAAAAGAAATCCTGTATCCATTAAGTAGCCACTTACCATTCCCCTTTCTCCTTATCCCCAGCAAACACAGATCTACTCTAATAAAGACACTAATCTGTCTCTATGGGCTTACATATTCTGGACATTTCATATAAATGGACCCACACAATATGTGGCCTTTTGTGTCTGGTTTCCTTCAGTTAGCATAATGTTTTGTTTTTAAGATCCATCCATGTTGTAGCATATAGCAATACTTCGTTCCTTTTTATGGCTGAATATCCACATTTTGTTTGTCCATTTATCAGCTGGTAGATATTTGGGTTATTTCTACTGTTTTGGCTACTATGAATAATGCTGCTATGAACATTTCATGTACATGTTTTTATGTAAACTGTGTGTTTAATTCTCTGGGGTATACACCTAGAAGTAGAATTGCTTGGTCGTATGGTAATTCTATGTTTAACTTTTTGAGAAACTGCCAAACTGTTTGGCACCATTTAGCATACAATACATACAGCAATGCCTGAGGTTTCCAATTTCTCCAAATCCTTAGCAATACTTGTCCATTTTAAAAATTATTAGGCTAGTTGTTTTTTTTTTTCAATTTTTACTTTTTTATAATTTATTTTTGGCTGCATTGGGACTTCATTGCTGTGCGCTGGTTTTCTCTAGTTGTAGTGAGTGGGGTCTACTCTTTGATGTGGTGCACGGGCTTCTCATTGTGGTGGCTTCTCTTGTCGTGGAGCATGGGTTCTAGGCACGTGGGCTTCAGTAGTTGTGGCATGTAGGCTCAGTAGTTGTGGCTCGCGGGCTCTAAAGTGCAGGCTCAGTAGCTGTGGCACACAGGCTTAGTTGCTTTGTGGCAAGTGGGATCTTCCTGGACGAAGGATCGAACCCGTGTCCCCTGCATTGGCAGGCAGATTCTTAACCACTGCACCACCAGAGAAGTCCCCTCCACTCTTTCTTTCATTCATTCAACAAACATTTTAGAACTGTCCTCTCCCAGAGTCTTGGGATACTCAATCTTTACCAGTATAGATGGTTATTCAGATAGGTGGTATAATAATGTCTTTGGTTAGAGAAACTAACAAGAAAGAAAGAAAGGGAGAAAGGAAGAGTGAGAGAAGAGAGAGGGGAGGGGGGAAAGCAAAGCAAAGCAAAAAAGCCATCTAGTGGTCACAGTGGGAGATAGCATGTGTCTTTTTTTCTACTAGACTGACTAACACAAGGTTTACTGGAGGTAGGACCTTGAAGAGGAAATCGAGGCTAAGAGGGGAAGTGATTTGTTTAAGGTCACATGGCTAGTTAATAGCAGAGCTAGGCGTAGAACCCAAACAAACTGACTCTAAGACCTGTGTAAACTGTGATTGACTCTTAAAAATGTGGTTTGGGAGTTCCCTGGCAGTCTAGCCATTAAGATTCGGCACTTACACTGCTGTGACCTGGGTTCAATCTTGGGGAACTGAGATCCCACAAGCCGCGTGGCATGGCCAAAAAAAAAGAAAAAAGAAATATATATATATATATATGGTTCAAATGATTTAAAATTTGATTAAAACATTTTATACTGATTTTTATCAAGTTATGGTATGTTGGTAGCAAAGGGGGAAAAGAACATTGGTTGAATGAAGGCACTAGATGGACCTATGATAACATTAACATGGAATTATTTTTTCATTAAAAGGTCTGTCTCCCTCACCATATAGAAAGCTCCTCAAAGGCAGGGGATTATTTTATTCATCTTTGTATCCCTAATGCCTGGCCTGGTGTCTCCTGAACGAATGAATAAATGAATAAAATTAGGAGGCTTAGACTTTAGAACTTACTGCCATTGTCTAATTTTGTGACTTTCAGTAAATTATTTAGTTCCAATGGACCACAGATTCATTAAAAGTATCATTGAGGGCTTCCCTGGTGGCACAGTGGTTGAGAGTCCGCCTGCCGATGCAGGGGACACAGGTTCGTGCCCCGGTCCGGGGAGATCCCACATGCCGCGGAGCGGCTAGGCCCGTGAGCCATGGCCGCTGGGCCTGTGCGTCCGGAGCCTGTGCTCCGCAACGGGAGAGGCCACAACAGTGAGAGGCCCGCGTACCGCAAAAAATAAAAAAAAAAAGTATCATTTACCTTTTTTAATGATAGAGTTGGAAGAAACCTTAAATTTCATCTATTCCAACTATATTATTCTATGGGTCTATGGGATTACCTGGTCATTTGGAACACAGACTCATAAGCAACATTTCAATAATAATACCTATGTTAGCTTTGTCATAGTCCTAAAACAGAGTTTGAATATTTAAGAGAAATCGTGTCGAAAAGAGAAGTCTAAATAAAGTTGTGCCATGTTATTGGCAGTGTATTCACAGTATTTATGTTTACCCTCAGGAACTGCTTGAATCCGTTACTTATGCCTGTCCAGCCAGTTAAAACTGAAGGTAGAGCTCACAGGAATTGATACTTAACCCCTCATTTCTGGGTAAATATAAGAAGTTTGCCAGGGGAGAAGGGGCTACGGTGTTTGAAATGAACCCAGCAGTGGCAAGACCAGAACATTCACACGATCATCAGAATCCTGTGGCAACTGCTGGGTTCCACTGCTCTTGTCTCTCTTGGACTGGGATTTTCCTAGTCCTTTTCACTTGAGAGTGAAGGTTTTGCAAGTGAATCTGCTTTTACCTTATTAACACCTTGAGGCATATTTTGGAAATGGAGGAAGGTAGTATTTTTAGACTCTACTTCTGGTCCTAGCCCTGCCATTAATTGTGACTTTTGGTCAGTTGCTTCTCTGGATCCAATTTTCCTTACTTGTAACATCAAGAGGTTGACTAAATAATTACCTCTAAAGTTCTTTTCAGTTCTAACATTCTGTGAATTTTTTTTTTGTTCTAAAGATAAATCCTCAGCTCAGCTGGTCCCATCTATATTTTCCTGGGTTGACTCTCTTCCTCCCATAATAACTTACTATGCATCTCCACATTTTTGAGGGCAGGGCTTGGGTTTTACTCATCTTTCCCTCAGTACCTAGCACAATAACCAAGCAGGTGATTTCAAGGAGCGTCAAAACGGATTCTTATACAAAATTCCATCTTTGTCTGGAGGAGCTCACAGTTCAGAAGTACCAAGCATCATTAATTAATCACTTAATTAAAAGCTGAGGATAAGAGGAAAATCGGTTCCAAGCTCCTTTACCATCTGCATGTTCCAACAGGAAACCAGAGAGCGTTTGTAATAAACACTCATTGAATGCTTTCACTATGCCAGCGCTTTCCATGTATTATCTCAAGTAATACACACACCAACCTTATATTCTAGGTACTAATATTGTCTGTTTCACGCTTGAGGAAACGGACACCGAGAGGTTAAGTAACTTGCCTAGGTAACACCGTTACAAGTGAGAGGCAGCATCACTTGAGCAACATTTAGAAAACCTTGTGATTCTCCGAGCGGCCTGACGAGTCCAGAGAACAGTGATGAGTTCAAAGTACAGAAGGAGCAGAAGGAAGTGATCATCTAAGGGAAGGCTGCAGAAGTTGGCAAAGAAGTTTGAAAAACAAAAAAAATGCTCTTCTCCAGGCTGTTCTACATAGCCGGAGTTTAGGAAAGCAAGCAGAAAAAACCGCGTAAACAAGGATGGGAGAGCGCCTGGAACCCAGGGGAACCGAGGAACAGGCCGGAAGTGGCGTCAACTAGCGGCGTCAAGTGCTTAGCGGGACTGCGGGGCCGGGAGGAGTTCGGGCCGGACGCGACACCCGGAAGTTACGCCCTGGAGGCGGTACCTGGTTGTGGAGGGCGTCGCGATGGGCGGGGCGGGGCGTCAGTGGTCATCCTGGAACCACGGATCCCAGGCAGGTAACCTGCGGGCCGAACCTGGACCGGGGCAAGGGTGAAAGTTGGGGTTGGGGGCTCAGATTGTTAGAAGCTCCAAGTCGGGCGGGGAAACGTGGATCTCGCATGAGGTGGGGTCTGAAGGAAAGGCTTCCTGGCGTGGGACTCCCTGGAGAGACAGGGATACGAGGAACTTTGGGAACGGGGTCGTGAGGGCCGAGGTCGTTGAGGAAATACAGGCTGAGTCTTCTAGGAATCAGTCATGGCTGGGGGTCACAGGCTCATGAGTGTTGGCGCTCGGGGGTGAAGAGATGGAACCTGGGCACTGAGATGAGCTGACCTAGAGTTCATTTCCCTCCTACTCCGTCCCCCGTCCTGTTCTGCTAGTAGGGGACAGCGACATCGTCTTTTCATCTCTTAATCCAGGGCAGTGCTTTGCCATTATTAGGCATCTTTAGATGCTGTCAAATGAATGAATTAATGAACGCACGAACCCAATTCTGGATCAGCTGGGGGAACTTCTGAACTTCAGTGCTCCTACTTGTGAATGTAGAAGTGATGCCAGCTTAGTTTGCTAATCAGTGGTTTTGAGGATGTCAGTGCAGTAGAGATTCGGGATATTGTTGTTATTGTTTTGTAGTTACTGAAATTTAGAAATGTGTCTTAATATTTTTCTCTGGGGTGGGTAGAGAGGAAAGGCGATCAATTTGGCTTTTTTCAGGTTCCTTTACTTTTCTGGGAATAACTTCCAGGTGAATGATACCAGACAGAAGTTGGCCATCAAATGATAAGCTGCAGTTGTAGCACTGAGCTTCTAATTAGTGTTCTAAGTGCTTTCTTTTCAGTAATATGAACTTGCTTTGTTTTTCGTAATGTTTTCTTCCTTAAATTGAGGTATTTTTACATTTGAGATATAAGTGAGAAGTATTTCATAACAAAGATGAAAATAGTAATCTATAAAAATCCAGTCAGAGGTTTCACCTGGTGGGTACACAAAAGGTTAACTCCTTCCAAACAGTTGTAGGAGGCTTCCAAAAGAATGAATCCCTGAAGGTTAAATTGTTTCCTTTGTAAATTATTTGTTTAGGTGTCTTGAATGGAATAAATAGTAGGCATAGACCTAAACAACAAGTAGTGTAACCAGATTCTTTTTGGTTGTCAAATGGGAAAAAAGGGCATGTGACACATCAGGCTTGTAGTAAGATCTGGGCATGAGTCACTATCTAGATGCAGTGATTGATCTAGATCTAGGGAGGTGATTATGTGTATGGGTTTCATGCTATCAAATGAGGTAGTAGCTCCTAAGTGGTTCTAGAATGTTATTATTAGATTGGATATAACGGAGTAGGAAAACCTGAATTTAAGGCTTTTTGTTTGTTTGCTTTACAAAGAAGAAACTAGTAAGCATTTTTAGATTTAACAATCTAAGCTGTTCTTAAAAATAGGTTGGAAAAAACTAAAAGTAGGCATGTGAATACCTTATTGAAGACATCTAATTTTTTAAAGTTTGCCTGCCTTTAAACCTTGTTTCCCAATTTCTGGAAACTGTTGGTATCCAAATCATCCCCACCTTTGTGTGCTCTTACTATGGTGCCACTTTTAGGATACATAAAAATTTGGTACCTCTAGATTTGTATTAATGTCATAAAGTCTAATTTTGCTACCTCAATGTGCTGTTCGATGTCATGTCCACTGATTTTGCACATCTAAATGCCTATATTCATAATAATTATTATAACTGTTATTCATCATAAATTGGTATCCAAGTGGTAATTTGGGTATGTGCATTGACATTCTTGAGGTATTCAGTTTTGCAGAACTCAGAGATCTGTGGACGCTAACATGGACTTCATTTAAAGAAACCCACGGACCATTAATGGACAAAAACATGAATCAGATTGTATTTTGGCATTCAAATCCTAGCACTTTGGGAAAGGTAAGTTTTTAACTGTTATATGTTAGGTGAGAAATAGCCCTGGATTGGTCTAGAAAATTGTGGGATTGTGATTGAAAATATAGGCTGAACCTCTTTAAATTATGTTTTAATCTGGACCTTCCAAAGAGGTTTGAGCTTTGTTCAGTATATATGAGGCGATTGTTACTATTTCTCTGTAAAATTGATCAGAAATTAAAGAGATTGACAAGATATGTTATTCCTGGAAGATTATTGCTCTGTTTTCTTTGGGGGGTGGGGGGGAGATCTCCTTTCAACATTTTAGAGCCTGGTGGAGTATATCAACCCTGTAGGTATGGGACCTCAAGCAGTCGTTAGGTCATCTCACATCCAGGTTTGGCTCTGTAATAGTATTTGTCCCAAATCTAGCCAATTTTATTTTATGCCTTAGGTTAAAGCAAGAAAAGAGGCCCCTAAATGTCTTTTTTTTTTTAAATCCTACCTTATTTGTGCTATTTTCTTTTTTTATTTTTTTCTTCTTTGTTCTTTTAAAAAATATCTTAGATGATTCACTCTCCAGGCCTTTTATCTTTCTGTCCCAGGGGTAAAAGTTCTCTCTTTCTTCTATTTTATCTTTCCTAGTTGAGGAGTTTTTAATTTTCAAAACTTTTAACTTCTAACTTTGCAATAGTATTAGGCACCTTTTAATCACTAATTATTAAACTTATAGTTTTTCCTGGTGTCCTCTGTAGATAAACTGGCTTCTTGTTTAGAATTTGTTCACTTCTAAAAATAGACTGTGCTTCTAGGAATTCATCTTTCAGATATATTTGCACTTGCACACAAAAATTTGTATTTAAAGATATTCATCACCATATTATTTGAAATAAAAAAAAACAACAACAACTAGAAATAACCTAAACATCCCTCAACAGACATCTGGTTAAATAAATGCCTTCATATAATGTAGTATTTGCTGCTGTTAGAATGAAGTAGATCTGTAGGTGGAGATATGGAAAAATCTCTAAGATACATTGTTAACTGAGAAAAACAATGCAGAATGGTATGTATAGTATGTTTTCATTTGTGTTTTTAAAAGCATATATTTCTGTATATACTTGTAAAATTTCTTCCAATCTATATATATAAAGAACTACTGACATAGGTACCCCCAGGGAATGAAACTAGAAATCTAGAGTAGGAAGAAGACTCATATTTTTTCTGTATTCTCCTTCTGATGGATTGATTTTTTTTTTTTTACTATGGACATGTTTTTATTTTTATAATACTAAGAAACAAACAGCAAGGCTTTAGGCTAATTATGGGAGCCCACTATTATTCCTTATGACTTTTGTCCTTATGATTATTTGCACTGTTCAGAGGGAGTAGGGTTGCACAAGTGAGCTAAGTTTATTTCAGAGCTGCATGAAAGGTTTGGTGATATTTTAATAGGTTTTTAACCTTGACATTAGATTATTATTCATAGTAAGAATTTGTGAATAAATTAGGTGCTTAGTGTTGCCGAATTCAGTGCTCATACACAATTCATACTGTGTGGCTGACCTTCCCAGGTGATATGGATGTTGTTACCTTTGTTTGCAAGCTATGTTTGTGTTGCATTGGCATGGTTCTTCTGAGCCTCTCCTTATTACCGAATGGGATGGACTTTATTTGATATGAATTACTCTTCAGTGATTCTACTCTTTAAACACATCTTATCGTTATTATTTCACTTTGTTCTTGATGTCTGGAACTGGCCTAAGACATTTCAAAGAATGGCTTGTTCTCTCTGTTATGAAATCAGGAAGCCAAAAAGATCATTTAGATATATTTGGATAATCTCATTCTGTATTGAGAATATTACTTTGAATTGGCTGATTATCTGCCTTGGAACTCAGCAAAAATTTATGGTGACTTTTTACTTCTCTAGCCGTCTTTGTGTCTCCACACTTTCATTGGGGGAAATTTGGAATAACAGTAGTAGGTCAGTAAAATGAGTTATACAAGAAATTTAAAGATATAATAATCTACATTTTGTTAGTGGAGGGATTTTATTTGAAACTTGCTTGAGAATAGGCTATGTAAGATACATACCTATATGATACTACTGTCATATAAAATACATGATGTGTATCTTGTTAAAAGCAAAATGAAGGTCACTAATCTAGGGGCTGAGTCATGATTAATGGAATAGAACAGGTTATGGTATGCCAGGTGTTTTATACCACACTTTGGCAGACTGTTTTGCATATAATCATTTCTATTAAATGATGTTTTGCTTCTTGAGATCTGTGGGACTAATCACTACTGGCCACCAGGGGGAAACCAGTGGGCAGGATGCCTAGAATGGGACTTCTTATCCTTGCTAAGAGAATGGATAGCAATGAATTGAATCCAAGGGTAGACTGTGTTTTCCTAAGTCAAGATGAATATGGTAAAGGTGACTTATAGATGAATGTAAGTTATATGTAGAGAACATAGAATTGGGAAGATACCTGTGTGTTTGTGTATGTACAAAGACGTATAATACAGTATATATTAAAATGTGTATATATATTATTTCACATATTTTTTATACATATTTTTTTTTCACATACATTTTATGTGAAAACTACAAATTCTGCAGAGGAAGATATCCAGCTAATGCAAGAGAAAAAAAAAATCAGAAGTTTAAGGCCTCAGAGCTAGGCCTGTTATGGGGTAATTCATAATAGTTAGAACAGCTTGAAAAATTTTGGAAGTTTTAAGATCATTCACAGGGTCCAAGTGATGTGAAGGTAGACAAAAGCCTGAGAATGAGAAAGTTAAAATCTAGTAACATGCAAGGTATGGTTAAGGGTATTTTTTATGATTCTGTTTTGTGGCATTGTTTTGGGTGGGGGGAAAAGAAGGAAGAACTGAAAAGGTTATTGCTGTTCAGTTGGAATTGAGCTAGGTCCCTAAGCTTTTCTTAGCATTCCAATTGTGTATGACCAAGATGGATTAACTAGACCCATTACCTACAAAACAATCAGTTTTTGTATATTAATTATTAGAGAAACCTTGAAGAACAAGAGAATTGTTTTTAATCAATTTTGTAATTATATAAAAGGACAACTGTGATGTTCTAGGTTGAGGGCACTGGGACTACTTTGTTCAGAAAATAGAAGACTTTGGAAGAGTTGGAGAAACTCCATAGGAAGTATACTTGTTCTCTGGTATTTGAGGCCAAAATTAGTTCTAAATGAGAGAAGGTGTAGATAGAACTAGTCAACAGTGGAGCAGATTGTGTGAGGCAGTGAACTCCAAGTCATTAGGGTCACTTAAGCAGAATTTGAGCATTGGGAATGTTGTAGAGGGTATTTCTCATTGTATGGGAGATTGTACCAGATTATTATTAAGGTATCTTTTAAATCTGAAAAAAAAATTATAGTACAATAAAGTGGTTTATTATAGTATGTGTATACATTCTGTTATCCCTGTATTTAAATACTGAGAGCTAACTTATCTACCGATCATTCACTCACCAACTTCAGATTACTCATAAATAAAACTACCTGAGCTCCCAAATTATAAGACACAAAATCTATATGCCTTTCTCAGGTCCTTACTCGGTTTATTTACATTTAGACACAGTTCTAACATGCTTAATTAACTGGTATCTAACTCCACAGTGTACTAGAAGCAACAAATTCTGAGTGGGCTAAGTGCTCCTATTAGAGGCAGGCACATTGACAAGTACGGACAAGAAGGAAGTCAGAAAGCCGACCAACTAATTTTAAAATTGTAGCACCTGGAGCTCTTTTGATTAGATGAGAACACCTCTGTGGTCATGGATATTCAAAATGATAACCCTGACTGAACTTAAATAATTTATGTTCAGTATTTTCTATTTAAGAATACCTAAATTTTAGAAAGATTTCTTCCGTGTGTTTAATAACAAAAGACATTATTTTGGCATTTGGAGAGGGTACATGCATTGTACAGTGGAAAGAGCAAGGACTCTAGAACAGTAAACACAGATTTGAATCTGGGCTCCAATATCTACTAGCTGTTCTATTAATTAAGTTTATTATTCATACTAAGCCTCAATCTCTTTATCTATAAAATAGGAATTTACTGAAGAGTATGTAAAAGATTTGCCTATATTAGGTGTTAATTAAATAATAGCTATTATTATTTCATTATTACCATAAAGCCTACTCTACCTTGAATTTTTTTCTCTTCAAATAGAGCAAAAACAAACTTATCTAATAAGTTTATTGTATATATTAATGCAAATAATGATGATGGCATGCTTAAAAAACCTTTTTAAAAAATTGTATAAGTAATCCATGTCCACTTTACAAAAAATAGGATATAGAAAAAATATATGTGTATATCCCCCCAAAAGGAGTAAAGTCATCTATAATCCTCTACCACTATTAATATTTAAGTGGCATGCTTTATTTTTAAACTGCTTTGATATTCCTATAGGATGTCACTCCTGAGTAGTGACATCTGAAACTGGTTCTACATTACTACTGTTGGGAAACTTAAATTAATCACTACACTTTCTAATCAGAATATGCAGTGAACGATTGTGACATAGCACAATGCTGATTTAAAGAAAGCCCTAGTTCTGGAAAATTTTGTGTAATGAAACCAGTTTTGTAGAATAGTGGGTGTAGTTTGGTGCTGTGGAGCTGGAGGGCCTGAGTTTGAATCCTGACTCCACTCTTTACTAGCGAGGTAAACTACCTGAAATTGTTTAACTTCTCTGTACCTTGGTTTCTTCATGTGTAAATTGGGGATAATAGTAATATCTAATTCATGGGATTGTTTTGAGGATGAATGAATTAATCTACCTAAAGTGCTTAGAATAGTGCCTGGCACAAAATATAGACTCAGTAAATATAAATTGCTATTATTATTATTTATTTTTAAAAGCTTAATTTTTTCTTGGAAAAAAAGCAGGTTTATGGGAGCAGGTAAACTAAAAGAAACAAGTTAGAATGAGCACAAATAGTCAGTGAGATGTACTGTATATTTTTCATTTGAGCTTGCAAAGTGGTCTGAATTTTTCCATTCTAAGGCTTTGTTAATTTTTCTCCCTGTTTAAATATTTTCAAACCATGATATTCCTAATTTAGCTTCTTTCTCTACCCCACAAAATCAACTTCATTTTATGCTGTCTCATCCAACAAATAATTTGGCCATGCTTTCAAAAATCAAAAGCCCTTTAAGACAATAAAATATCATGAATAGCAGTGAAAGAGATTCAGGAAATTATCATTAGATCATTTTATCTGACTACAGCCCATGGTAGTTCTGTAAGAACTTTAAACTCAGTTGCAATTTGAAGTGAAGAATGTTAATCAAAGTGATAAACCAATGAACATATTTAGCCATTCTGTACACTATGTCTTTTTAAAATCTTTCTTTCCTTTTCTTATTTCTTTTTGTTTTGTTCTTTCAGCATCGTATCTAGTGATCTGATTAATTACTGATCAAAGAGTTATAGCTTTTCAAAACCCTTAAAAACTTTTATTAGACTTGCTAGTAGAATTTTTTTGTGTTTTGTTTTAAAGCATCCAGTACAACTTTTTGAAGACCCTCTGGCCTACCATGATTATGCATTCAAGATTTGAGTTTGAATAACTTCATCAAGACTTAGATCCTCTTCAAAAGCCTCAAGTCTCATCTGTATTAAGCTCTCCTTTGAACCCTCTCACAAAAATAAAAGCTTAAAGGGACTAAAATCCATTAATACATTCCATTTTATATCCTTTTCTCTGATTTCAATTTCCTTGGCCTTTAGGGTCTTTCATATTGCTTATGTCCCTTTAGACTACAGCCAAGAAATCAGTGCTTTCCAAAAGAATGTATGTCCTGTGGCCATAAGTTTTCATTGGTAGAGAAGGGTAAACTTGGCATGATAAGTTTAGAATCAGGTCTTTTGTTGTATCTTATAAAAACTTCAGTCAACACTAAGAAAATGAGGATGAAGTGGTAAAAATATTTAAGGTCAGATTATGCTCTCAGAGGCTACATGGTTTAGGGAAAAGAACCCTCAACCTAAAAGTTAATGGTTCTTATTCTCTCAGCTCTTGGACCTAGGAAGGTAGGTGATTTAAGTAGAATGAAAACAGGTACCTGTCCAGGCTGGATACATGGTAACAAGGCTATGTTAATTTTTGTTTTCTTTGAGTACATAGAATACTCCAGTGGGCTAATTCTAAGAGGGAGGAAGACTATAAATTTCCCTAAAATTATAAGCTAGCATTGATAATGCTATAGAGCAGTTATGTGTTATAACATACACCTGGTTTGCAAAATTTGTTTACTAAGTTGCGACCAGCATTTTTTTTTTAATGAAAGTACATAGAACAGAAAATTTTACAATTCATCCCAAATGGTAAGAGTAAATATTGTTTTAGTCATATATATATACACACACATAGGTATACATATATATAAATGTATGTGTCTGTATTTGTGTACTTGGTCATTAAATAAAACGCATTTTTCCCTTTGAGTTGCAGTCGCTGATCTAGGAGTATCATTTCAGTATTAATCCCTTTCCATGCATTTGGATTCTAAGGAGACTCAATGTTTCTTTTCACTTCATACAGCTACTTGTGACAAAGGAATGAACAGTTAATATCAGTTTGACTTTGGTCTAATTAATGAACTATTCTTTAGTTCATAGCACAGAGAAAACCTATAGGCCCTAAGGGTATTTTATTTAATATTCTAATACCATCTACTCTCACACCCAGACCGTTATAACATTTAAGGTTGGTTTAACCTCATACTAGTTGAAAGATGGTATTAAATGTTTTCCCTTTAAATTTTTTTTATTTTACTTTTATATTTCTGGACTAATAAAAACAAAAAACTCCCGCTTAGTTTAGCATTGTTTGAGGACTCAGTGGAGATAGGTTCCAGAGAATATAGTTAGCATAACTGGGAGTTTGATGGTCGCTAGAAGAGAAAATGCCAATTTATCTTTCTCTGAGTACCTAAATTATCTTTAATGATTTAAGATTAAATAAGCCACTGGCATTAACTTATTCAACTGTTTCCCTAAAAACAGATATCCACTGTTTTGGTGATAGCATTAGTTAGGAATAGGTGACTTTTACAGTATCCATGAACAATAGGTAATGGCTTCTTCTTCCAAGGGTTGCACATTACAATTCATTGGGGAAGAACTAATTCTTTAGTGCTTGACTAAGTTGTAACCAGCATTTTTTTTTAAACGAAAGTACATAGAACAGAAAATTTCACAATGCATCCCACGTGGTAAACGTAAATATTGTTTTAGTTCTCTGTCATCTCCTAACAGTCCCAGCCACCCTGATCTTCTAGCTGATCCTCAGAAAGAAAGCTTTCTTCTGCTTCAGAAACTTTGCTTCTCTGCCTGGAATGCTCTTGTGTTAGATATCTATGTGGCAGATATCTATGTGGTTTAATCCCTCATCTTCAGATCCTTCAGGTCATGATATGTCACCTTCTCAGTAACGCTCTCTCTGACATCTTATTTTAAAACTGTAACCTCACCCCCGCCCCCCGCCATGGCATCCCTATTCCCCTTCTCTGCTTTACTTTTCTCCATTGTACTTATCTCTGACTGACATCCTATTCGCCAGTGTTTTTCCCAGCACCTAGCACAGTGCCTGACACATGTAAGTGCTTAGAACATATTTATTAGGTGAATGAATTTAACTTGTATTCACAGAGGTGCACATTTGGGACAATGAGTCCTATAAACCGAATTATGGGGACCTAATATTTTTAAATGACTTTAAAAGATAAGTTAATTAAATTTATTTATAGCTTGCTTTGTTCTAAATATTTGAAGTAGCTTCTAAAAATGCGTATAGTGCAAAGGGATGAAGACATAGAAAGAGAAGAAAACAAAGTGAATGTAATAGTAACATTAAACTGGGTAAAGTTAATGTTTAGGAGGGCCTCCATAGTGACTAAAGGCAGATTGTAAGTTTGACTAGTTAAAGAGTTAGCTTGCTCAGAAATGATAATTGGACTCGAATCATGAACTTTGTCCTGTGGCACAGGTCACAGACATTTGAGTCTTATGTAGGGACCCAGAAAACCTATTTGGTTTAACTATAAGAACTTGTGAGATTACTCTTATAGAAAAAACTTGCTTTCTGTATTAGGAAATTTCCTACTGGTATAAAATGTACACAGTCTATCCATAATAAAGCTTCTGCTGTGTCTGAGAGATGGCAGTCATAGCTGTCAGCCTCTGCTTCTGTTGTGTTTAGGACATTTCCAAGGTTGATTCAAAGTTAGTAATCTGATATTTTTGAAAGTTTGCTGTCAAAGATACCAATGAGGACATCAATTACTCTAATTTCTCCTACTCATGAGGTAGTATGAGATTCCAGTGGTTGTGGCTTCCTTTTAAGATAGATAATTGGAGGCTTAGAGTTAGGTTTTTCTTTTTGTGATATACGCATATATCAAATTATTGTGATCAAATTATTGTGTTGTATACCTTAAACTAATGTAAGGTTATATGTCAATTTTATCTCCATAAAACTAGGGAGAAAAAGAAGTTTTTATACAGTCAACCACTGAATTGGGGTGGAGGATTGGGAGTTAAGTAGGTGAAATAGACTTCAAGAAATCTTTCACCAATATATTGGGTTGGCCAAAAAGTTCGTTTGGGTTTTTCCGTAAGATGAGCTTTTTGGCCAACCCAATAGTAACCAAAATTAGAGCTACCTTGTGTACGTGTGAAGTTCAATGGGACATTATGCAGTAAGACATGTCTTTTTTTTTTTAAGATTTTTTTTTTTTGATGTGGACCATTTTTTTAGTCTTTATTGCACTTGTTACAAAATTGCTTCTGTTTCATGTTCTTGTTTTTTGGCTGCGAGGCATGTGGGATCTTAGCTCCCAGACCAAGGATCTAACTGGCACCCCCTGCATTGGAAGGCGAAGTCTTAACCACCTTGACCGCCAGGGAAGTCCCAAGACATGTGTGTGTTCGTAAGAAGTATACCTCCTGAATTCTGTTTTGTCTTTTTTTTTGTCATTTAAAACAAATAAATGAAATGAATGAAAACAAAACAAAACTGAGAACTGTTGAGATAGTGCAGGCCAGAGATAAAGTGGGGGATGTGAGTGGGGGTGGACTGCAGACCTTCCAGTAAACTTCGCCATGCTTCGTTAAACAAAGCTGGCATTTTGAGGCAAAAGGAAAGAATATTTAGCTAAGTGGTGTTGCACTGGCAAAATGTGCTTTTATTTGACTTTTTCTTGCTTGTACCTTTCTCCTTTCTATCTTTGACCTGGAGATGAACAGTACTTTTGGAAGTCAAATCTTCTGCCCTGCCCCATTTTTCAAGTTGAAGGATGGGAACTAAGTGAACATTAGACTTTTAGGGAAATGATGAAAACATGGATTTAAAAAAAATCATTTATGTTCCACATATTTCAAAGTCAGAATATGGGGAAACTAATAACACCACAGAACCATTAAGGTGGACAATTCGCATAAACGGAAAGTAATTTTACCAAAAGCTTTATGTATAACATGTTGCTGATTAATCGATTATATTGGGTTATGTTTAATCTATAAGTATACATTTTTCTAACCGTGTATAAGTATACATTATTCTAATTTAAAATGTACTGATTTTGCTTTGCACATTTTATTTATTTGATGGAACTTTATTTTTAAAGAAATCAAGCAACTCTTCATTTTGGCATTTGATGAGTAACAGTAGAAAACCTGAGAACAGACAGAACTATCAGTGTAAAAATAAAGCAAAGGTCATCATATCTTCTAGCATAAGTGTTATAGAAGCAGAGAGCTCTTGTTTTCATTAAAAGTGCTGAAGTGGCAGAAAGAAAATATCCCCCAACAACTTTGCTGACACAAATTTTGCTACAGTGAGGACGAAAAAAATTGTCCAGGCTTTTAACTTGATATTTCTCAAACTGTGTTACTCAGAATAGCTGATACAGCTAAAAGAGACTTCGTAAACCAAAAGGGTTCTATAATGATATAAGTTTGGAAAATGTCACATTTTTTTGGAAATTTATAATGCAAATAAGCATTTTCCAAACCTATGTGTGGCCAGAACTCTTTTTGGCTCATAAAATCTTAATAACCCTTGGAATAGGGTTTCAGGAAATGCTGTTCTAGATTGAAAAATAAATTTAAAATATATCTTTATACATATACACATGTATGCTAATATATTCTATTGTAATATTTTATGTACTGTTCAGTAAATAAATCCTATTGTCAATGAGATTTTTACCCAATATCATTAATGAATATAGAGGTTAGAATATTACGATTATTCAGAAATTTGTACATATGTACTAAGTTGGATGTGTGGTCATTAAATAATTGTACAGCCTTGACCTAGATAATCACTTATCTTTTCCTGGACACATTCTCTTTACTTGGCCTCCAGTATATCACACCCTTCAGGCTTTCCTCCTACTTCTCTGACTATTCCTTCTAGGCTCCTTTGTTGGTTTCTTCTCATTTTCTTGACCTCTAAACACTGGAGTGCCCTAAAGCTCAATCCTAGGACCTTAGCTCTTTTCTACCTAGACCCATTTCTCTTATTTACTCTCACAATTTTAATACTGTAATTACTAAAAAATTTTTAATCTCCAGCTTGGACCTCCTCTGAACTCCAGACTTTTATATACATCTGCCAACTTAACATTTCCATTTGTATGTCTAACATTCATCTCAAACTTCACGTGTTCAAAATTGAACACCTAATCTTCCTTCCCATCAAACTTCTTTTTAGTTTTTTTATCTCGGTAACAGACAATTAGATCATTCCTGTTTCTCAGCCTTGGAGTTATCCTTGACTCCTCTGTTTCTCTCATACCTACCATCTGATCCTTTAGAAAGTCCTGTTGACTCTACCCTAAACATACAGGCAGAGTCCAGTCACCTCTACCACTACCTCCTAACTTATTATCTTTTTTCTTCTACCCTTGCCCCTTTCAACCTATTAACACAGCAGCCAAAGTGATCCTGTTAAACAGAAGTAACATCAAGTCACTCTGCTCAAAACTCCAGTAGCTTCCTTTCTTACTAATAAGAACCCTTTACTTCTTTGACCTGATCTGCTACTACTCTTCACCAGGTAACCTGCTTCAGCCTTCTCTCTGTTTTAGGGATTTTGCTGGTGCTGTTCCCTGTGCTTGGAATGATCTTGCAGAAACCATGTGGCACTTTCCCTCAACTCCTTCAGGATTTGACTCAGAGGTCACTTCCTCAGTGAGATCTTCACTAGCTCCACTACCTAACTCCCAACTCTCCCTCCTGGCCACCACACACATACTTCTTAATCCCTTTTCTTGCTTTCTTTGTCTCCTTCTCACTGTATAACATTCCATGTATTTTCCTTACTTATCTTGTCTATTTCTTTCTTCCAGCTCTAGAATGTAAGCTGCATGAGAGCAGAGTGATTTGCTTTGTCTTTTTTGTTCTCTGCTGTAACCCTAGTGCCTAGAACAGGGCCTGGCTCATAGAACGTACTAAATAAATATTTGTTGAATGAATGAATGAATTAATCATGTATAGAATTGCTTAAGTGTCTTAATTAGTTGAATATAATATTGTTTATTTGTCTTAATGTGGCTGAATATAAAATAATTAAAGGTTTTATTTATACAGAAATAAAAGTAGTTTTGACATAATGGGAAAAATCCCATTTAAGCTGAGACTTTCTCAAAATGTCAGTATATATTTATACTCATTTGATTACTATTTATCAAACACTTGATATTTTCAGGTATGCTGTCAATGTGCAATTAAGAAATAATGCTTTCGGGGCTTCCCTGGTGGCGCAGTGGTTGAGAGTCTGCCTGCCGATGCAGGGGACACGGGTTCGTGCCTCGGTCCGGGAAGATTCCACATGCCGCAGAGCGGCTGGGCCCGTGAGCCATGGCCGCTGAGCCTGTGCGTCCGGAGCCTGTGCTCAGCAACGGGAGAGGCCACAACAGTGAGAGGCCCGCGTACTGCAAAAAAAAAAAAAAAAAAAAAAAAATTACTCTTGAATGGGTAAGGTAAATATAGTCAATATAGTGGTAGTATCTTTTTCTGAACTTGCCATAGTATGTAAACATAGATGTATTTAAAATGGTAGCTAGTTTAATTGGAGAAAATTACAGAGCACATATAAATAAGAAAATCACTGAAGGGGCTTCCCTGGTGGCGCAGTGGTTGGGAGTCCGCCTGCCGATGCAGGGGACACGGGTTCGTGCCCCAGTCCGGGAAGATCCCACATGCCACAGAGCGGCTGGGCCCGTGAGCCATGGCCGCTGAGCCTGCGCGTCCGGAGCATGTGCTCCGCAACGGGAGAGGCCACAGCAGTGAGAGGCCCGCGTACGGCAAAAAAAAAAATCACTGAAGAAAGTGCGAGAAGAAAAGACTGACTTCCAAAGTTTTATGTGCTATAGAATACAACTGCCCTTGTAACCATGTGGTATTAGTACGGACAGATCAAAATATAAGTAGCAAGATTGAAAACCAAAATTAGATACATCAGTATTAAAAGGACTATTTTGAAAAACGAAAACCTAAACCATGAATCAGGAATTAGCATGGATCCAATTCAGAGGAGAAAGCACTAGTATATGTATTGTACATTCATATATAGAATGAAGACAAAAATGGAAACAAATACCAAGATAAAGATTTGTGAAATCAAGTTGTTTAGATATAGTTTAACAGGCATTGAATATCAAAGTGATAACATTTTCTTAGTATACATAATTTATGCCAAAAATTAAAAGTATTAGTAAACAGAGCAAATAAAGCAAAGTGCTTTCTGGACATGATTTTAGATAAAAAACCATTTGTAGTGTATACAAAAATTAAAAATCTCTTAAATCTAAAAGAGTTCATATTAACTATAGGAGGAGAGTTTTGCTTCTGTTTAAGATGTAGAAAGCTGCAAGAGAACATTTCTTCCACTCTAATGTGAGAAAAAGCCTGATAATCCACAAAGTCGTAACTTTTCTTGAGCCCATGAGAGAGTTGAGTTCACAAGGCAATCAGGTGAACTGAAATTCCAAAGACAAGCCCTTCTGAGAAGAGATGGGACACAGGAACTGTTTTGCCTTTGGCAGAGCATGGGAGGAAGCAGCAATCACCATAAACGGGGATAAGAAGAGAACAGCTAAAATTTTAATGAATTCTTGAAGTCTGAATATGGGGCTAGAATAACAGTTCAGAATAACTGGGAGCCCCAGACACAGGGGGGTCTGCACTCACTTCAAGCTCTTTTCTATGGGTCCCTTGTATTAATTTCCTTAGACTGCCAAAACAATAAGTGCCACTAACTAGAATGAGTTAAAACACCAGCAATTCTATCACAGTTCTGGATGCTAGAAGTCCAAAATCGAAGAGTTGGAAGGGCCATGCTCTCTCTGAAGAATCTAGGGAAGAATCTGCTCCATCCCTTTCTCTCTCTCTTTTTTAAAAATCGGTATTGGATATTTTTATTATTTTTTAAATTTTATTTTATATTGAAGTATAGTTTATTTCCATGCCTTTCTCTTAACTTCTGGTATTTGCTGACAATTCTTAGTGTTGCTTGCTTTGTGACAGCATAGCTCTAATCTCCGCCTCCATCTTCACATGGTTGTCTTCCTTATGTGTATCTGTGTCTCTGTTGCCCCCCACACAACATCTTAACCGTTTAAAGTGTACAGTAGTGTTACCTGTATGCACACTGTGCAGCACATCTCCAGAACTTTTTCATCTTGCAAAACTGAAACCCTGTACCCATTGAACAACTCTTTTCTTCTTCCCCCAACCCCTGGCAACTCCATTCTACTTTATGCTTCTAAGAGTTTTACTACTCTAGATACCTCATATAAGTGGAATCATCCTGTATTTACTTTTTGGTGAACTGGCTTATTTCACTAGTACAGTGTCCTCCAGATTTATCCATGTTGTAGCATATGACAGGATTTCCTTCTTTTTAAAAGGCTGAATAATGTTCCATTGTATGTATATACCACAGTTTCTATACCCATTTATCTATTGATGGACATTTAGCTTCCTTCCCCCTCTTGGCTAATGTGAATAATATTGCAATGAACATGGAAGTGCAAATATCCCTTCAAGATCCTGTTTTCCATTCTTCTGGCTATACACCCAGAAGTGGGATTGCTGGATCATGTGGTAGTTCTATATTTAATTTTATGAGGCACTTCCATACTGTTTTCCAGAGTGGTGGTACTATTTTACATCACTCCCACTAATAACGCACATGGATTCCAGTTTTTCCACATACTAACACCTGATATTTTCCCTTTGGGGGGTTTTGGGGTTTTGGCTTTTGGGATTTTTTTTTTTTTTTGGCAAGAGGGATAGTGTCCATCCTAACCGATGTGAGGTAATATCTCGTACTGATTTGCATTTCACTGATAGTAAATTTGAGTGTCTTTTCATACGCTTATTGGCCATTTGTATATCTTCTTTGGAGAAATGTCTATTCAAACCCTTTGCCCATTTTTTAATTGTATTATTTTGTTGTAGGAATTCTTTATATATTCTGGATATTAACCCCTTATCAGATATGTGGTTTGCAAATATTTTCTCCCATTCTGTTGCTTTTTCACTCTTGATTGTTTTCTTTGCTACACAGAAGTTGTTAAGTTTGATGTAGTCTCATTTGGTCTGTTTGCTTCTGTTGCCTGTGCTTTTGGTGTCATATCCAGAAAATCATTGCCAAATCAAATGTCATGACGTTTTCTTTTGGTTTTTTCTATAAGTTTTATAGTTTTAAGTCTTATGTTTAGGTATTTAATCCATTTTGAATTAATATTTATATATGGTATAAGGTTAAGGGTCCAGCTGCATTCTTTTGCATGTGGATATCCAGTTTTCCCTATACTGTTGGTTGAAGAGGCTACCTTTAACCAGTTTAGCCTTGGCTCCCTTGTTGAAGATTATTTGATCATAGTGAGTGTTTATTTCTCAGTTTTCTATTTTGTTCCATTGGTCTCTATGTCTGTTGTTATGCCAGTACCACACTATTTTGAATAATGTAGCTTTGTAATGTGTTTTGAAGTCATAAAGTGTGAGGCCTTGAGCTTTGATTTTCTTTTCCAAGATTATTTTGATTATTCAGGGTCCTTTGAGATTCCATATGAATTTTAGGATTTTTTTTCTATTTCTGCAAAAAAAATGTCATTGGAATTTTGATAGGTGTTATATTAATTTGTAGATTGTTGTGGGAAGTATGGACATCTTAACAATATTAAATCTTCCACTCCCTGAACACAGGATGTCTTTCCACTTACTTGTGTCTTCTTTAATTTCTTTCAGCAATGTTTTGCAGTTTTCAGTGTATAAGTCTTTTGCCTCATTGATTAAGTTTGTTCCTAAGTATTTTATTCTTTTAGATGCTACTGTAAATCAGATTGTTTAATTTCCTTTTTAGATTGTTCATTGTTAGTGATTTTTATGTGTTGATTTTGTATTCTGCAACTTCACTGAGTTCATTTATTAGTTCTAGTCGGGGTTTTTTTGTGGAATCTATAGTGTTTTCTACATATAAGATCATGTTTTCTGTGAACAGGGATAATTTTACTTCTTCCTTTCCAGTTTAGATACATTTTATTTCTTTTTCTTACCTAACTGCTCTGATGAGGACTTCCAGCACTATGTTGAACAGAAATGGCAAGAGTGGGCATCCTTGCCTTGTTTCTGATCATAAAGGGAAAGCTTTCAGTTTTCACCACTGACTGTGTGTTAGCTATGGCCTTTTTTTTTTTTAATTGAAGTATAGTTGATTTACAATGTTGTGTTGGTTTCAGGTGTACAGCAAAGTTATTCAAATATATATATACGTTCTTTTTCAGATTCTTTTCCCTAATAGGTTATTAAAAAATATTGAGTATAGTTCCCTGTGCTATACAGTAGGTCTTATTTTATATATAGTAGTATGTGTATGTTAATCCCAAACTCCTAATTTATCCCCCACCACCACCACTTCCCCTTTGGTAACCATAAGTTTTTCTATGTCTGTGGAGCTGTGGACTTTTTATATATGGCCGTTATTATGTTGAGATGATTTCCTTCTAATTTTTTGGACTTTTTTTTTTATCAAGAAAAGGTTTTAATTTTGTCAAATGCTTTTTCTGCATCAATTGAAATGATCACGTGGATTTTGTTCTTAATTCTGTTAATGAGGTGTATTACATCAATTGATTTTTATATGTTGAACCATCTTTGCATTCCAGGAATAAATCCCACTTGGTCATGGTGTATAATCCTTTTAATGTGTTGTTGAATTTGGTTTGCTGGTATTATGTTGAGGATTTTTACATCAGTATTCATCAGGGATATTGATCTGTAGTTTTCTTGTAGTACCTTCATCTCATTTTATCAATAGTATCAAGGTAATGCTGGCCTCATAAAATGAGTTTGGAAATGTTCCCTCCTCTTCAGTTTTTTGGAAGAGTTTGAGAAGGATTGGTGTTAATTCTTCTTTAAATGTTTGGTAAAATTCTCCAGGGAAGCCATCTGGTTGTGGGCTTTTCTCTGTCAGGGGGTTTATGATTTGTGATTCAATCTCCTTACTAGTTGTAGGTCTGTTCAGATTTTCTGTTTCTTCATGCTTCAGTCTTGGTATGTTGTATATTTCTAGAAAAATATCTATTTCTTCTAGATTATCCAATATGTTGATGTATAATTGTTCATAGCAGACTCTTTGGATTCTTTTTGTTTTTGTGGTTTCAGTTGTAATGTCTCTTCTTTCATGTCATATTTTTGTTATTTGAGTCTTTTTTTTCTTAGTCTAGGTAAGAGTTGTCAATGTTGTTGATCTTTACAAAAAACCAGCTATTAGGTTCATTGATTTTTTTTCTAGTCTCTATTTTTTTAATGCTGCACTAATATTTGTTATTTCCTTTCTTCTGCTAATTGAGTTTAGTTTGTTCTTCTTTTTCTAGTTCTTTGAGATATAAAATTAGCTTGTGGATTTGAGATCTCTCTTCTTTTTTTAATGTAGGCATTTACCACTACAAACTCCCCTCTTAGTACTGCCTTCACTGCATCCCATAAGTTTTGATATGTTGTGTTTTCATTTTCATTTGTCTCAAGATATTTTCTAATTTCCCATGTGTTTTCTTCTTTAATGCGTTGGTTGTTCATGATGTGTTGTTTAATTTCCACATATTTATGAATTTTCCCATTTGCATTCTTCACCAGAAGTTGTTTGTTTCTTTT
The DNA here is from genome assembly GCF_964374135.1 of Grampus griseus. NCBI lineage: Eukaryota > Metazoa > Chordata > Mammalia > Artiodactyla > Delphinidae > Grampus > Grampus griseus. The sequence continues at coordinate 62,104,403 of NC_138998.1, forward strand.
TTACACTTTATCTTTGTTGATAGTCTCATTTTGTTCGTGCATCATTTTCCTGATTTTCTTTAGTTGTCTGTGTTCTCTTGAACACAGCACATTGAGCATCTTTAAGATGACTGTTTTCATTCTTTGTCAGGTAATTCATGAACCTCCATTTCCTTAGAGTCAGTTTCTGGAGATTCATTTTGTTTCTTTGATTGAGCCATGTTTCCCCATTTCTTCGTATCCCTTGTTATTTTTTGCTGGGATTTGCACATTTGAAAAAAACCGCTACCTCTCCCTGTTCTTTAGACTGGCTTCATAAGGGGAAGACCTTCACCAATCAGCTCTACTAAAGATTCTGGGAGCCTCTCAAACATTGTATGAAGAGGCATCTTCTCTGAGCTTGTATGTATGTACCTTCCCAATTAGTTTCTTTTTCAGGAGTTTGTAATCTTATCCTCCCTCTGGTGTTGGTCTGTAGTATTGCTGGTTTTCTGGTGCTAGAACTAGTGTCTGTGCTCTCCCCTGTTCTCAGTGGAACAAGACAACTTCCTGGGAGTTGTCAGAAGGTGTTTTGAATCAACCTGTTTTGTGTCTCTAAAGAGCTCAAACGAGTGGAACTTTGATCTGGCTAGTACCTTAGGATTTTCTCCTATTTTAGAATGAGTTTCCTAGGGATATTTCTACTCCAAATAGTAGTACTCTTTGTTTCCTCCCTCCTTTGAGAATGTTAGTCTTGCAATCCCATGTGTCTGCTGTGAGCCCCAGAGACATCTTTGCTCATTTTCTTGGCGGCCCCGGGAGGTCTTCAAGCCCATCAAGGTTCTCTTTAGTTATTGTTTGGACTCTCCTTTCCTTCTCATTCAGCTGTTTTGAAATAATCTGTGTGCCTTTTGGTTGAAATTGAGAGAAAGAGAAAGGAGGGAAGGATAGGGGAAGGGAGAGATCTAGACACATTTTCTTCATATTGCTGAAATAATCTATTAAAATATTAATTGCATCACTATTTTTTTTTTTTTTTTTTGCGGTACGTGGGCCTCTCACTGTTGTGGCCTCTCCCGTTGTGGAGCACAGGCTCCGGACGCGCAGGCTCAGCGGCCATGGCTCACGGGCCCAGCCGCTCCGTGGCATGTGGGATCCTCCCCGACCGGGGTACGAACCCGTGTCCCCTGCATCGGCAGGAGGACTCTCAACCACTGCACCACCAGGGAAGCCCGCATCACTATTTTAAAAGAAAAAAAAAGTAAATAGCTTTCCTCTAAAGTTCTATTAAGAGGAAAATGGATGAATGAGCTTTGCTGACTGTTCATTCATTGTAATAAAATTCATCAGTGCATTATAGACCTGCTTGTATCAACATGGATCAATCTCAAAAAACAATGTTGAATAAAATAAGTTTCAAAAGGATTTTACATATTTTCATAAAAATGAAAAATAGTACAGCTGACCCTTGAATAACATGGGGGCTCAGAACACCAAACCCCACACAATCAAAAATCCACGTATAACTTTTGACTCCCCCAAAACTTAACTACTAATAGCCTATTGTTAACAGGACACCTTAACTATAACATAAACAGTCAATTAACACATATTTTGTATATTATATGTATTATATGCTGTATTCTTACAGTAAAGTAAGCTAGAGAAAAGAAAATGTTATTAAGGAAATCATAAGGAAGAGAAAATATAGGTACAGTACTGTACTGTATTTATCAATACCGTACGTTTACATCTGTTTGCAAGATGAATCATCTGTCAGTACCTACATCAATATTGTCTTATATGATACAAAACATGGTAGATGTTATCTATATTACTAACACTGGACATCAAAAATGAAAAGATAATGTGAAAAAGAAATTCATATTTATACAGATATAACAATTCATGTATTGATAATGAAGAAGCAGCAATATGACTGCTTTATGGAAGCCTAATGTAATCAATACGATTGCTTCATGGTAGCCCAACCTATACACTAATGAATGAATCATTATAAAATTTTTATGACATAGAATATTACTGTTATATTTATAATGTAGTATTAGAAACATTGTTATTTTTTTTTTAAACGACTTATCTGTGATGATAGGCTGTTTCTCCATTTAGGAGAGAGAGAGGCATACTGCATGGTAATGTGATTCTTTGAAAGCAAAATTATAAAACAGTAAGAAAATGAACACATTATTCTTATATTAAATATCACTCACCTTATGCCTGTGTTAGGATAGACTAGTATCTATATATACTTTTATGCATTCATGACATACCTTTTTCTTAAGTTTTTTCATATTTCTAGGCTACATGTTTCATCTGTGAGTTTTTTCAAATTGTCACACATCTCCAAAAATTTTTCCAGTATATTTATTGAAAAGAAACCATGTGTGAGTGGACCCACACATTTCAAACTTGTGTTGTTCAAGGGTCCACTTACTTTTTGGGGGATGATGAACACTATATTCAGAATAGTAATTAAAGTATTGGAAGTATGTGAATTTGGAAGAGTACAGAGAGTGTTTGAAAATTTTTATATTTTGGAAAATATCTGACAGAACTATGAAAAGATGAGGTAGCAGTGGGAAAAGGGTGAATTATTATAAAGTTAATTGTGGATTAAAATTGGAAAGCTCTTTGGACTCTTAGGCAGCTCTGGAGACTGTCTAGCTACTTTCTCTACTTGTCTCTCATGGCCTCTGGATTCTATCCAAGGAGGAATGATCTTACTGAGTTTGTTAATCACTGTGTGACAGGGAAGGCTGCTATGGTAATACCCCTGTTTTGGGTATGAGTCCCTGGGTTAGGACAGCAGGATATGTTCACACAAAATAATGTTTATCAGAAGGGTGCAATGGAGTGCAGCAATTCCTAAGAGATCAAGACACAGTCTTTCACCTATTGCAGTTTGCCCTTCCTCAGCTTCCTGTGCATCTCTGTCACTATATTACCACGTGGCATTGTAATTATTAAATTTCTGCCTATCTTACTAGACTGTTAGTTCTTCAAGCACTCATTCTTTTTTTTTTTTTTTTTTTTTTTTTTGCGGTACACGGGCCTCTCATTGTTGTGGCCTCTCCCGTTGCGGAGCACAGGCTCCGGACGCGCAGGCTCAGCGGCCATGGCTCACAGGCCTAGCCGCTCCGCGGCATGTGGGATCTTCCCGGACCGGGGCACGAACCCGTGTCCCCTGCATCGGCAGGCGGACTCTCAACCACTGCACCACCAGGGAAGCCCCAAGCACTCATTCTTAAGCATGTAGTAGGTGCCTAGTAAATGTTCGTCAAATGAATGCAAATGAGTGCATCTTTCCAAGAGATATAATACGATTAGTAAAAATACAGTTATACCTCAGTATATGAAATATGTGGCCAAATGGGATCTTTTTCATAACTGATCAATATATTACACATTAGAACAATGGTTCTCAAACTTTAACATGCATCAGAATCATCCTGGAGGAATAATTTAACAAAAGCAGATTTTGTGTGTGTGTGTGTGTGTGTGTGTGTGTGTGTGCATGCGCGTTTTAACAAAAACACAGATTGCTAGGCCCTTACCTAGAGCTTCTAATTCAGTAGGTCTGGGTGGGGCCTGAGAATTTACATTTCTAACAAGTTCCCATGTGATGCTGATGCTGCTGGTCCAGAGATCGTAAGTAGAGAATCACTGCATTAGAAAAATCCTGGGAAAAGAATATGGAGATACACAGTGAAAATAGCAAAATCACACATCCCTTTCCTCCAAGTATCACTCCTTAGGAAATACCTCCTGAAGAAATCAAAAAAAAAAGAAAAGAAAACAAAAGCAAAAGCAAATTATTTAATTATAAGAAACAAATTTTGCTACTGTGCTTTATTGCAATTGGAATATAAACCACCTCTGTTTCCAGGTCCTATTTTATAAAGTGGGGATAACAGTATATTTTTAAACTGGAAGTAGTATCTCACAGGATTATTGTAAAGATTTAATTAATTGTTTGGAACAATGTCTGGCTTAATACATATTAGCTATTCTTGTATTTTTGGTTAAGAAATTTCAAAGCTAACCATAGAGAAGAAAAGAGAAATAGAGAGGTCTGAGCAGAAGATATCAATGTGGGAGTCAATAGGATATAAGAAGTCAGTAAGAGAAAGCCTTGAACAAAAAAGGCAAGGGATTTTTTTCCCATACGTGTAAAAATGAAATTGTATCTTAGAAGCCAAAAGACCTCTTGTTTTTGCATTTAAGAGTTTACTGTTTGGGAGCTCTACTCAATACTCTGTAATGGCCTATATGGGAAAAGAATCTAAAAAAGAGTGGATATATGTATAACTTATCCACTTTGCTGTACACCTGAATCTAACACAACATTGTAAATCAACTAAAATAAAAACTTTTTAACAAAGGAGTTTACTGTTTGATGACATCACATAAAAATCTTTACGTCGAGTGGCTTTTATTTTCCAAAATGAAAATAACTTTATAGGGGCTTTGGGGTTATAAATGTATTTCAGCCAAAATATATAAAGAAGCATAAAAGATGTTCTTGAACTCTTCTCCCTCCCCCAAGATGCCCATATCCTTTAAGATATCTCTCTATATTGCATAGGTTTTAAAGAAAGCATTTTGGGAAGTAAAGGTTAGGAAATAATTGTGAATTGGTTATGCTAAGTATCTTAATTTTTCCAAATAATATCATCAAACTTTTTTTTTTTCTTTTTACTAACTAGATGAAGGTTGGGAGGTGGAGATAGAAGCGAGAAGTGGTTGGGAAAAGCAATTTGATACCTAATTTTTCCTTCCTCCCTGCCTCCATTACACTTTTATTCCAGCTTCATTTGAAAGCTCAGGTTGCAATTGGACATGGAATTATTATCCCATTTACTGTGCCTTCCTAAATTGGAGGCAGTAGGGACGGGAAACATTGTGAAATGTCATGCTAATGGTTTAAAATTTTTCTTTAAAGAATATTTTATATTCTTTATATAATATTGAAATGATTCCAGCCACTATTATAAAATAGTGCAGAGATACTCTAGGAAAAAATATTAAAGTGCAGTGCTCCCTCTGCTGAACTTTCCCTGATACTCTTTCCCCATTCACTCTTGTGTACCAATTCATCTCAACTTCTGAAACACTAATATATTCTGTCGAAACTGAGATTATGAAACGTTTAATTTTTTTTTTTTTCTGTCCTGTAAACAGCATTTGAGAGCAAGATAGATGACTGGGCTAAAATTCCAGAGTGAACTTATCGTACTTTCATCTTCTGAAAATGAGGGAGAGAAGTGCCAAGGGTGAAACTAGGGGTGTGGCCTAGATTAGGGAAATATTTTGTGTCTATTCTAAATCGTTCCCACTGTTGCTTATGACTCTGTATTGATTTTCAGTGGTTTAGGGTTAGTTTCAGGACTGCCTCACACTGGAAAGGACAGGTTTGCCATAAGCCTTTTCACAGTAAATCTGAAATAACTTCCTCTTGGTGAAAATAGGTATTTTAGAAAATCTGAAATAAAGCAAAAACAATAAATGCTTTATTATTATGTAGACTTTTAGTTATGCTAATGTAATGGGAATTAAATATGGACTCAGATTCTCACTTCAGCATGATATATTCAGTGTTTGACATACTTAAAAATTGGCCTTTGATAGCTTGCAGCTGTATCAGGGTGAATTTCTTGGATTGGGTAAATATGTGAAGTTTTTCTGTGTACAATACAAATATACACTGTTAGGTACAATTAAATTTGATCTTTTCTTAAATTGCCCAAGGGAAAAAAGCTTTTCATTTTGTGTGAAGTTTATTGATTCATCGGTGATGTAATATCTGAGTTCAAGGTGCAGAAACAGATACCACTTGGCATACCATTATAATGTGTCGTGTGAACGTAGTTTCTGTTTGAAATTTCCAGATAGATACTCCAGAACTGACAGGGGAATTCCAGCAAGGTCACTCACCTATTCAAATTTAAAGAGAAAGAAAAAAAAAAGCAAACGGAAAAAAATTGCCTTTGTGTAAACATTAACCTATCTGCTTTTAAGTGACTCTTTTTTTTTAATATTAAAGGGAGAGCTCATACTGGGTTTCCTTTATATTCCAAGTCAAAAATAATAAATTGAATTAATTTAGAAGTTAAGTTTCTATTTCTGTGGTCTATTATAGCTCTTCTGGATTGGCAAAATAGCCAGTGCTTAGAAAAATAGCTTCCCAGTGCCTAGCCCTTAAACACAAGAAGACAGAATAGAGGCAGGAATTCTTAAACCATTTTCATTGTGTTTTCCTTGATAGCTATATCAGATGAAACAGATCTAGTTCTTGCTCTTGAGGCTTTATAAACCTGCCCTTAAATGACATTGACAAACAGACAGACATTTGACTCAGCAAACATGGCTGGATATACATGATGAATTAAAGTATTGTCAGTCTGTAAATGTCTTTTGTGTGGTCTAAATACACAATGAAATGTTGACTGTTTAGAAAATAGAAAGAAGAGTTATTCATCCATAGGCTGGCAGTTTATTCATTCCTGCTTCTTTAAATCTGTGTTTACTGTTAACAGTTGCATATGTGGTGCCTCATAAAATGATAGCATATTGAATTTAGTCTTAATTTTAGTTATTGTGTAGCTTACAAATCTTTCCTTGTTGCAACTGTGTATGAGTTTGTAGGACCTCTGTGAAAGGTTCAGTGTCTGACCTGCAGCATTCTATGTATTTGGTGCTTTCTGTCCCTCCTATTCCGTGTACCTCATACTGTGGCAGAGATCACAGATATATTTGCTGTCTACCTCTGGACAAAGTAGGACTTTTATAAAAGATGTTTATTAAACATTGAGTAGATATAAAACATTTACAAAATATCTGTAAGGCTTATGGAATAACTATATAGAGAGCATATGTGTCCCTACAGCCCAGTTTTAATAAAGCAATATGGCCATTACCTCTAATATCGCCTGTGTGCTTCTCTCTGATCCCAAACTTTGCATCCTCCCTCAGAGGTAACCAAAGTTCTGTTTTTTTTTTTTTTTTTGCCACGCTGCACAGCTTGAGGGATCTTAGTTCCCCAACCAGGAATGGAACCCGTGTCCCCCTGCAATGGAAGTGCAGAGTCCTAATCGCTGGACCACCAGGGAACTCCCCTGAATTTTTGTGTTAATAATTTTCTTCCCTTTTTCAATGGTTTTTTCACATATCTGAATATCCCTAAACAGTTTATTGGTTTTACTTGTTATTGAGTTCTATAAAAATAGAATTATATTGTATGTATTTTTCTGGGACTTACCGTTTTTTTTGCTCAACGTTATAGTCTTAGATCTATCCATGTCAATGCATATAGCTATTGTTCATTAGTTTTCACTGCTGTATAATATTGCATTGTATGAGTATTCCAGAGTTTATTAGCAGATGAATTGATTGATGAATATCTGAGATAGTCCAATTTTTAGTTATTACGAACATTGCTCCTATGTATACATATATTCCTGAATATGTGTCTGCCACACACAGGCAAGAACTTCTCAGTGTTTCCCAACATTTTTCATGCCATAGCACACATAGAAAATTGTAGATCATATTTGTACAAAACTCTCCAGTAAAGGAATGAAACTGTGTCTCTGGCCTGGGGGATCCATATCTGGGCACACCTATGACCCATTTGTTGCACTCTAGGGTACCATGGAACAGCAGTTAGGAAGCTGGGCTATGGTGTGTGCCTGGGAGTTAAATTGCTGGTTGTAGGAACGTGCTTCTTCATCTTTTCTAGGTAATACCAAATTGCATGGTGGTACTAATAATTCCATTTAACTGACATCCAAAGTGCTTGTATCAATTCTCATTCCTTTAATATTTAGGACAGAAAGGGAATCACTGAGAATTCTACCACTCTCATGATAATGAAGGTCAAGAAGGAAAATAAAATGATATATTGTTCCCTAAGATATCAATTCAGATTTGCTTTCTCAAAACATGATAATGTCAAAGTTTCTTTAAACTGTGACAACGGAGAGTTATAGGCAGTAGATGATGTTAAGAAGTGACAACGTGCCTCCGTAGTTGTAACTGACTGTGAAAGCTAACAGCCCAGGCTGAATGAAATATGTGTGAAAGCTGTAATTTTGTCTTTCAGATTTAGTGTTACATTAGCTTTTTGTTTCTTAGCCTTAAGAGGTACTTTCAGAGAAGGTATACAGGATGGAGTTAATGAAAGCTATTTGCTATGTAAGTAACTTTTAGTTTAGAAACCTAAACATTTACAAAAGACGCGGTTTGACTATTCTTAAAATCGGTTTTCTTTCAAACAGTAAAAAAGTCTCTAAGTATTAGAATTACATTAGGGTAATAAATGATGCTGATATTAATTTCTCCATTCAGATGACATTAGACTAGATAGTTGATTTTTTTTTTTAATTACTAACCCTACATAGTTTTCCCATGACATTTTCAAGAAGCTCCTGTATATTACCTACACTGTTACTGATCTAATGACTTTCTCACACAAAAGATTTAAAAGAAATCTTTACTTGGTGTGAGTATTGCCTTGTGGCTTGTAGACCAATGCTGTTTAAAATTAGATGGAAAATATCAGAGCAAAGCTTTCAAATATGTATTTAGCCTGGTTTGTGAGGAACTAATGCCAAAGTAGTGTTTCAGGTTACTTGGCAGGGAATTGCATATGAAAACTACACTTCCATTTTACCAATATACCATGCACTACACATAAGCCAGGATTTCATTTGTTTTGTTATAAATTAGAATTTGAAGCACAGTCACCAATTCTTGCATTAACATCTGTGTTTACAGTATGTGTATGTACGTGTATGCATGTATATACATATTTATGCTTGTGTATATGCACACACACCACACATACATACATATTTACATGTGTATATATAAATTTCATATATGTATGTATATATATATATACACACACATATGTATGTATATAGTATTGGTTGGTACTTAGTATACATTCATCATTCTCAAATAGCATTGATAAAGCATCTGAGTATAGTTGACACTGTGACTTCCCTCTCAGTTTGTAGCCAAGCTCTAGCTATAGACATAAAGGGTAAATAATATATGGTTACATGAATAGAAATAGCAAATAGTGGCAAATATGATAAATCCAAGATTTTGTTCATTATTTTTCTTCTTTGAATGTGAAATGTTTATTTTAATTTGCCATGCGAGGCCATAATTCATCGTTGTTGTTTTTTTTTTTCTTTTGCGGTACGCGGACCTCTCACTGTTGTGGCCTCTCCCGTTGCGGAGCACAGGCTCCGGACGCGCAGGCTTAGCAGCCATGGCTCACGGGCCCAGCCGCTCCGCGGCATGTGGGTTCTTCCCAGACCGGGGCACGAACCCGTGTCTCCTGCATCGGCAGGCGAACTCTCAACCACTGCGCCACCAGGGAAGCCCGATCGTTATTTTTAAATTATAGTTATCTTGAGTTTTAATAGCAAGCCCACATTTCAGCATAGCTGGCCATTATATCAGTGCTTCTCAAATTTCTACCCAAGTACCCCTTTATGGAAGTGGAGAGTGAATTTGTAGCCCTAGAAGTAAGAAGATGACCCCCATGCTTGAAATTTTAGGATTTGTCTTAGAAACTCATGCAAACTTTGTGTGTTCTCTCTCATTCAGTGTATTTTCCTCCAAATAAAGCTGATGCTACATAACAATATGTGCTGTGGCTTCAGATACCCAATTTGAGAAGCATGATAATAAATGGAATCCCATTTCCCAAAGGCCTTTGACTCAGAAGTGCTTTCTTGTAAAACTTTGACTTCTGTGATCTGGGTTCCATTTAGACTTCACTGAAAGTGAAAAAGGTCTTTTGAGTGACTTATTTTGCCATCAGTTATCTCTCTCTCTCTTTTTAATCCACTGTCTCGTGGTCTTTTGTATATCCTCATTTCTTGGACAGTGCATTTGATGGAACCCTTCTTCTTTGATCCTTTATCTTGGTTTCCAGGAAATTACCCTACCGTGCTTCTTTTCAAAACCCTCTGCCCATTCCTTCTCTGTCTTTTTTGCTACTATGCTCTTCCCCCTAATTGTGTTTCTGTTCCATGGCTCAGTTTTGGCCTCTCCTTCCTCACTCTGTATCACCTTTCTCACCTATCCCAGTTCTATCCTCTCCCAGAACTCTCATCCTCTAATATCCAGAGGCCTTTTAGACAATTGAACTAGAACATTTTAGGGTCACTCTCACATCCCCGGTGCCTTGCACAGTGCCTGGCATAGTAGGTATCAACAAATATTTGCTGAAGGAATGAATTAAATGAATTTCATTCCCCTTCAAACCAGCTGCTGCTTCTTTTTTTTTTTTTGCGGTACGCTAGGCCTCTCACTGTTGTGGCCTCTCCTGTTGCGGAGCACAGGCTTTGGACGCGCAGGCTCAGCGGCCACGGCTCACGGGCCCAGCGACTCTGCGGCATGTGGGATCTTCCCGGACCGGGGCACGAACCCGTGTCCCCTGCATCGGCAGGCAGACTCTCAACCACTGTGCCACCAGGGAAGCCCCAGCTTCCTTTTTTAATTTTCATCTTTCATCTGGTATCACTATTCTTCTCTCTCTCCACTACTGCAAATATTTGGTTGATTTTTTTCTTTTGAAATGTATCTTATATCTGTGTTAGTTCTTGTCATTGTATTTTCATGACTTTTACCCTAATGCAGGCCTTCATCCACTCATGCCAGGATTACTCCCAAAGTTTCTCATCTGGCCTCTTTTTGGTTCCAATCTCTCCTCTCTCCAAGCCATTTCCACCATAGCTGCCCTAGTAACTTTTTAAATGTTTATTTCTTGTCTTAATAAACTTTTTATTTGGGGAATAATTTTGCATTTACAGAAAAGTTGCAAAAATAGTACCTTCACCTAGTTTCTCCAGATATTAACATCTTACATAACCATGGCTCATTTGTCAAAATTAAGAAATTAACAGTGGTACATGACTGTTAACTAAAATCCAGACTTTATTTGGTTTTTGCCAGATTTTTCGCTACTCTGCTTTTTCTATTCCAGGATGCCATATTGCCATTTAGCATATTTCTATTTTTAAAGAGCTAATACCAGCTTGGGTAAAAATTCAAAAAGGACAAAAAGATGCATAAGTCTCCTTCCACCTCTGAATCACAGCTATCCAGTCCCGTCCCTAGAGAGAAACCACTGTTTCTGGATTCTTGGTTATTCTTCCAGAGAGATTTTCTGTGTATACACTCTCTCTCAAACACACACACACAAATAGTTGCATTCTAAATATAGTGCTCTGTACTTTACATTTTAAAACTTAATACAGCTTGATCATTCTTTATCAGTAACACAAACTTGCCTTGTTTTCTTATTCCAGTATTCCATTGGATATCTGCACTGTAATTTACCAGTTCCCTGGTCATCGACATTTTTAACTTTTGCAAACAAAGCTACAGTGAATAGTCGGACATAAATCATTTTTTATATGTATGTTTTTAGTTATTGCTGGGTCAAAGGGGATATATATTCATAATTTGATTGCCAATTTGCTTTTCAGAGGTTCTACCAATTTATCTTCCATTATTTCCCTGTAACTTCACCAACATTGTGTCTCATGTGACTTTGAACTTTGCCAATTTAATAGGTTAAAATGTTGTCATTGTACTTTTAATTTACATTTCTCTTATAATGAGTAAGGTGGAGAGTCTTTTCATATATTTAAGAGCCATTTATATTTCTTCTTCTGTGAACTGTCCATATAACTTTGCCCATTTTTCAATTTGGTTATTAATGTACTCATTTTATTTTCTTTCCTTAAAATCTTTCAATTTCACCTATTTCCTGATATATTAATTTAAAATCCTAGTTCCCTTTTCAAGACTTTACGTTGTATGTTAAAACCCTAGTTTCACACTACTTTCCAACAACTACTGCCGCTCTGATCAGTCTGTTTTTTATACTCTCCCAAGGGCACACAGCACTCGTTCCTTCCACCATGCCTTCTTTCATAGTGTTCCCCCATTTCCTCCCTCCACTATATCTCCACTTTGAGACAGAGATTTCTGTCACTTCCTACAACTGGGAAAAATTTCGTTTAATTTCAAGTAGACTTCTAGAAAGAATAATTAACTGATAGTTTATAAACTCTTAAAAAAGAAAATGATAATCACTAAGAGACAGCACTGACTTACAAACAAAACAAAACAACTCACATCACAGTAACCACATCTCCATTTCCAGTAGAGTTCTAGTGGATTGGTATGCTGTAGACATATCTTTATTTATTAAGGCAGTTTATTCTCCTGATACATTTGAGAAGTTAAAAAACAGTATAAGCTACATGAGAGTGTTTTTGTAGCTGATCAAACTTGTGTACCCAAAGAGTATTGACTTGTGGACCAATTTCAAACTGAAGATCTCTAATAGCAGGACTCTGTTCTCTGTGTCAGAACTCTGTTCTTGATCTTGACTGCTCAGTGTTTATTTACTAATAACTTGGTGAATACATGGAAATTAAATCAATGCAGTTAGGCTTAAAAAATATTTCCAGTGACATAGTACAGAGGCATGATTCAAAATTATCTTAATATTGGAAAGATGGGCTAAAACCAATAAGATGAAATTTTAAAGGACTGAATATACAGCTCTGCATTTAATCTCCAATATTAGCTGAAAAAAGCGAATGAGGCACCTAATTTGATGTCGTTTGTGTGACAAAAACTTGAGTCCACTAACTTAAGAGCATAATGCATTAAAAATCTAAAACAGTCTTGAGTTGCATTTATAAAATTATAGTATCTTGATAGTTCCACAATTATTTTTTTTCTTCATCAGACTTCATTTGGAGTGTTCTATCAGTTCTGGGTGTTATGTTTTCAAAGAGACGTTTTGGAAGTAAAGTACCTATATTATATTTCTATTGCTGCTATAAAAAAATTTTCACAAACTTAGTGGCTTAAAACAACACAAATTTATTATTTTACAGTTCTGTAGGTCAAAAATCCAATGTGGGTCTCACTAGGCTAAAACCAAGGTGTTATCAGGGCCGTGTCCCTTTCTGGAGGCTCTAGAACAGAATGTGTTTCCTTCCCTTTTTCAGCATCTAGTGGCCCCCTTCCTCCATCTTCAAAGCCAGTAAGAGCAAGTCAGGTCCTCACATTGCCCCTCTCTTACCACAGCTGGGAAAGATTAGACACCATCTCGATAATCTCCCCATCACAAAGTTCTTAATTGCATCTACAGAGTCCCCTTTGCTGTGGAAGGTAACATAGTCGCAGATCTGATGGTTAGTGTGTGGACATCTGTGGAGGAGGTCATTATTCTGCCTACTGCAGTGCTTATTGCAGAGGATCACCAAGATAGCGAAGGGGCTAAATTGGATACAGAGAATCAGACTAAGGCAAATTGAAGATGATCCCAAAATGTATTGCTTAGGAGAGAATGCGTTAATGTTTATAAAGTGATTAGTAAGTGCATAATAAATGGTTTCTGCTTCAAAGGCTAATGCTACAAATTATAGAAATATAGTAGCTCAGAGGGAAAGAAGCTTAGGGATGTGGAAGGGGATGAAGCAGCATAACATTTTATCTTGTGAAGAACAGAATTTGGGATCCAAGTTTTCACTTTACGTTAGATCAGCAAGTAGTTTCAATGTCAGAAAGTACTAAGTTTAACAAGAACTTTGCATTGTTTCCCTAACTAGTGAAAGAGTTGAGGTGAATGGAGGTGACGGACTATACAGTAGTTGTGACACAACTTTCTGGCCTCTTTCTGCCGTGACTGCACAATGTATGCACTCTGAGGAGAAGGGAAAACTTTTATCAAAGGAAGAAAGCAAGATTTTTGAATCTCAGAGGACTACTGTATTGGTTTGTTTGTTTGATTTTTCTAGGAAGGAAATCCCCTCTGAAACCAAAACCCAGCCATTAGAGATTATGAGATTTTTCAGGCTTTCTCTATAATCTTTCTTACATTTGTCTCTTTAAACATGTCCAACTCCCCCTTTGAGAAGTTGCTGATAGGTGGTTATCATGCAGGATTTAAATTAACAAACCCTCCCACCGCACTGGGTGGTAGCTTCCAAGGCGCCATGGTAAATGTGTATCAGTGTGAACCTGATCCAGAACCAGCCAGGAAGGGAACAAAGTTTAGTCTATGAGGAAGTAGGCGGCTGCTGGTAGTTTCATGCTGTCTCTGCAGACTTCAGGTTGCTGTGGTGTAAGTTTTTTTTTTTTTTTAATATTTTGATATTTGAATATGAAAGCATGGTAGGAACAATTTCTATCTAAGATTAAATTAAGGTACTAAATCTTGTGTACTAGACCTACTTACAAGAAAGTTTCAGCGTTTCACAAGTAGTTTGATTTTTTTTAATGAAAAGGAAAGCCCTAAAGCTTTTTCAGCAAGTGTTCTGCTAACACAGGTCCTCGTGCTTGCATGAGATGACTTTTAATGTCTTGTCTTTGGTTGAGTTAAGGTGCTTATGGTCAGAAAATAAAAGTGCTTGTATATATATCTGGTGCCCTGAGACTGATTATTTCTGAGTAGTGCTTAAATTTTCTCCCTGATGTTCTTTCCAGTTGCTTTCCCTTTAGTTTAGGCTCATGTTACAAGATTATGTTAGCAAATATTTAGTAGTCTCTCAGGTAGTTAAACTGGAGGTTTTGATATTCAAAGAAATTGAATGAATAAGAACTAAGTAGAACTAACATAATCAGTTGTTGGGATCCTAGATTTAAGAGCAGCAGAATAAGAGGAGGAACTTCGTGAAATGGATGGAAATGGCAAGCAGCCTTAGAAATTTCATGCAACTTTGGAAAAATCTGTTTTTAAGATTTTGACATGTGTACTAATTTTCCAGACTAAATTCCCAATACTATAGTGTGTAAAATAAATTTCATATATGAAATTAAAATTGCTGTAGTTCAGCTGCTATAGTTCTGTGTTGATATTAGGATTCCAGGAACTACACATTGTTATACAAACATTGACTTTATTGAGTGCAGCTATGAGAGTGTTAAGATTGCATTTGGTGCTGGCGAGGTTGATATTTTCTATTTCCCTTTTGTCACGATGTATTTGAAAAAAAAAATCCTGGTACTTGTGTATGACACACTTGTGTATGACATACACTTGTGTATGACTTGTGTATGACATACAAGTGTATGACTTTGAACATAGAAAAAGTTTGATGCGGTTAATGTATTATATAAAAATTATAAAGGCTGGCTGTGGGCCAGTAGCCTTTCAAATCATTCAGAAAGTACTGAGGAGACAGATTGTTTATGTGGAAGTACAGTTTTCCCTTTCCTCTAGCTTCATCTCAGACCTTAGGGACATTGGGTCTATTTCTCTAGCCTGCCTCTTATTCCTGCTGGACTGAGCCAGAGCCCAGATGATGGAATTGGGGCCCAACTGACCCTTGGTGGGATGGAAGACCAAGACACACTGTCCTAAGCAGGCTCTAGGGCTATAATAAAGTGAAACCTTGGCTCATCCTTTAGATTGCTGAACTGCAATGATTCTAGGTTCCTGAGCTGATTAACTTCCCCAGCTCTATTAATAGCAACTGCTGGGCCAGGTTACTTAGTTATCGGTTCATGGCGGGGGAGAGGGTTTGGTATCCTGGGAGAGGAGCCAGCATGGCAGGTGACACTATTACCAGGGAAGCAGTTATTTTCTGACCATATTTGAAATATTTCAGTCGTTTAACAACCTGAAAGGCCATACAGGTGTGCCCTGGCCAAATCTTAATGAAGACCCTTCTAGATTTTTTTTAAAACCTCCAATAGTTGTCTCTAACACCCAAACCCTTGCACATGTCCCACAAAGCCCATATGATCTGCCTTCTGACCGTCTGTTTAACATCATTGCCTGCCTTGTTCTCCTCACACAGTTTGCTCCAGCTGTATAAATGTTTTTGCTGTTTCTGCAACACATCAAACTTGTTCCTGCCTCAAGCCTTTTGCTGCCTGGAAAGCTTTCCCTTACATTGTTTCTTCTTTCCCTTCATTCAGATCTCTACTCAAATGCCTCCTCTTCAGAAGTACCACCACCTCACTTTCACTACCTCGCTCCTTTTTCCTTTACCCTGATTGACGTTTTCTTAAATAGCTACCTGACATAATTTATTTTATTCAGTAAAATATATATAGTCTTTCCCACTGGAATGTAAGTTCTATGAGGGCAAGAACTCTATCTTGTTCAGTGCTGTATTGCTAAATAGTGCCTACTTGACATATAGTAGATACTTGGTAAACATTTGTTTTATGAATCATTTAACGTCACTTGGTGCCATTAAATTTATTTCTAAGCATAGGAATTTTAATTGAACTTTTTGAATAGGTGATATAAGTCACATGGTTCCAAGACCAAAACATATAAAAAAGTATATTTTGAAAAGTCTTTCCACCCCAGTCCCCTACCTATTCGGTTCCCGTTCAGGGCCCCCAAATCATTATTATTATTTTTATTTATTTATTATTATTATCATTATTACTCTATTTTATTATTATCCTTTTCATGTATCTAGAGTTTCTTTATATGTCAAGGAAATATAAAAGTATAAACAGATTCCTACTTCCCTCCTTTTTTATACATACTATTATATATATTCTTAATTTTTTCACATATCTTGAACCTATTTCCATATCAGTACATAGTGAGCATTCTCATTTTAAAATAGCTGCATAGTATTCCATTGTATAGATATAACTTTTTTGACCAGTCATCCAGTAATGGGCATTTTGGTTATTTCCAGTATCTTTCTTTTGCAGACAATGCTGAAGTTCACGATCTTGTGCCTATATCATCTCATATATTCATACAGTATATCTGAATGATTAAATTCACCAGAGTAGAATTGCTGGATCAAAAGGTGTCATAGTTATTGCCTAATTGCGCTCCATAGGGATTGTACCAATTTGTACTCCCCCAGCAATGAACATATAAGAGAGTGCTATCAGACTTGGATTTTTGCCCATCTGATAGCTTAAAAAATGGTTTCAGGACTTCCCTGGTGGCGCAGTGGTTGAGAGTCCGCCTGCCGATGCAGGGGACACGGGTTCGTGCCCCGGTCCGGGAAGATCCCACATGTCGCGGAGCGGCTGGGCCCGTGAGCCATGGCCGCTGAGCCTGCGGGTCCGGAGCCTGTGCTCCGCAACGGGAGAGGCCACAACAGTGAGAGGCCCGCGTACCGCAAAAAAAAAAAAAAAATGGTTTCAGCGTAGTTTTTTTAAGAATTTATAATAAAATTTGTGTTAAGGTTTTAAAAATAGTTTTTAAATTTTAAATTGTGATATAAAAAATAATGTAAAATTTACCATTGCAACCATTTTTAAAAATTTATTTATTTATTTTTGGCTGCATTGGGTCTTCGTTGCTGCACTCAGGCTTTCTCTAGTTGTGGCGAGCAGGCTCTCATTGTGGTGGCTTCTCTTGTTGCAGAGCACGGGCCCTAGGTGCGTGGGCTTCAGTAGTTGTGGCATGCGGCTCAGTAGTTGTGGCTCTCAGGCTCTAGAGCACAGACTCAGTAGTTGTGGCGCACAGGATTAGTTGCGTCGTGGCATGTGGGATCTTCCCGGACCAGGGCTCGCACCCGTGTCCCCTGCATTGGCAGGCGGATTCTTAACCACTGCGCCACCAGGGAAGTCCACAACCATTTTTTAAGTGTACAATTCAGTAGTGTTAAGCATTTTAACATTGTTATGAAACAGATCTCCAGAACTTTTTCATCTTGTAAAATTGAAACTCTTTACCTATTACATGACAATTCTCCATTTCCCCCTCCCCCACTTCCTAGCAACCACCATTCTACTTTCTGTTTCTATGAATTTGACTAATATAGATACCTCATATAAGTGAAATCATACAGTTTTTTGTCTTTTTTGTGAGGCTTGTTTCACTTAGGATAAAGTCCTCAAGGTTCATCCATGTTGTAGCATATGACAGGATTTCCTTCCTTTTTAAGGATGAATAATATTCCGTTGTGTTGTAGATATCACATTTTGTTTATCCATTTATCCATCTATAGATATTTGGCTTGCTTCTACCTCTTGGCTACTGTGAATAATGCTGCTATGAACATGAGTATGCGGATAACTCCTTGAGGTTCTGCTTTCAGTTTTTTTTGATAAACCTAGAAGTGGGATTGCTGAATCATATGGTAATTCTATTTTCATTTTTTGAGAAACCACTATGCTGTTTTCATACTGCACCATTTTAGCATAGTTTTAATTTGCATTTCTCTCATTTTGTGTGGGGTTGACATCTTCTCATATTTAAAAGAAACTTGCCTTTTTTTTTCTATGAACATTTTGTATCTTTGCCCTTAATGAGATTTTTTTCTATTATTAATTTGAAAAATTTTTTGCTTTTGTGCCTCTGAGTCTTCCAAATTTAGAAGCTAGTAGTCATAAGTACGGGTTTGGAGTAAGACTGCCTAGGTTTGAATTCTAGATCTGTTAATAGATGTGCAATATTGATTGGGCAAGTTGCTGAAAATTTCTGAGCCTTAGTTTTCTTATCTGTAAAATAGGAATATCACTGAGTTGTTATGAAGATTAAATGAGATGATGTATATTATGTGCTTAGTATAGGGCTACTGTGTTAAGGCAAGAAAAGGGGATAAAAGGCCAAGTTTCAGGAAGGAGGCAAAACTGGCGTGATTCACACACGGAAAGATTGTATACATAGAAAACCCTGTAGAAGCTATAAAAAGCTATTTGAACTAATTAATAAATTTATCCAGGCCATAGGTTATAGTCAATATAAAAAATTTATTTGAAATAATTAGAATAGCTAAAACAATTAGAAACTAAATAAAAATATCACCATTAAAATACCAAATACATAGAAATAAATCTTTGAAAAAAGCACAAGACCTCTCTACTGAGAACTACAAAACATTGCTGAGAAAAATTAAAGATCAAAATTAAAAGTACAGTATATATACAGTTGACCCTTGAACAATGCGAGCATTAGTGGTGCTGATGACCCTCGTGCAGTTGAAAATTTGCAGTAATTTATAGTCTGCCCTCCATATACACAGTTCCTCCCTCTGGGTTCCAAATTTGCAGATTCAACCAACTCAGATCATGTAGTACTGTACAGTGTACTATTGAAAAAAATCTAAGTGGACCCATGCAGTTCAAACCTGTATTGTTCAAGGGTCAACCATACCATGATCATGGATTATAGAACTCAAAACTGTTGAGATGCCAATTCTCCCTAAATTAATGTATAGATCCAATACAAGCTCTATCAGAATTCTAGCAGGCATTTTTGAAGAAATTTTCAAGCTGATTCTAAAATTTATTCGGAAACGCAATGAATATAGAAGAGCTAAAACAATCTTGAAAAGAAACAGCAAGGTGGAAGATTTATAATATGTGATTTCAAGACTTTAAAGCTACAGTTAATCAAGTATTGCCCTAAGCATAGATAAATAATATCAATGGGACACAACAGTGCGTCCAGAAATCGGTCACACATATAAGGTCAATTGATTTTTGATCAAGGTGGCAAGTAAATTCAATGGGAAAAGGATAGTCTTTTTAAACATGTTGCTGGATCAAATGGATTTTCTTATGGGGGAAAAAAAAGAACCTCCATGTCTTTCTCACTCCATACACAAAAATTAAATAGGCATGGATCATAGATCTAAATATAAAGCTCAGAACCAAGAGCTAGGAAAAACAAAGAAAAATATCTTTGCAATCTTGGAGTATGCAAAGATTTCTTGAGCAGGCACTGAAAGCACTAACCATAAAAGTAAATTAAATACAATTAAATGAACTTACGTTCTTACTGCAAGACTTCTCGGGACCTTTATTAATGTTTTTAGTAAGAGGATCATGCAGCATTTCTCAGCATGTTTGACCACAGAAGCCTTTTTCATCTGGAGCACTGAACTAAAATACAGGAGTGAGTGTGGCATAGAATTTACTTGGAGAAGTGTTGCTTCAGTCCTCTCCTCAAAACATACTATTTTTGAGGGTTGTAATAAGTTAATGATCATTTTCTCCCTCTTTGGTGTGAATTACTGTAATTGCATCCATTTCAACAGAGTGAAGAAAACCCTTCTGCCAAAAGAGCTGTAATAACTCCTCACCCCATAATGACTGGTCAGCCAGCCAACTGTTGCAGTTATTACTACCGGTAGGATTCTGGGATAGTGTCACATTAGATTGAAATTTGCCATAGTAAGAGGAATAAAGAGTGACTGAAGATACAAAGCATTTTTGCATTCTGCCTGCTGCTGTTTCCATATACTTGTTTGGCCTGCTCTGCCCTGCTCACTTATTGCCTGGCAAACAAACTCCAAGTTATTAACCCCTTGCTTCTCTCAAATCACTCAACTCCTTTAGTAATTCCAGTTCCTAATTGCTTGAAAGCCTTTTTTTTTTGCCCCCTGTGGAATTCCCACTCTCTGACTCACAGTTCACTGTCCTAATCAGATTCCTTTTTCTGCTGTTTCTGCCCATGAACTGATTTTTATGGAATATGGATTGTCACATAAGAAGTAGAAGGACCAAAATAGAAAGTAGAGGGAAATCAAAGCCAAACTTTACTTAAACCAGAATTTGGCTGAAGGCTGTATTCGGAGAAAGAGATCTGAGGAAGAAGTCAAAATAGTATTGTAATGCCAGTAGAAATATATAAAGAAAAGAGAGTTTAAGGAAGTGTCCCTATAATGTTTTTGGATTGTATTTTAAAAATTGATTACTGTAACAGATATTAGTTTCTCCTGAATGTGGAAAGCTAATAGCCAGATAGGGAAATGTTATCTGTGACATCTGAATGTCTTCCAATGACTTCCTCATGTGGAAAGTGAAGTGATAATATCTCACTCTGCCTTCCTCCCAGGACAACAAATACAATCATAACCAGATAATAAAATATACTACTTCGAGCATTAGTCTAGAATTTAAGGAATAAACTTTGAATGCCATGTTGTGAGATGTGTACCATTGTTTTCATAGCAAAATGATATGATGGATCCTGGTAAAATTCATTTCAAAATACATTTGCAATACAAACTTAGTAGAAACAATTTACACAGGTTGTTCTGCAGACATCAAAGAAATGATGGAACATCTGGAAAGTATAGAACGGCCTTTTTTCTACTTCTCAATAAATGCAACACAAAGTAAACACACCCTTTACAGTACTTTATGACACACCTCATCAAAAAACAGGCAAGAGAGATTACTTAGGCAAATGCTTAGAGGCAGGATTACAACATAGATGACAAAAGAATTTTACATTAGAAATTGAAAACCAATTTTTAGTTTGTATTATAATAGTATAAACAAAAGGGTGAGACATACCTCAGAAGGCATCTAGGGATTGTGAGGTGTCAAATGGAAAGATGTTTACATAACTCTACTGCTTATTAACCTGGACCTGGGAGCTGAAAGAAATTTGATGTCTTTATAGCAGCCTGATACTTTATTATAATCAGAATGGAAGTTTTAAAAGTTATTGAACCCCACCTCTAGGCTGTCTTTCCATTCTCCTTAACAGCTTTCATAATTTAATAAGATGATGGAGGTGGGGGCACAGTGGCTGCCGAGTGTCTCGGAAACTACAAGCTTTCCTCACTAAAGTTCCCTAAAGTATCTAGGGGATCATAAACCAGGAAACAAACCTCACCAAGAAAGACCATAAAAGGTTACTAATTGAAAACCTGAAAAAGGCTGCCTTGTAATCTCTTACCTGGAAAATGATTAGACAATAAGGTCCATAGGAACAAACATGAAAAACAAAGTGGTTTCTATGGCTGCTTTGAGAAACTGTGAAAGAAAAATAATTTTGCCAGAACTTTTTCCAGTTGAAAGTTTCAAGAATAAACTTTTCAGACAATACTCTTCAGAAATCATATGAGATACACGTTAGCAGCAATAAATACAAATTGGAAATGACCAACATATAAGTGGATATTAACAGTGCTGGTTCACTGAATAAAGCAAAAGAGCAGAAAACATGAGAACCTTACATTCCAGTAGAGAAGTTACCTGCACTCGATAGCAAGACCGTTATGCCCATCTAATGAATTCTTAAATTTTTATATTTATTTTTTATTTCTAGAATTTCCTTCTGATTCTTTTTTTTATACTTTCCATCTCTGTGGTAAAATTCCTCATTTATTCATGCTCCTTGTTTCTCCTAAATCCTTTAACAGAGGGACTTATTGTGATGGCAATTACAAGAATCCATACATAAGTTAAAATTTGTAGAACTGTACACCACAGGAAGTCAATTTCACTGTGTGTTATTTACAGAAAAAACTATGGCCTATTTAAAGCAAAAATAATAACAATGTACAATAGAGTTAAGAGCATATAAAGAAATAAAATATATGATAACACGAGCACAAAAGTTGGGATTGAAGTAGTACAAAATAGTATGAGGGAGGTTGTAATAAGTTAAAGTTATATAACATAATCTCTAAAACAGTGGTTCTTAGGACGTAGTCAGCCCAGCAGCATCGGCATCACCTGGGACCTTGTTAGAGATGAAAGTCTCTGGCTCCACTGCGGACCTGAGTCAGCAGCTCTGGGGGTATGGCTCAACAGTCTTTCTGTGATTCTGATACATGTTAAAATGTAAGAACCATCACTTTAGAGCAAAGGTTGGGAAACTTTTTCTGTAAAGGGTCAGATAATAATATTTTAGGCTTTGTGGTCTCGCAACGCTGCGTTCTAATAAAGTATTATTTATTCTTTAAAAAAGGCCATGAGCTGGATTTGGTCCATGTGCTGTAGTTGCTGATTTCTACTTTAGAGCAACCATTCACACACACATGCACATGCACATATACACATAAACAGATATAGCTAAAATGCCAGAAAGGAAATAAAAAGTTAAAAAACACAAACAACCCTCTCTATGCACAGTAATGTGGGACCGTAAAAATGATCATGCAAGCTGAAATCATGCAAAGCACTTTTAATATCAATGGAAAAAAATATGATTGTTCTGTGACCTTTAAAATCTTTTTTTTTTTTTTTTTTTTTTTTTTGCGGTACGCGGGCCTCTCACTGCTGTGGCTTCTCCCGCTGCGGAGCACAGGCTCCGGACGCGCAGGCTCAGCGGCCATGGCTCACGGGCCCAGCCGCTCCGCGGCATGTGGGATCTTCCCAGACCGGGGCACGAACCCATGTCCCCTGCATTGGCAGGCGGACTCTCAACCACTGCGCCACCAGGGAAGCCCCTTTAAAATCTTTTTTGTCATAACATTTTTGGCTTTACTGTGGTGTCATGCCATCCTGTGCGGCTGTTCTCCGGAACAGTAGTTATTTATCTGTCCGCTTTCTCTCCCACCTGAGTGCATGCCACCAACCCATGGAAGATTCGATGGAGATGGACATGAGCCCCCTGAGGCCCCAGAACTATCTTTTCGGTTGTGAACCAAAGGCTGACAAAGATTATCACTTTAAGGTGGATAATGATGAAAATGAGCACCAGTTATCTTCAAGAAGAGGGGCTGGCGCAAAGGATGAATTGCCCACTGTTGAAGCAGAAGCGATGAATTATGAAGGCAGTCCAATCAAAGTAACACTGGCAACTTCAAAATTGTCTGTACAGCCAACGATTTCCCTTGGGGGCTTTGAAATAAGACCACCTGTGGTCTTACGGTTGAAGTGTGGTTCAGGTCCCTTGCATATTAGCGGACAGCACTTAGTAGCTGTGAAGGAAGATGCAGAGTCAGAAGATGAAGAGGAGGAGGATGTGACACTCCTAAGTATGTCTGGAAAGCGTTCTGCCCCTGGAAGTGGTAGCAAGTTTCCACAGAAAAAAATAAAACTTGCTGCTGATGAAGATGAAGATGATAATGATGACAATGATGACTTGATGATGAAGAAGCTGAAGAAAAAGCTCCAGTAAAGAAATCTGTACGAGATACTCCAGCCAAAAATGCACAGAAATCAAACCAGAGTGGAAAAGACTCAAAACCATCAATACCAAGATCAAAACGTCAAGAATCCTTCAAAAAACAGGACAAAAACTCCTAAAACACCAAAAGGACCTAGCTCTGTAGAAGACATTAAAGCAAAAATGCAAGCAACTATAGGAAAAGGTGGTCCCCTTCCCAAAGTGGAAGCCAAGTTCATCAATAATGTGAAGAATTGTTTCCAGATGACTGACCAGGAGGCTATTCAAGATCTCTGGCAATGGAGGAGGTCTCTCTAAGAAAATAATTTAAACAGTTTGTTAAAATTTTCCATCTTATTTCATTTCTGTAGCAGTTGACATCTGGCTGTCCTTTTTATAATACAGAGTGAGAACTTTCCCCGCCACGTCTGATAAATGTTGTCCAGGTTCCATTGCCAAGAATATGTTGTCCAAAATGCCTGTTTAGTTTTTAGAGAGGAAACTCCACCCTTTGCTTGGTTTTAAGTATGTATGGAATGTTATGATAGGACATAGTAGTAGTGATGGTCAGACAAATGGAAATGGTGGGGAGACAAATATATACATGTGAAATAAACCAGTATTTTAATAAAGTAGCACTGCTCTTTCTAAAAAACAAATTTTTTTTTTTTGGCTGGGGCAGTGGAAGAAGATATTTTGCTTGACTGGAAAGGAGCATTAGGGAACTTTCTAGAGGTCTAGAAGTGTTCTAGATCTTGCTTGGGGTGGTGGTTACATGTGTAGAACTGTTGACATTCATTAAACAGAACACTTGCGATCTATGTATTTCATGTATGTAAATTATATGCCACTCAAAGATTTTTTTAAGGTACAAAATAAAGGTCTGGAATAAAATTTGCAGTTCATGTTAAGTGACATCCTTATTACAGATAAAATAAGGTAAATTATACGGAATGAATTCTTTAGGAAGAAAGATGAGGAAGGCAGTCCAGGCAGAGGAAACATTTGCAACGCTTGGGAAGAGGTATGGGAATGAATGACGTTTGAGAAGCATTGCTTTATGCGATGGGGAGCCATGGAAAGATTTTCATTAAGGGAGTGAAATAATCAGAATGTATTTTAGAAAGATTGCTCCTGTAGGAATTGAAGGGGAAGGAGATTAGAAGCAGGGAGATATATTTGGAAGCTCTTGTTACAGGCCATATGAGAAATGAAAGGAACCTAAGGGAAAGATGTGCGAATCAAGAGTGGGGCAAGGGCTTCCCTGGTGGCACAGTGGTTGGGGGTCCACCTGCCGATGCAGGGGATGCGGGTTCGTGCCCCAGTCTGGGAGGATCCCGCGTGCCGCGGAGCGGCTGGGCCCGTGGGCCATGGCCGCTGGGCCTGCGCGTCCGGAGCCTGTGCTCAGCAGCCCGGGAGGCCGCAGCGGTGAGAGGCCCGCGTACCGCAAAAAAAAAGAGTGGGGCAAAAACTTGAATGATACTTAGATGGAATCAATTGGATTTAGTGACTAGATTTATTAAAATATTAGCAAACATTTGTGAGCAGGCATTGTGCTTTGGGCTGCCATGCCTTATCTCATTTAACCTTTACAGTAACCATCTCAGTAGGTATGGTCATAATTATCACCATCACCAGCACCGCTGTCATTTTCTCCATTATACAGATAATGCTAAGTAACTTGCCCAAGGTTACACAGCTTAAAAGTGCCGAATGCAAAGTTTGTAATGTACAGTTTCTCAGGAATAAATTGTGGGAATTCTTAAGATATTTTATGTCCCAACTTGCTAACACAGTAAGTGAGAAAACAATAACGGAAGACTGATTTCATGACCAAATGTAGAAAAGTCAAGCAAATCATAAAATCAAAAGAAATACAGTCGTCCCATAGTATCCCTATGGGATTGATCCCAGAACCCCTCAAATACCAAAATCCACAGATGCTCAAGTTCCTTATATAAAATGACCTAGTATTTGCATATAACCAAAGCACATCCTCCTGTATACTTTAAATCATCTCTAGATTACTTATAATACCTGACATAATGTAAGTGCTATGCAAATAGTTTTAAATACAATGTAAATGCTATGTAAATAGTTGCTGTTACACTACAAATTTTGCTTTTTGGAATTCTTTTTCAAATATTTTCTATCTACAATGGGTCGAATCCATGGATATGGAACTCATGGACATAGAGAGCCAGCTATACTTGATTTAAATCAAATTCTTGGAACATATAACCTATGCCATATTTTCCAAAGAACAATTCAATAAAATTTCACTTATTTCTTTCTCTATATATTAATTTTCCCCAAAAAATTCTTTAGCAAGAAATATTAAGTTTATTAGTATACATAAGAAAAATATATAAAATTGAAATCATACTGCAATATCATTAAAAGAAATTGACTTTTTCACATAAAATATAAAAAATATTTTTCTAAATAGTATAATGTTGAGAAATATTATAAACTGGAGATTAAATTTAATACCATATGAAAAGCCTCCACAGCACTGCTAAGAAAAACTATATTGCATTAAGTTCCTCAAAAAGAAAATATGTAATTGAAATTTACATTTTGTAAATGTACAGTATGTACGTACAATGTATACAATGTATACAATGTATACATACAATGTATTGTATTGTGTTATATAATATATCCTTGTAGCTAAAATTATGCCTATTAGTTTGTACCTCTTAATCCCCTGCCCCTATATTGCCCCACCCCCCTTCCCTCTCCCCACTGGTAACCACTAGTTTGTTCTCTATATCTGTGAGTCTGCTTATTTTTAGTTATATTCACTAGTTTGTTGTATTTTTTAGATTCCAATAATTTGTACCTCCTACTCCCCCACCCCTATACGGCTCCTCCCTCCCTCCCCACTGGTAACCACTGGTTTGTTCTCTATATCTGTGTCTGCTTCTTTTTTGTTATATTCACTAGTTTGTTGTATTTTTTAGATTCCACGTATAAGTGATATCCTAGAGTGTTTGTCTTTCTCTGTTTGACTTATTTCACTTAGCATAATGCCCTCCAAGTCCATCCATGTTGCTGCAAATGGCAAAATTTCATTATTTTTTTGATGTAGTATTTCATTGTATATATGTACCATATCTTCTTTATCTATTCATCTATTTATGGACACTTAGGTTGTTTCCGTATCTTGGCAATTATAAATTATGCTGCTATGAACATTGGGATGTATTGTATCTTTTTGAATTAGTGTGTTTTCTTTTTTTAGGTACATACCCAGGAGTGGAATTGCTGAGTCATATGGTAGTTCTAGTTTTAGTCTTTTGAGAAACCTCCATACTGTTTTCCACAGTGGCTGCACCAATTTACAGTCCCACCAACAGTGTATGAGGGTTCCCTTTTCTCCACATCCTCACCAACATTTGTTATTTGTGCTCCTTCTGATGATAGCCATTCTGACAGATGTGAGGTGACATCTTATTGTGGTTTTGATTTGCATTTCCCTGATGATTAGCAATGTTGAGCATCTTTTCATGTGCCTGCTTGCCATATGCATTTCCTCTTTGGAAAAATGTCTATTCAGTTCTTCTGCCCATTTTTAATCTGGTTGGTTGTTTTTTTGATGTTGAGTTGTATGAGCTGTTTATATATGTTGGATATTAATCCCTTATTGGTCATATCATTTGCAAATATTTACTTCTATTCACTAGGTTGTCTTTTTGTTTGGTTGATGGTTTATTAATAGAATTTTTTCAAATTTATTTATTTTGTTTATTTTGGCTGTGTTGGCTGTGTTGGGTCTTTGTTGCTGCACGCAGGCTTTGTCTAGTTATGGCGAGCGGGGTCTACTCTTTGTTGCGGTGTGCGGGCTTCTCATTGCAGTCGCTTCTCATTGCGGAGCATGGGCTCTAGGCACGCGGGCTTCAGTAGTGTGGCACGCGGGCTCAGTAGTTGTGGCTCGCAGGCTTAGGTGCTCCGCGGCATGTGGGATCTTCCCGGACCAGGGCTCAAACCAGTGTCCCCTGCATTGGCAGGCGGATTCTTAACCACTGCGCCACCAGGGAAGCCCCCTTAATAGAATTTTTTGAGCAGTTTTATGTTTATAGAGAAATGAGCAGAAAGTACCAAGAGTTTCCCATAAACTTTTTCACCTCTACTCCCACCCCAAGTCTTCCCTATTATTAATATCTTGCATGTAGTGTGGTACATTTGTTACAATTGATGAGCCAAAGTTGATACATTATTATTCACTAAAGTCCATAGTTTACATTAGGGTTCATCTTTGTGTTGCAGATTCTATGGGTTTTAAAAAATGTATAATGACAGGTATTTACCATTACAGTATCATGCAGAATATTTTCACTGTGCTCCATCTCTTCATCCCTCCCTCTTTCCCTCTTCCAAATTCCTGGATTTCTTTTACTGTCTCCATAGTTTTGCCTTTTTCCAGAATGGTTGGAATCATATGTATGTAACCTTTCAGATTAGCTTCTGTCACTTAGCACAATTTGTTTTTTCCTTTCCATTTTCCATCATCAGTCTCACTTGCGTATTAACAGTTTTACTAATATTTTTTTAATTAGCTGTAGGCTTTATTAATTTTCTCTTTTGTTGTTTTTTATTTCATTGGTCTCTATTCTTATCTTTATTATTTTCTCTTCTTTCTTTAGGTTTAGTTCTACTTTTTGTAATTCTTACTTTAGGTTTAGTCTGCTCTTTTTTTTTTTTTTTTTGCTTTTTATTTTATATTGGAGCATAGTTGATTAACAATGTTTTGTTAGTTTCAGGTGTACAGCAAAGTGATTCAGTTATACATATACATGTATCTATTCTTTTTCAAATTCTTTTCCCATTTAGATTATTACCAAATATTGAGCAGCATTCCCTGTGTTGTACAGTAGGTCCTTGTTCGTTGTCTATTTTAAATATAGCAATGTGCTCTGTTTTTTCTAGCTTTTTTGGTGGAAACAAGATCAAGATTATTACTTCAAAATCCTTCTTCTTCTCTAAAACACACATTTAAAGCTATAAAATTTCCTCTAAGCACTGTTTTCTTTGTATCTTGCACATTGTGGCATGTTGGGCTTGTTTCATTTTCATTTAGTTTGAAATCTTTTCTAATTTTCCTTGTGATTTGTTTTTTCACCCATGGGTTATTAGAGGTGTATTTTTAGTATCCAGATATTACAGGGATTTTTTTATTGCAGTAGAGTTGATTTACAATATTATATTAATTTCAGGTGTACAACATAGTCATTCAATATTTTTATAGATTATACTCCATTTAAAGTTATTACAAAATAATGGATATACTTTCTTCTGCTGTACAGTGTATCCTTGTTCCTTGTCTATTTTGTACATAGTAGTTTGTATCTCTTAATCCTATACCCTTTCTTGCCCCCACTTCCTCTCCTCACTGGCAACCACTAGTTTGTTCTCTATATCTGTAAGTCTGTTTGTTTTGCTGTATACATTTGTTTGTTTTATTTTTTAGATTCCATATATAAGTGATAACATAGAGTATTTGTCTTTCTGTAACTTATTTCACTAAGCATAATACTCTCTGGGTCCATCTATCTTTTTGCAAATGGCAGAATTCCATTCTTTTTTATGACTGAGTAATATTCCATTGTGTATATATACCACATCTTTATCCATTCATCTGTTGAAGGACACTTAGGTTGCTTCCATATCTTGGCTAATAATGCTGCTATGAACATTGGGGTGCATGTATCTTTTCAAATTAGTTTTTATTTTTTTTCATATACATACCCAGGAGTGGAATTGCTGGCTCATGTGGCAGTTCTATTTTTAGTTTTTTGAGGAACCTCCATACTGTTTTCCATAGTGGCTGCACCAATTTACAATCCCACCAACAGTGTACAAGGGTTCCCTTTTCTGTGTATCCTCATCAACACTTGTTATTTGTGGTCTTTTTGACGATTCTGACAGGTGTGAGGTGAACAGGGATTTTTTAAAAAGGTATCTTATCGATATATAAAAATACTTATCTTACTGATGTCTAATTTAATTTGTATATGGTCAGTGAACATACTCTTTAAGATTTCAGTCTGGAAGTTTATTTATTTTTTAAATTTTATTTATTTATTTATTTGGCTGCTCCGGTCTTAGTTGCAGCACTCGGGATCTTTGTTGCCACGTGCAGGATCTTTGTTGTGGCACGTGGGATCTTTAGTTGCAGCATGTGGGATCTTTAGTTGCAACATGCAGGCTCTTAATTGTGGCATGTGGGATCTAGTTCCCTGACCAGGGGTTGAACCTGGGCCCCCTGCATTGGGAACACAGAGTCTCAAACGCTGGACCACCAGGGAAGTCCCTGGAAATTTATTGAGAAACATTTTAAGGCCCAGAATAAGGTCTATATTGGTGCAACTATCTTTGCACTTATGTATTCTGCGGCTGCTAAGTGCAATGTTCTATGAGTGTCAATTAGAGCAAGATGGTTGATAGTTTTGTTTAAGTCTATCTGCTTATGGATTTCTTTTGTCTACTTCCATTACTACCTATTATTGAGAAAGGGGTGTTAAAATCGCTATGATTGTAGACTTATCTATTTCTGTAGTTCTGTCATCCCATACTTTGAAGCTCTGTTGTTGATTTTGTCCATATTTAGGATTATTTTGTCTTCTTGATTAAGTGGCCCTTTTATTATTATTAAATCTCCCTCTCTATCTCTGCTAATGCTCTTTGTTTTGAAGTCTGTTTTGTCTGGTAAAACAGTCACACCAGCTTTTTTATGCTTAGTATTTGAATGGTATATCATTCCTTCCTCCTTTTATTTTCAAATTGTCTGTCTTTTTTATATATGAGTTGTGTTTCTTAGAAATAGCATATAATCAGATCTTGCTTTTTTTAATCCAGTCTCAGTCTTTACCTTCTAGTCCATCTACATTTAATGTAGTTATTGATATGTTTGTACTTAGGTGTACTTTGTTTTTTGTTTTCTGTTTATCCCTTCTGGGGTTTTTTGTTCCTTATTTCTTCCTTTGATTGATCAATTGACTTTAGTTTAATCAAATGTTTTGTAGTATTCTATTTCAATTCATCTAATGACTGCTTAGCTGTATCTTTTTAATATTTTTTAGTACTTGGCTGTAGCCATTTTACTGTGTATCCTTAAATGATCACATTCTACATATTAACATGATATCATTTCTTATAGAATGTAAAATCTGTGTATATAAAATATGACAATAGGAACATAAAAGATGGGATGTAATAGAATATGCTTTAGGGTAACATAAGGGATACTTGCGGTGTTGAAACTGTTCAGTATTTTAACTGTAGTGGTGGACATATAAACCTACACAGATGATAAAATTGTATAGAATGTAATGCACACTCACACAAACACATACACACACAAATGAATACAAATAAAATGGGGGAAATCTGAGTAAGATCAGTGGATTATGTCAATATCACTATCCTGTTTGTGATATCATACTATAATTTTACATAACGTTAACGCTGGGGAAAACTGGACAAAGTTTACAAGGGATTGCTCTGTATTATTTCTTCTAACTGTATGTGAATCTACAATTATCTCAATAAAAATTTCAATTTAAAAACTGTTCTTTCTATAAGGCAACCAAACTTTATTGCTTAAAGTAATGAGCCTTCAAGTATCAAGAAAGAAAAAAGTTAGAGAAAGGATATTTCTACTTTGATTCATAATATATAAAACTAGAATATTCAACACTGCTTCGCAGTTCACATTGCCTAGTTGGTGGAGAGTGGTAGAAGGGATTCAGAACAGTACTCATCAACTTGCCTGCCCTTATGTGTTCCAGATGCGGGCCAGCTGTGCACCCACAGTCCTTTATTGCCATGGCTCGGGCCTAGAGAGACTTTAATAAAAGTAATTATTGAAATAACAAATCTAGCCTCCTGTGTTCAGGAAGGACTGTGTTACAATTGTCCTAACCCAAAGAGATTTTATCCTGCATTTAAGAATTTACAAGAAGAAAATCCTGTAACTTTGTTCAATCAACAAATGTTTCTTGAATACTTTCTGTTTATCGAAGTACTCTGCTAGTTGCTGAAGACACAGGAATGAAAATGACAGTTACTGATATCAAGCAGCTTAGGGTTTAGTGTAGAATACAAACTTATATACTAGTCATTACAATACAGATGTGTTAGAAATATGCAAAGGGTGCTGTGGAAACACGTCCAACAGATCCAGGGGTGTCATCAAGGGATTCTGAAGGGATAATCTTAAAGGTTAAGTAGAAGCAAGGAAGAGGTGACAGGGCACTCTAGGGAGAGCAACAGCAAGATCATGTAGCCTAGTAGGTTAGGAGAACGAGCCATTCACTCTGACTAGAGCCTTGAGCTAGGAGTGGCAGGAAGTGAGGACAGAGAACTTGGTAGGGGCACTATTGTGTGTAGGGGGGGTGTTGAATAGTGTTCCTCTAGAATCCATATTCACCTAGAACCTCAGAATGTGACCTTATTTGGAAATAGACTCTTTGTAGTTATGATTATTTAAGTTAATACGAGGTCGTTCTGGGTAGGATGGGCCCTAAATCCAATGAGTGGTACCCTTATAAGAAGAGGAGAGGACACACAGAGAGAGAAGGGGCCATTTGAAGACAGAGGTAGAGATTGGAGTGAAACAACTACAAGCCAAGGAACACCAAGGATTGCTGGGAGCCACCAGAAGTTAGGAAGAGGAAAGATTCTCCGTAGAGCCTTCAGAGGGAGCATGGCCCCACTGATACCTTGATTTTAGACTTCTAGTCTCAAGAACTGTGAGGGAATAAATTTCTGTTGCTTTAAGCCACCCAGTTTGTATAATTTGTAACAGCACACCTAAGAAACGAATGCAATATTTAACCCATATTCTGCTTACTATGTGTTAAGCCCATTGTGATGGTTTTAAAATACATCCAGAAATTCTTTTATTCCTCCCTTCAAGAGATAGAGCCTAATTCCTCTCCCCTGGAGTGTGAGCTGGACCCTAATGACTTGCTTCTAATGAATGAATAAAGGGAAAATGAGGGCATGCCGCTTTGAGACCAGGTCAGGGGTTAGCGAACTTTACTATACGGGCTGGACGCCTATTTTTATAAATCAAGTTGTATCGGAACATATCGTCCCCATTTGTTTACATATTGTATGTAGCTGACTTTGCAATGAAACAACTGAGGTAAGTAGTTACAATACTCTATGGCATGCAAGCCTAAAATATTTATTATTTAGCCCTTCAAGAAAGTTTACGACAATGAGTTATCACCTCACGCTGGTCAGAATGGCCATTATCAAAAAATCTAGAAACAATAAATGCTGGAAAGGGTGTGGTGAAAAGGGAAACGTCCTGCACTGTTGGTAAATTGATAAACCACTATGGAAAACAGTATGCAGGTTCCTTAAAAAACTAAAAATAGAACTACCATATGACCCAGCAATCCCACTACTGGGCATATACCCTGAGAAAACCATAATTCAAAGAGTCATGTACCACAATGTTCATTGCAGCACTATTTACAATAGCCAGGACATGGAAGAAACCTAAGTGTCCACTGACAGATGAATGGATAAAGAAGATGTGGCACATATATACAAAAGAACATTACTCAGCCATAAAGAGATGAAACTGAGTTATTGGTAGTGAGGTGGATGGACCTAGAGTCTGTCATACAGAGTGAAGTAAGTCAGAAAGAGAAAAACAAATACCGTATGCTAATGCATATATATGGAATCTAAAAAAAAAAAAAAAAAAAAGGTACTGATGAACTAGTTGCAGGGCAGGAATAAAGAGGTAGACATAGAAAATGGACTTGAGGACATGGGGTGGGAGGGCAAAGCTGGGGCGAAGTGAGAGTAGCATCAACATATATACACTACCGAATGTAAAATAGTTGGCTGGTGGGAAGCAGCTGCATAGCACAGGGAGATCGGCTCAGTGCTTTGCGATGACCTAGAAGGGTAGGATAGGGAGGATGGGAGGGAGGCTCAAGAGGGAGGGGATATGGGTACATGTGTATGTATATGGCTGATTTGCTTTGTTGTGCAACAGAAACTAACACAGTATTCTGAAGTAATGATACTCCAATAAAGATCTATTAAAAAAAAGTTTGCTAATCCCTGAACTAGGGCATAAAAAGCACTACAGCTTTTTCCTTGCTCTTGATTAACTTTCTTTGGGGGAAGCCAGCTGCCTTGTCATGAGGACAGTCAGAAATTCCTGTTTTCAAGGAATTGAGGGCCCCTGCAAACAACTATGTGAGTGAACAGTCTTGGAAGTACAATTGACCCTTGAACAATGTAGGGAGGTTTGGGGGACCAACCCTCTGCTCAGTTAAAAATCCACATATAACTTACAGGTGGCCCTCTTTAGTCATGGGTCTTCCATATCTACAGTTCCACATCCAGATACTCAAGCAACCGCAGATCATGTATTACTGTAATATTTTTAAAAGCCACATGCAATTTTTTAAAAGCCACATGTAATTTTTTAAAAGCCACATGTAAGTGGACCTGCACAGTTCAAACCTGTGCTGTCCAGGGGTCAACTTTAGTTCCTCAAGCCCCAGGCAAGCTTTCAGATGACTGCATCCCAGTCAACAGCTTGACTGAAACTTCCTGAGAGACCCTGAGCTGGAACCACGCACCTAAGCTGCTCCCAGATTCCTGACCTTCAGAAACTATGTGAAATAATAAAGATTTGTTGTTTTAAGCTGCTAGGTTTTGGGCAATTTGTTATGCTTCAATACATAACCAATTCACTCATCCTCCCCTTCTGCAGTTTTCCATGCTGCCTACAAGCTGCTCTCCGTGCCTTATCTATTCCTCTGGCTTTGCTATTTTAGAAACACTGGGAAATAAGACCTTTATATAAAGAAACTCCCAGATGACACAGATAAGACTTAGGAAACAAAGGATATTGGAAGGGGGGGGCTGTATCTTTTATACTTTTCATAATTCTCCTTACTAACTAATATAGCACTGTGTATGATTATTGCTGCTGAATGTGACTATCACTAACAAAGTGTTAGGCTTGTAAACCATGCTTATTTGAGTTTGCTCTATTATGTTACTATTATTTATATAAAACGGAGTATTCAAGTATGCCATTATAATCTTTATTGGGTGTACCTCAAGCGTTTTAGTTGCTTTCTATATTAACCAAGTTGTCTCTAGTCAGGATGGTGTTGAATTCTGTGGGTGTATTAGTTTTCTATTGATGCATCACAATATTATCTTAGTGGCTTAAAACAACACACATTTATTATCTCAGTTTCTGTGGGTCAGGACTTTGAACATGGCCTAGTTGGGCCTTCTGCTTAGGGTCTTACAAGTCTTCAATCAAGGTGTTGGCCAGGGTTGGATTCTCATCTGGAAACTTGACTGGGGAGCTCGTGTAGTTACTGAGAGCATTCAGTTCCTTGTGGTTGTAGGACTGAGAGCTTCAGCTTTTTGTTTTGGGGTTGGGTTTTTTTGTTTGTTTGGTTTTTGGTTTTTGGTTTTTTTGGTCACTATTACCTATTGGATAGAGGTGTCCCTCAGCTTATAGAGACCACCCGTACTTCTTTGCCATGTGGGGTTCCCCAACATGGCCATTTTCCTTCCTCTCAGCTAGCAAGGGAGAAACTCCAGCAAGACAAGGAGTGTATGGTGTTAGGGAATATCCTAATTTCATTCTTTTACAGGTAGCTGTCCAGTTTTCCCAGCACCACTTATTGAAGAGGCTGTCTTTTCTCCATTGTATATTCTTGCCTCCTTTATCAAAGATAAGGTGACCATATGTGCATGGGTTTATCTCTGGTCTTTCTATCCTGTTCCATTGATCTATATTTCTATTTTTGTGCCAGTACTATCTTGATTACTGTAGCTTTGTAGTATAGTCTGAAGTCAGGGAGCCTGATTCTCCAGCTCCGTTTTTCTTTCTCAAGATTGCTTTGGCTATTCAGGTCTTTTGTGTTTCCATAAAAATTGTGAAATTTTTTGTTCTAGTTCTGTGAAAAATGGCATTGGCAGTTTGATAGGGATTGAATCGAATCTGTAGATTGCTTTAGGTAGTATAGTCATTTTCACAATGTTGATTCTTCCAATCCAAGAACATGGTATATCTCTCCATCTGTTTGTATCGTCTTTATTTTCTTTCATCAGTGTCATAGTTTTCTGCATACAGGTCTTTTGTCCCCTTAGGTAGGTTTATTCCTAGGTATTTTATTCTTTTTGTTGCAATGGTAAATGGGAATGTTTCCTTAATTTCTCTTTCAGAGTTTTCATCATTAGTGTACAGGAATGCAAGAGATTTCTGTGCATTAATTTTGTATCCTGCTACTTTACCAAATTCATTGATTAGCTCTAGTAGTTTTCTGGTAGCATCTTTAGGATTCTCTATGTATAGTATCATGTCATCTGCAAACAGTGAGTTTTACTTCTTTTCCGATTTGGATTCCTTTTATTTCTTTTTCTTCTCTGATTGCTGTGGCTAAAACTTCCAAAACTATGTTGAATAATAGTGGTGAGAGTGGGCAGCCTTGTTTTGTTCCTGATCTTAGTGGAAATGCTTACAGTTTTCCACCATTGAGAATGATGCTTGCTGTGGGTTTGTCATATATGGCCTTTATTATGTTGAGGTAAGTTCCCTCTATGCCTGCTTTCTGGAGAGTTTTTATCATAAATAGGTGTTGAATTTTGTCAGAAGCTTTTTCTGCATCTATTGAGATGATCATATGGTTTTTCTCCTTCAATTTGTTAATATGGTATATCACATTGATTGATTTGCATATACTGAAGAATCCTTGCATTCCTGGGATAAACCCCAGTTGATCCTGGTGTATGATCCTTTTAATGTGCTGTTGGATTCTGTTTGCTAGTATTTTGTTGAGGATTTTTGCATCTATGTTCATCAGTGATATTGGCCTGTAGTTTTCTTTCTTTGCGACATCTTTGTCTGGTTTTGGTATCAGGGTGATGGTGGCCTCGTAGAATGAGTTTGGGAGTGTTCCTCCCTCTGCTATATTTTTGAAGAGTTTGAGAAGGTTAGGTGTTAGCTCTTCTCTAAATGTTTGATAGAATTCGCCTGTGAAGCCATCTGGTCCTGGGCTTTTGTTTGTTGGAAGATTCTTAATCAGTGTTTCAGTTTCAGTACATATGATCGGTCTGTTTCTATTTTATATTTCTTCCTGATTCAGTCTCAGAAGGTTGTGCTTTTCTAAGAATTTGTCCATTTCTTCCAGGTTGTCCATTTTATTGGCATATAGTTGCTTGTAGTAATCTCTCATGATCCTTTGTATTTCTGCAGTGTCAGTGGTTACTTCTCCTTTTTCATTTCTAATTCTGTTGATTTGAATCTTCTCCCTTTTTTCCTTATGAGTCTGGCTAGTGGTTTATCAATTTTGTTTGTCTTCTCAAAGAAGCAGCTTTTAGTTTTATTGATCTTTGCTATCATTTCCTTCATTTCTTTTTCATTTATTTCTAATCTGATCTTTATGATTTCTTTCCTTCTGCTGACTTTGGAGGTTTCTTTGTTCTTCTTTCTCTAATTGCTTTAGGTGTAAAGTTAGGTTGTTTATTTGAGATTTTTCTTGTTTCTTGAGGTAGGATTGTATTGCTATAAACTTCCCTCTTAGAACTGCTTTTGCTGCATCCCACAGGTTTTGGATCATCGTGTTTTCACTGTCATTTGTCTCTAGGTATTTTCTGATTTCCTCTTTGATTTCTTCAGTGGTCTCTTGGTTATTTAGTAGTGTATTGTTTAGCCTCCATGTGTTTGTATTTTTTACAGTTTTTTTTGTCCTGTAATTGATATCTAGTCTTATAGTGTTGTGATCAGAAAAGATAGTTGATATGATTTCAATTTTCTTAAATTTATGAAAGCTTGATTTGTGACCCAAGATGTGATCTATCCTGGAGAATGTTCCATGCACACTTGATAAGAAAGTGTAATCTGTTGTTTTTGGATGGAATGTCCTATAAATATCAGTTAAGGCCATCTTGTTTAATGTATCGTTTAAAGCTTGTGTTTTCTTATTTATTTTCATTTTGGGTGATCTGTCCATTGGTGAAAGTGGGGTGTTAAAGTCCCCTACTATTATTGTGTTACTGTTCATTTCCCCTTTTATGGCTGTTAGCATTTGCCTGATGTATTGAGGTGCTCCTATGTTGGGTGCATAAATATTTACAATTGTTATATCTTCTTCTTGGATTGATCCCTTGATCATTATGTAGTGTAATTCTTTGTCTCCTGTAATAGTCTTTATTTCAAGTCTACTTTTTCTGATACGAGAATTGCTACTCCAGCTTCCTTTTGATTTCCATTTGCATGGAATATCTTTTTCCATCCCCTCATTTTCAGTCTGTATGTGTCCCTAGGTCTGAAGTGGGTCTCTTGTAGACAGCATATATATGGGTCTTGTTTTTGTATCCATTCAGCCAGTCTATGTCTTTTGGTTGGAGCATTTAATCCATTTACATTTAAGGTAATTATCAATATGTATGCTCCTCTTACCATTTTCTTAATTGTTTTGGGTTTGTTATTGTAGGTCTTTTCCTTCCTTGTGTTTCCTGCCTAGAGAAGTTCCTTTAGCATCTGTTGTAAAGCTGGTTTTGTGGTGCTGAATTCTCTTAACTTTTGCTTGTCTGTAAAGGTTTTAATTTCTCCATCGAATCTAAATGAGACCCTTGCTGGGTAGAGTAATCTTGGTTGTAGATTTCTTCCCTTTCATCACTTTAAATATGTCCTGCCCCTCCCTTCTGGCTTTCAGAGTTTCTGCTGAAAGATCAGCTGTTAACCTTATGGGGATTCACTTGTATGTTATTTGTTGCTTTTCCCTTGCTGCTTTTAATATGTTTTCTTTGTATTTAATTTTTGATAATTGGTTTAATATGTGTCTTAGCGTGTTTCTCCTTGGATTTATGCTGTATGGGACTTTCTGCACTTCCTGGACTTGATTATGTCCTTTCCCATATTAGGGAAGTTTTCAACTATAATCTCTTCTTATATTTTCTCAGTCCCTTTCTTTTTCTCTGCTTTTTCTGGGACCCCTATAATTCGAATGTTGGTGTGTTTAATGTTGTCCCAGAGTTCTCTGAGACTGTCCTCAATTCTCTTCATTCTTTTTTCTTTATTCTGCTCTGTGGTAGTTATTTCCGCTATTTTATCTTCCAGGTCACTTATCCGTTCTTCTGCCTCTGTTATTCTGCTATTGATTCCTTCTAGAGAATTTTTAATTTCATTTATTGTGTTGTTCATCATTGTTTGTTTGCTCTTTAGTTCTTCTAGGTCCTTGTTAAACGTTTCTTGTATTTTCCCCATTCTGTTTCCAAGATTTTGGATCATCTTTACTCTCATTACTCTGAATTCTTTTTCACGTAGACTGCCTATTTCTTCTTCATTTGTTTGGTCTGGTGGTTTTTTACCTTGCTCCTTCATCTGCTGTGTTTCTCTGTCTTCTCATTTTGCTTAACTTACTGTGTTTGGGTCTCCTTTTCACAGGCTGCATGTTCGTAGTTCCCGTTGTTTTTGGTGTCTGCCCCCTGTGGATAAGGTTGGTTCGGTGGGTTGTGTAGGCTTCCTGGTGGAGGGGACTGGTGCTTGTGTTCTGGTGGAGGAGCTGGATCTTGTCTTTCTGGTGGGCAGGACCGTGTCTGATGGTGTGTTTTGGGACATCTGTGAACTTATTATGATTATAGGCAGCCTGTCTGCTAATGGGTGGGGTTGTGTTCTTGTCTTGCTAGTTGTTTGGCATGGGGTGTCCAGCACTGGAGCTTGCTGGTCATTGAGTGGAGCTGGGTCTTAGCATTGAGACAGAGATCTCTGGGAGAGCTCTCGCCGATTGATATTATGAGGGGCTGGGAGGTCTCCTGTGGACCAATGTCCTGAACTCGTCTCTCCCACCTCAGAGGCTCAGACCTGACACCCGGCCAGAGTACCAAGACCCTGTCAGCCACACAACTCAGAAGAAAAGGGAGAAAGGAAAAAAAAGAAATAAATAAATAAAATAAAATAAATAAAGTTATTAAAATAAAAAAGATTAAAAATTGTTAAAATAAAAAAATTAAAAAGTAATTTAAAAAAAAGAAGACAGCAACCAAACCAATAAAACAATCCAGTGATAACAAGAGCTAAAAACTATAGTAAAAAAAAAAAAAAACAGACAGACAGAACCCTAGGACAAATGGTAAAAGCAAACATATACAGACAAAATCACAGAAAGAAGCATAAAGATACACACTCACAAAAAGAGATAAAGAAAAAAAAAATATATATATATATAAGGAAGAAAGCAACCAAATCAATAAACAAATCTACCAGTGATAATAAGTTCTAAATACTAAACTAAGATAAACATAAAACTAGAAACAAATTAGACGCAGAAGGCAAACCCCAAGTCTACAGTTGCTCCCAAAGTCCACCACGTTAGTTTTGGGATGATTCATTGTCTGTTCAGGTCTTCCAGAGATGGATGGAACATCAAGTTGATTGTGGAGATTTAATCCGCTGCTCCTGAGGCTGCTGGCGGAAATTTCCCTTTCTCTTCTTTGTTCGCACAGCTCCTGGGGTTCAGCTTTGGAGTTGGCCCCGCCACTGCGTGTAGGTTGCCTGAGGGCATCTGTTCTTCGCTCAGACAGGACGGGGTTAAAGTAGCAGCTGATTAGGGGGCTCTGGCTCACTCAGGCCTAGGGGAGGGCAGGGTATGGAATGCGGGGCGAGCCTGCGGCGACGGAGGCCAGCGTGACGTTGCAACGGCCTGAGGTGCGCCACATGTTCTCCCCGGGAAGTTGTCCCTGGATCACGGGACCCTGGCAGTGGCGGGCTGCACAGTCTCCCGGGAAGGGAGGTCTGGATAGTGACCTGTGCTTGCACACAGGATTCTTGGTGGCTGCAGCAGCAGCCTTAGCGTTTCACTCCCGTCTCTGTTGTCTGCGCTGATAGCCGCACTCGCGCCCATCTCTGGAGCTCATTTAGGTGGTTCTCTGAATCCCCTCTCCTTGCGCACCCCGAAACAATGGTCTCTTGCCTCTTTGGCAGCTCCAGACTTTTTCCCAGACTCCTTCCCGGCTAGCTGTGGCACACTAGCCCCCTTCAGGCTGTGTTCACGCAGCCAACCCCGGTCCTCTCCCTGGGATCTGACCTGCGAAGCCCGAGCCTCAGCTCCCAGACCCCACCCGTCCCGGTGGGTGAGCAGACAAGCTTCTCGGGCTGGTGAGTGCTGGTCAGCACCGATCCTCTGTGTGGGAATCTCTCTGCTTTGCCCTCTGCACCCCTGTTGCTGGGCTCTCCTCCGTGGCTCCGAAGCCTCC
Source organism: Grampus griseus (assembly GCF_964374135.1). Taxonomy (NCBI): domain Eukaryota; kingdom Metazoa; phylum Chordata; class Mammalia; order Artiodactyla; family Delphinidae; genus Grampus; species Grampus griseus. The sequence goes on from NC_138998.1 coordinate 62,145,474, forward strand.
CCCCGACCCCATCCCCACCAGTGAAAGGGCTTCCTAGTGTGTAGAAACGTTTCCCCCTTCACAAGCTCCCTCCTAGAGGTACAGGTCCCATCCCCATTCTTTTGTCTCTGATTTTTCTTTTTTCTTTTGCCCTACCCAGGTACGTGGGGAGTCTCTTGCCTTTTGGGAAGTCTGAGGTCTTCTGCCAGCGTTCAGTAGGCGTTCTGTAGGAGCTGTTCCACATGTAGATGTATTTTTGATGTATTTGTGGGGAGGAAGGTGATCTTCATGTCTTACTCCTCCACCATCTTGAAGGTCCTCCTCTATTTATGAGAAACTTTAAAACAGATCTTTCTCTGAAAGATTTTTGGGTTCTGTCTTCTCTGTTCCCTTCATTAGTGTGAATAATAAAGAGCTGACTGCAGTGCTGAGTGTGGGTCTACACAGAGTGAGCCTGTTTATGGGTAGCCATATAAAGCTCATTTTAAAAGCAGGCCACACTTTACTGACTCTGTGTTAACATCTTCTCCACTCTGACTTCCAGTTTTTTCTCTGTGAACTTGTACACTGTAATCCAATATGGGAATGAAAAGTGCTGGTGTGTGCCTTACCAGTTTTACATTTGATAAGAACTACCTTGGAAGAATTGTCCTATTTGCTCATATCCAGTTTCCTCAAATCTTCCCCCTTCAAGTTTACCTACTTTTATAACTGACTGTAACCACCCAGCTCAAAATGATCATTCTATCAGAAAGAGAAGAAGGCTTGGTTCAAGCCCTGGGCAAACTGCAGCATAAGGACAAGGTGTGTTTGTATAAGACAAGCCTTTATTCCCTTTACAAACATGCCAACTTGCCAAAGACAAGCAAATGACAAATACTGGCTATAGTCTGGACCAGGAAGAGTGGCTCCCAGCCTTTACTCAGCCTCACCCCACATTCCCAGAACTCTCACTGAGCCTCAACACCAGGCTGTTCTTGGGACATTTTTCTCCAAGGGGTAGAACACATTTTTTTCAGCTAAGGGCTTGATCTTACCTTTCTATGTCAACAGAGGGCAGCAGAGAGCACCACTCTGTAGCCTAACCTGTAGGCCTCAAACTGGGTGAAGCCCAATCCCCTAGTGCCTACAGAGACAAATAACATGGGTGATATTTTTAGCTATGGCTAAGACTAGGGCTGTTACAGGCATGGGGGAGGGGGGGGGTTGCTAAACATTTTGCATTATGTAGAAAACTCCCATGCATGGAAGAATATTCCCACCCCCAAATGTTAGTTAACTTCCTTCTGGTATTGTTCTCCAACCTCAAGTAAAGCATTCCTGCCTAACTTAGCACTTTCACCATTTTGTGTTGTTATTCATCTTAGCAAAGCTCCTTGATACTACAAACTGGCCTTTTCATCTTTGCATTTTCACTTTTTAAACTCATTTTAAATTTTAGTCATTGAATGATCGTAGACAGATCTTTAATAGGGGAGGGACAAGAGGTAATGGATAGAATTTAAAAGTATGTCAGTAGGTTACAGAGTTTAGATAGAGCTGGATTAGATGAGCCCATCTTCTTGAACCTTAATTTTCTCACATATAAAATGAGACTAACATATACCCTATTTTAAAATACTCTGTAAATTGTAAAGTGAAGGACAAAATTTTTTACAAAGAATGTCTAGGACCAGATTTGTTCCCAATGATTATTTTTGGAAATTAGATATCCAAACCTCTGAAAGAGCACAACTACGTAAAGAAGATATTTTAGCACAAAAGGCATGGTATATAATATGGGACATAAAAAAATAACAAGAAACAGATATGTATTGTATGTATATATCATTGAATAGTGATTTTTGAAGTTTTTGTACCACAACTCACAGTGGGAAGCATAGCTTTTATAGTGTCCCATTACATATATATATAACAAGTTTCTTGAAACAATATACTTAACTTCACCACATGGGATATACTATTTTCTGTTCTATTTCATCTAATTTTTAAAATGATAGTCATGACCTACTAAATTAATTTTTTATTGAAGTACAGTTGATTTACAATGTTGCATTAATTTCTGCTGTACAGCAAAGTGATTTGGGTATATATATGTTATATTATATATATTCTTTTTCATATTCTTTTCCATTATGACTTATCACAGGATGTTGAAAATAGTTCCCTGTGCTATACAGTAGGACCTCGTTGTTTATCCATCCTGTATATAATAGTTTGCATCTGCTGACCCCAACCTCCCAATCCATCTCTCTCCCACCCCCTCCCCCTTGGCAGCCATAGGTCTGTTCTCTATGTCTGTGAGTCTGTTCTGTTTTGTAGGTAGGTTTATTTGTGTCATATTTTAGATCATATACATATATATATGTATATATGAGACCTGTTAAATTCTTATTTTCCCAACAACAACTTTGATTCTTTAAAACAAATATGTCAAATATCTGAGTCCATCAAAAATAAATATTTCGGGGCTTCCCTGGTGGCGCAGTGGTTGAGAGTCCGCCTGCCGATGCAGGGGACACGGGTTCGTGCCCCGGTCTGGGAAGATCCCACATGCCGCGAAGCGGCTGGGCCCGTGAGCCATGGCCGCTGAGCCTGCGCGTCCGAAGCCTGTGCTCCGCAACGGGAGAGGCCACAACAGTGAGAGGCTCACGTACCGAAAAAATAATAATAATAATAATAAATAAATAAATAAATAAATAAATATTTCGGGTGCCTCTTTTCCTAGGCCTCTGTGCATATAGTCTGCCTGGGTGGTCCTGAACAATTCATTTCATGAAATAAATTCTAACAGCTTCTTTTTCATTTGCCTATTATTGCTCTTACCACTGTCACAGATCAGGCTGCCAGGCCATGGATTATTCACAGGCCTGTGGATCGTACCCTTAAAATGGACTTCTTCAATAACTACTGTAGCATAACTTTTAAAATGGTTGATTATACATATTCCTCTGAAAACATATCCAGTTGTTTGGATGCTTTTTGTTTGAGACTCCCAGTCAAGTTATTTTTCTCTTACAAACAGACTAGTATAATGAGAGCATAGGTTCTGGAAACTGCTGCCCTTTTTTTTTTTAAACTGGCTTTGTGATTTCAAATTATTTAGCTTTTCTGTGTCTCACGTTCCAAATCTTAAAACGGGGATCAAAATACCTACTCAAATCATTGTATCAATTGAGGTATTTATATGGGGCCCTTAGCATAATAGTTGATATATAGTAAAAATTGATAAAAGTCACTGACTTTATTTTTTTTTTAATTTATTTTTATTGAAATATAGTTGATTTACAATGTTGTGTTAGTTTCAGGTCCCCCCCCCTTTTCCCTTTGGTAACCATAAGTTTGTTTTCTATGTCTGTGGGGTCTGTTTCTGTTTTACGTATAAGTTCATTTGTATCTTTTTTTTTTTTTTTTTTAGATTCTACATATAAGCGATATCATTTGATATTTGTCTTTCTCTGTCTGGCTTACTTCACTTAGTATGATAATCTTTTTTTTTTTAAATAAATTTATTTATTTATTTTTTGGCTGCGTTGGGTCTTTGTTGTTGTGGTGCACAGGCTTCTCATTGCGGTGGCTTCTCTTGTTGCAGAGCACGGGCTCTAGGCATGTGGGCTTCAGTAGTTGTGGCACGCAGGCTCAGTAGTTGTGGCACACGGGCTTAGTTGCTCCGCAGCATGTGCGATCTTCCCGGACCAGGGATCGAACCCATGTGTCCTGCATTGGCAGGCAGATTCTTAACCACTGCGCCACCAGGGAAGTCCCTGTACTGAAGTTTTTACATGTGCTATTTTACTTAACTTTCACGTAATAGGCATAGCCTATTATCCCCACTTTATTTTTCCTCTTCCAGTTTTATTGAGATATAATTGACATACAACACTGTATGAATTTAAGGTGTACAACATAATGATTTGACTTACATACATTATGAAATGACTACCACATAAGTTTAGTAAATATCTATCATCTTATATACATACAAAAGAAAAAAAAGAAAAAACATTTTTCCCCTGTGATGAGATCTCTTAGGATTTACTCTCTTAACTTTCATATATAACATACAGCAGTGTTAATTATATTAATCATGTTGTACATTACATCCTTAGTACCTATTTATCATATAACTGGAAGTTCGTACCTTTTGACCACCTTTGTCACCATACAAAAATGTTACATTATTAATGACTATATTCCCCACACTGTACATTTCATCCTCCCTCTAATAATGAGAAACTGACACTCAGGTTTACCTGAACTTACATAACTAATAAATAACAGAGTCAGGATTTGAACCCAGATCTCTTTACTAGCTTCTAACCACATTGGTGCCTGTGAAGGAAATCTGAATCTTCATGCATTAGCACTGAGGTCATCATACTCTTTCTTTTTCTTGGTGTTTATGACAAAAATTGTCACTGGATCATAATACTTTAACTTCTCTTAGGTTCTGGCTTAACTGAGTCATTTTCCTTTAAAAAAAACACATTTTTTTTTCTCAAGAACAAAACCAACTCTAGAATAGCTCATATTTTTATGCCAGAATAATTGTACCTTAACTTCTATTCTTAAATTTTTTCCTAATAATGAGTTTTGAATATCTTCTTGGGAAAGGAGACCAGTCATCTTCTAGTCATTATTGAAATTTGAAGAGGTTCATTTGGTTCTTTAAAGAGCTTACTCACCTTGATAATGGCTTTGTAGTACTCCACACTTAGTATGCCCACATGCTGAAATAAAAAATTACTTGTGACTATGGGACTTGGCTTAATATCTCTAGAGGTGCAATGTCCCATTCAGTAGCCACTAGCCACATGTGACTATTTATTTTTCAATTTAAATTAAATAAAATTTAAAATTCAGTTCCTCAGTCATACTAGCCACATTTCAAATGCTAATGTATGAGACAGTGCAAAGTATAGAACATTTCTATCATCACAAGAAGTTCTCAGGAAGTATTGCTCTAGGATGTACATTTTTCATGGCCCCCTTTCCCTACCTTCCAAATTCTGTCCCTAAAACAACATTGGCCTCCTTGAAGAATAACCTGTGCAGTTTCTGTAATTTGGGGATACAGCTTATCCTCCCAATGATTTCCCACGATGTTTGACATAGAGAAGTTTTTATTGGCCCAGTTGGTATTTCTGTGCTCTACGGAGGCATGCTAACCCAGACTAAGTTCATCTTACTAAAATGGCAAGTCTGTAGAGCCAGCTAATTTTTATTTGCCAGATTACATATTAAACCAATATCTTAGGTGGCTGTTATTAGAAGCATTTATATACTCTGTTTTGTTGAATTGCTTCAGAAACCTACCCTGATCCTTGATTGAGTAGTGATGTTGCTCTCAAACCTTACAGGCAACATGTTAGCTTCTGTAACAGATTTGGCCATCTTATTGACATGTTCCACAAAGAGGTTGCCTGTATTAGTTAGTCTGTATTATTTGGAAGTGTTTGTTCTTTGTTTTTTTTAATAAATCCAATTCTTCCAGTGTATCCTGGTTGGCTTTGATTGCTGTTGAAGGAAACAGAGATGTATATTCATCTTCCTTCCATTTGTGGGTTCTAAAATAATCCTGGTACATGGACATATTGATTGATATAGATTAGTGTGGTGCACTCAGACCTACTAGGAATGTACCAGTACTACATTGGTCCTGAGCACACCCATCTCGCATGGGTAAATTTCTTTGGTCTATCTTTTCCATAGTGACATACCACAATAAGCTCCTTTAGAGAAATTTGTTGAATATGTTGTTTGCCAGTGATATTTTGTTGCTTGAATATATAGAACAATATACTGAACATCTTTCCTGTGTATGAAATAGTCCTGGGAAGTTGGGTGTTTTTTTCCCCCAAGTGGGGTAAGCAGTGAGCAGTGCTTACTAGTGTCAGGTTTGAACCCTTTATAACCACATAGAAACAGGCAACCGCTCTCCTTCTCTCAGCTGTACAAATAATCTGATTGAGAGAGAGAGCAGATATCTGTTCAGAATGTTCTTGGTCACTGGACACCTTATAACCAAGGCCTTATATTAACCACCTTGTTCCAGTTTCAAGGATTTAAGGTCATTCCCCAAGTTCAAAAAAGTTATGATCAGTATTAGTAAAGTATTGGTAATTGTGAAGTGAAATGATGGGATACAGGGCAATAAATTATATTAATCTCCATTTCTGTGTAACTTTGAAAAAATTTAAAATGAAGAGTAAAAAATGAACTCTTCTCAATAACTCTGTAATGACCTATATGGGAAAAGAATCTAAAATAAAGAGTGGATATATGTATATGTATAACTGATTCACTTTGCTGTACAGCAGAAACTAACACAACATTGTAATTCAACTATACTCCAATAAAATTTTAAAAATTTTGTTGACGATACTAAGCTAAAAAAAAAAAGTAAACAATGTCACAAGTTTTTTTGTTGTTTTTTTGGGGAGGGTTGTTTTGTTTTGTTTTTGCTCCTGAGTTGTATGAGTTCCTTGTATTTTTTGGAAATTAACCCATTATCAGACAATATATCTGGTTTACAAATATTTTCTTTTACTCTGTAGGTTGCCTTGTCATTCTGTTGACTGGAGCTTTTTAGTTTGATATAGTCCCACTTGTCTATTTTTGCTCTTGTTGCCTCTGCTTTTGGTGTCATTTCAAGAAATTATTGCCAAGACTGATGTCAAGAATGAGTAAGGAACTTGAACAGACAGTTCTCCAAAGAAGACATACAAATGGCCAATAGGTATATGAAAAGGTGCTTACCATCATTAATTATCAGGGAAATGCAAATCAAAACCACAATGAGATATCACCTCACACCTCTTAGGATGGTTTATTATTTTTTAAAAAGATAACAAGTGTTGGGAAGGTTGTGGAGAAATTGGAACCCTTGTACACTTTTGATGGGAATGTAAAATAGTGCAGCAGCTATGAAAAACAGTATGTAGATTTATCATAAAATTAAAAATGGAACTACCATAGGATCCAGCAATCTCACTTCTGGGTATATATCCAAAAGAATTGAAATCAGGATCTCAAGGAGATATCTGCACTCCCATATTTATTGCAGCACTATTCACAGTAGCCAACATATGGAAACAACCCAAGTGTCCATTGACAGATGAATGGATAAAGAAAATGTATATACTGTATGTACAATGGAATATTGTTCAGCCTTTAAAAAGGAAATTCTGCCATTTGCAACAACATGGATGAACCTGGAGGACATTAAGCTAAGTAAAATAAGCCAGTCACAAAAAAGACAAATACTGCTTGATTCCACTTATACGAGTTATCCAAAATAGTCAAACTCATGAAAGCAGAGAATACAATAGTGGTTTCCAGGGCCTGAGGGGAGAGGGAAATGGGGACTTGTTATTCAATGGGTATAAAGTTTCAGTTATACTAGATGAATAAGTTCTAGAGGTCTGCTGTACAATATAGTGCCTATAGCTAACAATACGGTATTTTATTGTGCATTTCAAAATTTGCTGAAAGTAGGTCTCATGTTAAATGTTCTTGCCACAAAAACTAACAAAAATATCAGCAATAACAAAAAACCCAAAGGAACATGAGGAACTCTGGGAAATAGATATTTCTACTACCTTGACTGTGATTATGGTATCATGGGTATTTGCATAGTTCCAAGCTTATCAAATTGTACACATTAAATATAGTAGTTCTTTGTATAGCAATTACACCTCAATAAAGCTGTTAAAATTTTTTAAATAAGAAAATTTTTTTTAATATCATGAGCTCTTTGGGTGAATTTAATTATAGCTGTTTTGTTATTAGTAATAAGACATCTTACTAAAACAAAAATTAGCTCAAAGAAACATTAACAGCTCTTTTGGAGCTGCATCTTAATTGAATGTCAGAAGTTTAATAAACCAATGAGGAAATGTCCTACCTTATTTAAATGTAGCAGTAAATTACTCTTCCACACCCACTTTTGATTCATCGCAAATGTCAGCAAGGTGATATTGTTCTACCAAACAATTACACTTATGTAATATTTTCTTACCTATTTCCTTAATCGCTAGGTTGTTATTCCCATTATTATTTCTCTACTATTTTGCTTTTACAAGTCTTGGTGTGCAGGGCATACTTGTCTACTGGACATCAGTTTTAGAAACTCTGTGACTTTGATTTGTTTTTATCACATCAGATCAGGCACATTGTTGAACAGCAAGAAAAGGGTTAAAGAAAATAGCTCTAATGAATAAAAGATCGTGATATCTTCTATATGCATGCACTGAGTTCACCAAAATTCTGATTCCCTCATTCAGTAGTAATAATAATGTTTTCAGGACTATTGCAGCGCTTGCACACACACACACACATATGCGCGCGCGCGCGCGCGCGCACACACACACACACACACACACACACACACCCTCCCTCCTCAGGCTGCCAGTCTGTCCTAAGGCATTGGCAGACGCCCTGATTGGTGGGCTCTGTTTATTCTGTGACCAGATTCCTTCTGAAAGAAGGCAGGCCATGACTGCCTGAAGTCTATTGGCCGGGGCTGCTCTGGACCCTCCCTTTCTTTTTCACAGCACACACCACAGCGAAGTCTGTGCGGAATCCTAAACCAGCCCAATTTACATCCATTCATGAATCTGTGACGTCAGCAAGCCTTCGGGCTCCTTTGCGGTGGGAGGGAGGATTGTGTGGGTAGAATCCCCCTCCCCCTTATTTTTCTAATTCTGCAAGGCTTTTTAAATTAACCTTACATCTTTTTAAAGCAAGAAAATGGAACGGCATGTGTAGGAATTCTTCATTGTTGTGAGTATCGCACTGTTTTTCTGTTTCATCAGCATTTATTTCACAAGGACAGATGGAGAATGTATTTGTGATTTGAGGTGATTAGAAAACTGATATTATTGAAGGAGACACGATGAGAGAGACAGACAGAAGCAAAGAGAAACCTGAAACCCCGTTACAGCTAGGAGCCTCTGAAACTGACAGCTGATTTTCCTTTGCTTGTCTGCCTGCTAGACGTGGACATTTTTCATTTACGGTTCTGCACGTTACCTCTGGATGCTGGCTTGGCTTTCCTTAAAGGGAGATTCATCCCTCTGAGCGATGATGTGAATTGTATTACAGGAGAAGCCCAGAACTGGTACCAGAAAGGTGCTGGAGAAAGCCGGGCCAGCTAGACAGAGCAGGTTCTAGCCTGATGAGCACTTGTCTTCCTTTCTGCCGTCCTTTCTGTTGTTTCTCACCCTTGACCTTGCCTTTGTTTCATAATTGTATAACAGTCAATATCTTGGGATTGCAGTTTGGGGAAGATGAATACCAGTTCAATCTTTTTTTTTCTTCCCAAAAGCTTTTATTATGGGAGCTGTAGTCGTATATGTATACATATTTATAGCTCTTTATGTCACTCTGTACATTTTATTTACGTTTTCAAAAACCTAAAGCCTGCACCAGAGGCAAAAGGGGAATTATCCTTAAATTCTGATTTGTTAAATATCCCCTAATGAAAACTAAGAAGTGGTTTCTTAGTATATCCCATAATTATATGCCTAGAAATGCTCATGAGCATTTTTCTAAGATGAACTTCCCACTGAAAATCGTTTATTCCACTGTGTCTGGGGAACACAGAAAACTTCTGATATGTTCCAGGTATTAAGTTGGTTTGATAGTTTGCTTGGAGTTTTAACAGAAAGTTAGTCTTTGTGACTGAATTTGTTTTCCAAGGCTCTGGTTGATTCTGGTGAAAGTTGTGGTAGTAAAGAAGAGGGATGTGACATTGTGACATGTTCTACCCCTGGGGCAGCTCCTCAACCCATATAATCTAATAGCATTTTCCAACTGCCTCACTTAGAGCAGTTTATAGTCTAGCAGCAGCATGTACCCGGTTGTTCTTTCTAGTGAGAGAGAACACAAAATGTCTTGTTATTTTTTTATCATTTAGCCTTGTCTTGTTTACCTTGTATAATCAATTCTTAGTTTTGAGATTTTCAGATTATAATCTCCTCATGAAACAAGACTTCTAAATTATGGTCCTAATGCTATCTTTTGAATTATTCTTATTAATGAATCTTCCAACTGTAAACTCATTTCATTTCAAAATTACCTGAGGATTTAGAATTTTCTTTTTATTTCTCATCTGACATTCCCCTCATTCATTTTGTTTTCCTGAGTACATTTGAACTCACTAGAGTTATAGAAGGGAAAACTTCTGCCTGATTGTAAACCAGATTTTTGTCCTATGCTCAGATAACTATGGTGTCATATTTTGCTACTTTTTAATCTGCTGGGTTGAATAAATGACAAAATTCCCTATATTTGTAAACATCTAGACTTATTTCAGCATTTTTTGTGTATGTACCTTCAGAGCCTCTATTGAAAGTAGCAATTTCGAAGTTAGTTTAAATTATTAAAGTCTACTAGGTCACTGCTAGATCAAAAGACTGAATCCTTATGACTTTTTAAAAAATGTGTTTCCATAATTAAACTCATCTTAGGAAATGTTCATCAGACTCTTTTATATACATTTTGCCAAAGAGAGCTTAATTTCCATGAAAGAAATACAGTTTGCCTTTTGGTTTTATTAAAGTAAAGCTATCCCTTTAAGGCACAGAGTGGATATAGAATCTCCCCCTCTCTCCACTCCTAGTGGCTGTATTCTAGATTATATTTATTTTCATGTATGGTGTACTTGTAGGGAAAAAAACAATAACTCTTAATTGTTTAATATCAAACAATAAAATCCTGTGTATCAGTGACTGTCAATAGATGGCTTTCTGTTTAAAAATTGAAGCTACTCCAGAAGTAGGAATTAATTTATTTAGTAAACAAAGTCAGTCAAACCAGAGCTGTGTCCTGGGGAGCTGTCAAAAGAATAGTTCCTAAGGGCCAGCGGCCACATCCACTGTTATATGGTGAAACAACCATACTTTGAATGGCAGAACCGGTCAGTTTGGTTTGCACTGTCTGCTTACCATCTCTCTATGTGCTATAGCTGAATTAATTGCTTGGGGCATTTAAATGAATCAAGATAGCCAAGATGATCAGTTCTGCCAGGTGGCAGCCTGACTCTTTACAATTTTGATTAAAATTTTAAAAAAACCATTCACCAAGAACACTCTTTTACTTAAAAAAAGTCATTTAAAAGATATCATACTCCTGCTCTGTGTCCATTATTATTCCTTAAGGATATGGGAGAGAGAAAGAATTAGAAGATGCCATCTTTACCCCTAAGGAATCTAGAAGGTAAAATACCATATACACTTTGAGTGTTGTGGTTCAGAAATTGGTTTCTGTAAATAGACATTAAGATTAGAATTACCTGGGGAACTTTCTGTCTCTCTTTCCTAGCCAGTGGTTTTTCATATGTTCATAGAGTTGTTCAACCATCACCACAATCAATTTTAGAACATTTTCATCATTGCAAAAAGAAACCCCATACCTATTAGCAGTCATTCCTCATTTCCCCTCAACTATCAGCCCTAGGCAACCACTAATCTACTTTCTCTACACATAGACTTGCCTATTCTGACCACTTCTTATAAATGAAATTATACAGTGTATGGTCTTTTGTGACTACAGTTGACCCTTGAACAATGTGTGAGGGGGGGTTAATCTGAGTGTAATTTATACTCATCCTCTGTATCTGCAGTTCTTCCACATACTTGGATTCAACCAACCACAGACTGTATAGTACTGTGGTAGTTACTATTGAAAAAAATCTGAGTATATGTGGACCTGCACAGTTCAAACTCATGTTGTTCGAGGGGCAACTGTAGCTTTTTTCACTTAGTACAAGGTTTTCAAAGTTTATCCATGTTGTAGCATGTATCAGTGCTTCGTTCCTTTTTATCGCCGAATAATATTCCATTGAATAGCTATACCACATGCTACTTATCCATTCATTGGTTGATGGACATTTGGGTTTTTTCCACTTTTTGTCTACTGTATGAATAATACTTCTATGTACATTTGTGTACAAGTTTTTGTGTAAACATATGTTTTCATTTCTTTTGGGTATATACCTAGGAGTGAAATTGCTAGGTCATATGATAACTATATGTTTAATATTTTCAGACTTTTCCAATAACCATTTTCCAAAGCAGCTGCACCATTTTGCATTCCCACTAGCAATGTATGAGGGTTTCAGTTTCTCCACATCTTCATCAACAACTATTATTATCCATTTTTCTGGTAAGAGCAATCTTAATGAGTTTAAAGTGGAATTTCATTGTGGTTTTGGAGAAATATCTATTCAGATCCTTTGCTCATTTAAAAAAGTAGGTTATTCATCCTTTTATTATTGAGTTTAAGAGTCCTTTATATATTCTGGATACAAGTTCTTTATCAGGTATATGGTTTGTGATTTTTTTGTTGTTGGTCTGTGGGTTGTCTTTTTCACTTTCTTTATGATATTGTTTGCAGCACCAAATGTTTTAATTTCGATGAAGTTCAGTTTATCTATTTTTTGTCATTGTTGCTTGTGCTTTTGGTGTCATATCTAAGAAGGCTTTGCCTAACCCAAGGTTATGAAGATTTACTCTTATGTTTTCTTGTAAGAGTTTTAAAATTTTAGCTATTACATTTAGGTCTGTGATCCATTTTGAGTTAATTTTTGTCAATGGTATAAGGAAGGGTTCAACTTCATTCTTTTGAATGAGGATATCTAGTTCCAGCAATATTTGTTGAAAAGATTGTTCTTTCCCCCACTGACTTGTCTTGGCACACTACCAGGGAACTTAAAAAAAATATTGATGCCATGCTCCCGCCTCCAGAGATTCATATTTAATTGGTCTGTGGTGGGGGCCAGACATCTGCATTTTTCAAAAGCTCCGCAGATGATTCTAATGTGCAGCCAGGGATGAAAACTATTGGTATGGATAGAGGGTTAGTCTTACAAAAGAAGAGGGACATTATTTCTGAATCGGGAGACAGGATGAGTGAAGACATAGAATTCTGATATGGAAAGGAGAGAAAAGAAGAAAATTAAGATTCATACCAGAAAGTTTTGATTTTCTTGCTAAGTAGATGTTAGTCATTTTCAAAGAGTGAGGGCATCATCAGAGGTTAGTGAAATATGTTAAATTAAAGGAAGAGCTAACACTTACTAAGCAACTTTTACATGCCTGTAAATCTGCTAGGAGCTTTCACGTACATTATTTCATTTCAAATATAATCCTCAAGATATGAAGTGAATACTACCACTCCCATTTTACAGATGAGAAAACAGCCTCATAAAGGTTGCTGACTCAGCCAGACACCAGGTAGTGTACATTATACGCAATTTTTAAACCCAGCTCTAATTCTTATTTTTTTTAATTAATGCTCCCCCTTTTTTTTCTTCTAATTTTACACATTTTTTGGCTGTGTTGGGTCTTTGTTGCTGCGAGCGGGCTTTCTCTAGTTGCGGCGAGCGGGGGCTCCTCTTCGTTGCGGTGCGCGGGCTTCTCATTGCGTTGACTTCTCTTGTCGTGGAGCACAGGCTCTAGGTGCACGGGCTCCAGTAGTTGTGGCACGCAGGCTCAGTAGTTGTGGCTCGCGGGCTCTAGAGCGCAGGCTCAGCAGCTGTGGTGCACGGGCTTAGTTGCTCCGCAGCATGTGCTATCTTCCCAGACCAGGGCTCGAACCCGTGTCCCCTGCATTGGCAGGCGGATTCTTAACCACTGCGCCACCAGGGAAGTCCCCCCAGTTCTAATTCTTAATCCCATTCTCTTTCTTCTGTATACCATGAATTTTGAGCATTGAGTCCTACCATGCATTGAGATTGGTCCAGTCTAGCATGAATCTAAATCTTCTCTAGCAATGCTCTGGACTGGACAAACAGTAAGATAAGTTGGACAATGGGAGTAATATAGGGTTAAGTGTTGGTGCAGCAGGTGCAGTGGAAGATAAGAGGGTGAGGTGAATGAAAATCATCATGTGTTAGCTAATCATGGTGCCCAGGCTGGCTGTACTTTGCCTAGATGTAGCTGACAGGAAGGACCTGTAGAGGTCCTCTGTCCTCTGTAGAGGACAGAGGCCAATATACTGGACATGGGAGAATGATTGAAGGGAATGGTGGGGAGACCAGGGTAGAAGCGAGGATATATCAAATGGACTTGGCAGGTGTAGAAGTGTTGGCATTCATTTAATCAACAAATATTTATTGAGCATTTACTATACTTCTAGGTACTGGGGACCCAGCAAGAGAAAAACTAGACAAAAATTCTTGCTCTCTTGAAGGCTTATTTTATTGGGGCTGACAAACAATGAATAAGTAAATTATGTTTATTATTAACTTAATAAATGTTAAGGAGAAAAATAAAGATGGGGAGCAGAGAGTAGGGGTGGGGTAAAATCAAAAAGGGACCTTTTCATCATTTGGTTTATGTGCAGATATAGATTCCTCAAGGAGATTAAGGAGCCATCAAACTGAGGGGATGGTGGCTGACCATGCCAGGCACTTTGGGTATATAAAGACAGCAGCTTCTAAGTACTAAAACTCAGAGTGAGTATTTAGTATTAACTCGATACGTGGGCCTCTCACTGTTGTGGCCTCTCCCGTTGCGGAGCCCAGGCTCCGGACGCGCAGGCTCAGCGGCCATGGCTCACGGGCCCAGCCGCTCCACGGCATGTGGGATCTTCCTGGACCGGCGCACGAAACCGTGTCCCCTGCATCGGCAGGCGGACTCTCAACCACTGCGCCACCAGGGAAGCCCTAGTGTTAACTCTTGTTAAGCACTTTATACCCTGTTCGTGGCACAGGGTAGACACTTCATAAACGTTTGTTTATTGGATGAGTACTTTTTTTTTTTTGGGATTAGTGATTTTTCCACTGGATGGAGGCCAGGGCAGGGATGGTGCTTGGGAAACTTTTTCAAACTTTGCTTGCTGCCCTATTAGGATAGATCCTTCTAAGTATGTGTGTTTATGTATAGTGGGGGTAAGGGGTTGTGTCCTTCCATAATGTCACAACTGAGAATCACTGCGTGATGAGGGATAGTTAACAAGGAGGATGTGTTCTAGCATTCAGATGAAATGGGCAGAGAACCATCAGTGTAGGGAATACTGCAGACTCCTTTTGCTTTTTACACTTTAGCAGGAGATTCTCATGCACCTCCTTGAACAGAGGGCGAATTGAAGCCTTAGTGTATAGTAAAGTTTTTAATGAGGATCTGTTATGCATTCACCTGCCTTCTTTCTTTATCTAAAAGGTTACTTATATTAAAATGGATAAAATCAACATGTTTTCTATTTACCTGCTGTAAGAGACAATGATGCAATGGAAGAAGAATTGTACTAAGACTGTAAGGGCCAGTGTAGCAGTTTCAGATCATCCTTGGCAAGATTCCAATTCTCTCAGCTTTTTGAAATTTTCCCTCAGCTTTGGTTTTAATAGATGAGATGAAGAAATTGTTCTTAGTGATCTCAAATGTCCTCTCTAACCCTAACATTGTTAAGATTCTTAAAATCTGGTTATTACCTACATCAGATGGGCAAGTGACAGTTTGTAAGGCAATCTGGTTAATCTACCTTTATTCCAATTTTTTCATAGTACTTTTATAGAAGTTTAACCCCCATGGGATGCTGCTACAGTGGAGGAGGAGAAAGCGTCAGAAGTGTTTCAGGTGGAGATATCTGGGTGCGACATAGAAAGGTTAAATCACTTTCAGATTTTCCTCTGTATGAGGAAGTTGTCTTGACCATTGTTCTTTGTAGTTAAGAGAAATCTTCCATTAGACTAGTGATTTGGTGGTCTGGGCTAATAGGGCATGTGGCAACAGATAATCTAATAATCTCAGGCTGGTTGTGTTTTGTAGACTTTTCCTTAATCTGACTTTTATTAGTGCTCTTAAGAAGCAAAACTTGGGGCTTCCCTGGTGGCACAGTGGTTAAGAATCTGCCTGCCAGTGCAGGGGACATGGGTTCGAGCCCTGGTCCAGGAAGATCGCACATGCTGTGGAGCAACTAAGCCCATGCGCCACAACTACTGAGCCTGTGCTCTAGAGCCCACAAGACACAACTACTGAGCCTGCGTGCCAAAACTACTGAAGCCCGTGCACCTAGAGCCCATGCTCCGCAACAAGAGAAGCCACCACGATGAGAAGCCCGCGTACCACAATGAAGAGTAGCCCCCGCTCGCCGCAACTAGAGAAAGCCCGCGCAGCAACGAAGACCCAACGCAGCCAAAAATAAATAAATAAAATAAATAAATTAAGAAAAAAAAGAAGAAGCAAAACTTATCATATTGGCTCTTTCTGTCCATCTCTCACTACCTCCTATGATTCTCTAATTCAGGCTGAAGTGTGATGAAGAATGAAAGACTGCAGTGAATAAGAAAATGAAGACCCACTAAATTCATAATTGGTATATCTAGGCTTTGAAAAAATAAGATTTGGTTATTTTGTATGAGAGTTGCTAGCCTTTGAAAATTATTCTTTTCACAGTTCTCCAAATAACAAGTTGTTTGATGGATTGGTGTTTTGAATTTGCAGATTTTGTCAGAGAAAATTTTTTCAATTATAAAACAGAAAACCCCCTTTTCATTTTTATGCTCATTTCTTTCAGTCTAAATTTTTTCTTATATCCTTTTTCATTTGTATAATAGTCAAGCAGAGAGGCCTAATGTCTAGTCCTAACAGCTACAATAATTTCATATAGTGGTTCCATTTAGTAACAATACTTATATGTGTAGCAGTGTGGTTAAAAACATCTTACAAAAAGCAATCATGTATTGCAGGGAAACCCTAAGAGAATGTGTAGTAACTGCAATTTTAATTATTTAAAAAATTTAAGGAAAGGCAATGTAGGACTTCCCACTGACCAATAGTAATTGTCTTCAATATGCTAATTTATACTGTGAGTTCCTGGGCTGGGGGTCATATCTGAATTGAGCAGTACTAGGAGGACATTTTCATGAAATTCTGGATTCCAAAAGGCCAGAGAAGTGAAAAAATGAGCTGATAAAAAGTGAACGGCTTGGGACTTCCCTGGGGGCGCAGTGGTTAAGAATCCACCTGCCAATGTAGGAGACATGGGTTCCATCCCTGGTCCAGGATGATCCCACATGCCATGGAGCAACTAAGCCTGTGTGCCACAACTACTGAGCCTGCGCTTTAGAGCCCGCGGGCCACAACTACTGAAGCCCGCGCGTCTAGAGCCCATGCTCTGCAACAAGAGAAGCCACCGCAGTGAGAAGCCTGCGCACCACAACAAAGAGTAGCCCCCGCTCACCACAACTAGAGAAAACCCGCATGCAGCAACAGACCCAACACAGCCAAAAATAAAAATAAATTAAAAATAAAAAAGTGAATGGCTTAGGAAATAGCCAAAGACAAAGGAGTGGAGAAAGGTGATGGAGAAAAAGGGAGGCAGAGCCCAGGGAGACTGTGGCTGTGCTGATGGCTCACCTGCCCAGGCAGGTGGCAGCCAGGCCAGCAGTTTTCACCTTAAACCAAAGAGAATGGATCTGAGACCCAGACTGAAACAGACTCTTAGTGTCCTAAAGAGGGCTGTCACAGTTGCTATAACTAAAGAGGGCTCAATTTACCAAACAAGCCCTCCGAGGCTTCTTATTACCCCTGAGGCACTGTGCCTGCATTTCTAGTAGCTCTCCCTCCTGCCTTTAATGGGACGCATTAGGCTATCTGCAAACGTGCATAACCGTGGAGAATTGGGAGATTTGAGATTAGTGAGATGAAGCCCACCAAAACACAAAGCCATGATTGCTTTTTCCAGAGAAAATAATCTTTTGATTAAAGTGAGATTAAGCATTTTACTAATTACTCACCAATTATTTCCTCTCACATAACAAATTCAAATATATATGCATGCTAAGAAGAAACAGATGCAACATACCTTCGGATATTTCCAGTCACTGCTAGACCTAAATTACAGACTCATTTTAAACCTTTGCTAAGCATAAAAACTCCTGGGAAATACCCACCTGATATTGCAGCTGCTGGGGCTCAAGAGCCAATTTGAAAAGAAATTTTACTGTTTTGCCAGGTTCTCCCTCCTTCCTCCTCATCCTCCCCCTCCTATGTATGGCCGTTTTTGAACAGAACCCCTTCCGTCTGTTTGTCTAATCAAAAATAACTGAACGTTTGCTTTATACTGCTTGTGTTAATCATCAAAGCTAGGTCCTAATCTAATCCTTATGTGTTCTCAGAGACCTGGAGACCAGAGTAGATTTCTTGGAGAAAGAAAATTAATCACATAATACTTTATGTTTTCTTAATCCTTTATATGATCTTTTCTCCATTCAGGGCTTCTACCATAACGCATCGAAACAGCACTCACTTCCCATCACCTGCTCCCCTTTGATCAAAAGGTTATCTTCATTGATAAGGATATCTTTTAACTGAATCTTACACCTTTGAGTATAAGATTAAGCATTTTACTAATTACTCACCAATTATTTCCTGGTTCTAGAACCACACTTTGAGAACCACTTCATTAGCTGGTTTATGAGTAGATCTCCAGCAGGATTAATGGGGTTTTTTTGTTTTTTGTTTTTTGTTTTTTGTTTTTCCGGTACGCGGGCCTCTCACTGTTGTGGCCTCTCCCGTTGCGGAGCACAGGCCCTGGTCGCGCAGGCTCAGCGGCCATGGCTCATGGGCCCAGCCGCTCCGTGGCATGTGGGATCTTCCCGGACGGGGGCACAAACCCGCGTCCCCTGCATCAGCAGGCGGACTCTCAACCACTACGCCACCAGGGAAGCCCAGGATTAATGTTTTTAACTGTTAGTGTCAACTGCTTTTGTCACAGATTGTCTTTGTCTTTTTCCTACTAACTATTTAAAAGGACTTGGAATGGTTTTAAAAACAAAGAGCTGCTAGCCACCCAGTTTCTAATAGCCTTGGACCAGGCCTGGAAAGTAAAGACGAATGACCAAGAGAACCTCACTATTAAGGTAGGGCAAAGGGGTCCCAGGTTAAGGAAAAGGAAGGCACTCCAAGGAAGTACCTATCTAGGAGACTGTACTGCCTTAAAACTTTGCCAAGTTCATAAGCAATATGAAATGGTAATCGTGATTTACCTGAAATGCATATGGCTTGTTCCCAAAAATGTGTTTATGCTGGAGAATAATTATGTGTTTGAATTGACTGGGCTGGACATGAAGATTCAGGGTGAGGAAACTGTAGTCTCAAGTCTTCTATCTTCTAAAAAGAAATCTCCAGTGTATTCCTGAGTCATAGCCAAAGATTTGCCAAAGACTAAAAACACTAAGCTTTGGGACCTTGTTTTGGGACCTATCCTTTCATTGCTGTACACATATTATTTTGCACCACAGGAAACTCGAAGTAAAAAAAAAAATCTCTTTGACACTTTTTACCATATTCTCTTATTTGGGGATGTAATTAATAAAATATAATTTATGAAAAACTATTCATTAGGAATTTTTCCAGGTACTTAAATTATAGATTCTTTTATAGGGAGGTGCCTAAATAAGAAGAGAAAAAACTTTTTCTTCTTTTTCTGTTTCTCAGTTGATCCATCCACAGTAGCCTTCCCCCACCAACCATGACTAGGTCTAACCATCCTGGCTGGCTTACCTGCCTCCACAAACCCTGGCCCTATACAGTGAGAAGGATTTTTTTTTTTTTTTTTGATGAGCTATAAATTGATTCTATTTTCCCTCCCTTCTACAAAAATAAGATGCATTAGCAATTTAAAAACATTAATCCTGCCGGAGAGCTACTCATGAACCAGCTAGTGCAGTGGTTCTCAAAGTGTGGTCTTAGAACCAGGAACATAGGATTACCTGGAAATGTGTCAGAAATGCACTGTTTCAGGTCCCTCCCCAGATGTTCCAAATCAGAAATGCTGGGGGTGGAGTCAGGCATCTGTTTTAACAAGCTGGCTAGGTGACGCTAATGCATAGTAAAGTTTGAGAATCCTTGATTTATAGGAGAGCTTCTCAGAATTTTAATGTGCATGGGAATCACCTGAGGATTTTGTTAAACACCAGATTCTGATTCACTTAGTCTGGGGTGATTTTGTCAGCATTTCTAATCAGCTCCCAGGTGATGCTGGTGCTCCTGGTCCTAGGACAACACTTTGTATTGAAGAATTGGCACGAGCTACTCCAAGAGCTACTGCAATAAGCAGGATCTATCAAAATTGTAACTAGCCCTGTTCCTAAGGAAGTACTCCTAAAAGAAGTTTTATGCATAAACTAATCACAGCATTATTTTCATAGAAAGAGAAAGAAATAGCCTAACTGTTCAATAATAGGGAAATACAGTTGATACTCATTATTCACAGATTCCATATTTGTGAACTCACCTGCTCACTAAAATTTATTTTTAACCCCCAAATCAATACTTGCAGCACTTTTACAAAAGGTCATTTGCAAACATGTGTAGAGCAGTGAAAAATGTGAGTGGTCTGAAGTACACACTCCCAGCTGAGGTGGAATAAGGTGACTGTCTCTGCCTGCTTGTTTCAGAGCTCATACTGTAAACAAGTGTCTTTCTTGAAGTCGATTTAGTGCCCTGGTTTTTGCATTTGTGTGCTTTTTGTTGGTGATTTCTCTATTTAAAAGAGCCCCCAAGCATAGTGTTGAAGTGCTGCCTGGAGTTCTTATGAAGGCCATGATGTGCTAAGAAAATCAGCTTCATTTAGGCATGAATTATTGTGCTGTTGGCTGTGAGTTCAATGTCAATGAATCAACAATGTATATCAATAAAGTGTCTTTAAACAGACACACACATAAAGCAAAGTTGTGTATTGATCAGTTAATGAAAATGTTGTGTCCAGAGGCTCACAGAAACCTAACCCTATATTTCTCCAAGAAGCAACGGTTCAGTATTCACTAATTCATTGTTCATGGTGACTTTATATAGAACATAACTATCACGAATAACAAGAGTAACTACAGTTAATAATCAACTGACAGAATATATGCTGCCTTTTAAAAATGATGGTGACGAAATCTCTTTGATCAATATGAAAAATATATATGATGTAGTTGTAAGAGAAAAGAAACAGGAGACAAAGTTTCAAGTACAGCACAATTCGAGTTATGTTTAAAATTTTTCGAGGGAAAAATTGAAGGAAGTACACCAACCTTTTTTGAGTTAAGGTGAAAGAGTAATTTTTTCTTTATTTCTCCAATTTTTATAATATTGTTATGTTAGGTTTATAATGTTACACTTTAAAATTTGTGTCTTACTAGTTCTTTCAGAGACATAAGGTACTAAGAGGTACCACCTATTCACCTCCTTAAGAGACAGAGGCAATACATTCTGGTTGAGGAGCTGACCTTCTTAGGAAAGATCTTATTAACCTTAGTATAAGAGAGTATGCTCTCTGTGTTAAACCAAATAAAAATTGTTCCAAGTCACAATGTGAATATCCAGGAGAAAACCAGACTTACAAACCCCTTGCAAAGGTAAACTAGCTACTTGATAGAGACTACTGGAACCATGCTTTGTAAATAATTTGTCTTGCCTAACTATAGCTTTTCTAATTTCTCTGCATTTTTCCACTCTTTTGACATGGTTAAGAGCTTGGCTTCTAAAGTCAGAGAGTTGAGTCCTGGCAGGTCCATTTATTAGCTATCTATGCCTTTAAGTTATTTAATGTCTCTAAGTTTCCACCATGTATATAATAGGGGTAATTCTAGAACCTAATGAGTGTTAAATGAAAGGCTGAGCACGGTGCGTAAGAAACACTAAGCCCCAAATAAATGGTAGCTGCTACTATATGTTAGCTTCATTCGCTTTGCTGATGGTCTGACATATAAAAATAAAAAGGCTGTCAGTCAATACCTGGGGAAATTTTTTTTTTTCTTGCGGTACGCGGGCCTCTCACTGTTGTGGCCTCTCCCGTTGCGGAGCACAGGCTCCGGACGCACAGGCTCAGCGGCCGTGGCTCACGGGCCCAGCCGCTCCGCGGCATGTGGGATCTTCCCGGACCGGGGCACGAACCCGTGTCCCCTGCATCGGCAGGCATACTCTCAACCACTGCGCCACCAGGGAAGCCCCTGGGAAATTTTTTATAAAGAAAAAGAAAGAAGAGAAAAAGAAAGAAAGAAAAATTGTATTGCTGTCCACAAATACAGTCTACTTGAAGAGACTGACACATACACCGTAATATATAATAGAACAGTGGTTCTCAAACTTATTTGGCTCAGGACCAAGAAAATTATTGAGATTCTCAAAGGGCTTTTGTTTATGTGAGTTGTATCTTCTATATTTACTATCGTAGAAATTAAAACTGAGAAAAATTTTAATACTAATTTATTTTTTTAAAACCATTACACATTCACATAACTTTTTTTATGAAAAGTAACTGTAATTTCCATACCACAAACAGTTTTGTGAGGAAAGTGGCATTATGAGAAGAGACTTTTGCAAATCTTTTAATGTCTGACTTCGTAGATGGTAGTTGGATTCTCATCTTAGCTTCTGCTTTCAATCTATTATAATATCAAATGGCATATAGTAGCCACTGGGAAATTCCACTATAAGAATTTATGGAATTGTGAGAGAGTGTGACTGAAAAAGGAAAATAATATCTCATTATTATGAAAATAGTTCTGACCTCACAGCCCCCCTGAGGTCTCAGGGATCCCCAGAAGGTCCCAGAGCCCACCGTGAGCACCACTGCACACAGGATGTGAGTGTGACAATGGAACAAGAACCATAGTGAACATCAATATTGTGCTCCCCATGTGCCAGAAACTGTACTTTACATAGTTAAACCTCACACCGGCTCTCTGAGGTAGGTGCTATTATTACTGTCCCTAATTTCCAGATGAAACCAAAGCAAAAAGATGGTAAATTCCTCAAAGTGGAGCCAGCATTCAGTTTCAGATAGTCAGGCTCCAGCATCCAAACTCTTTTCTATGCCTCTGTACTGCTTCCTTACTTGGGAATTGAGTAAGATTTCATAGTGAAGACATTTTTCTTAAAGGATATGTAAGAATGGGTGTTCTTATAGACAATCTTAAGAGAACACTTCATTGTTACTAAATACAGAGCAGGATTTTATTCTTGTGAAAGGTTTTAGCCTTCAGCTTTAACTAATAAGTTTCTTCTAAATCACTTTACACTTTTTTTCTTTTTTGCAACTTCATTAACAGTGCTATTCTACATACCCTAGTCTGTCCAGGGTTCCTACTAGTAGCTGCCAGTTACTTCAGTTTCAAGGCTACAGACAGGATATATTCCCCCTTCTTTATTTCTTTTTATTGTGATAAATTTACGTTTTAACCATTTTAAAATATACAATTCAGTGGCATTACGTAAATTCATATTGTTATACAACTGTTATCACCATCCGTCTCCAGAACTTTTTCGTGTTCCGAAACTGAACTGCTGTACCCATTAAAGAATAACTCCCCATTTCCCTCCCTCCCTAGTCCCTGTCAACCAGCATCCTACTTTCTACCTCTATGAGTCTGACTACTCTAATTACGTCATATACGTGAAATCATACAATATTTATCCTCTGTGACTGGCTTATTTTACTCAGCATAATGTCTTCAAAGTTCATCCATGTTGTAGCATGTGTCAGAATTTCTTTCTTTTTAAGGTGGAATAATAAATTCAGGGCTTTGTTTAAGAATAAATCAAACGCAGGACCTAAAGAAACATCAGTTAACAAAGAAGAAAAAGAATGTAAAATACTACAGGACATAAACCTATATTATGCTGCTTCTATGCCTTATTACAAAGTTACTATTTTCAAAATTTATCCTGTAACTTTTAATATTGCTTGGATAAGAAGAATTCAGGAGATTTAAAAAAAAAAGAATGGCTGGGCAATAGGTAGGACCCATCAGTGTATACTGTAGCCAATTCTCGTGATTCTGGTCTTCTCTTTCTCATGCTTTTTTTCTACTCCCATTCCCTTTTTTCTGTCATAGAAGAAGTAAAACAAAACCCTCTTTCATCGCCTCTAGGCATGGCCATTTTATGGAACCGTTTCACATTTAAAAAGCCGATGAGTTAAAAATTTTGCTCTGACTTTACAAAATAAAAGCCTAAATAAACTGAAGTGCATTCTATTTGAGCATAACCGGTCCTTTTTTCATTGGGAACGTGGGGGCAAGAGGAGTCATGGTCCTTGAGAAGGCTTTGTATAGGGAAGTTTGTTATCCTGGGACCATACAGAGAACTCAGCTTTCAGAATACGTTCTTGAATGACTACTACATGCTGGTTGCTATGCCATGTACTGGGGATATAGTGTGAACAACCTAGTCATGTCACCTGCCCTCACAGAATTTACAGACTAGCAGAGGAGATAGTTAAAGAGCAATTATAATACAGTGGTATGTGCTATTAGGGGAGAGGTAAAGAGGTGAAGGCATACAGGCTGCTAGTGGAGGACAAAAGTGGAGCATCAACCCAGACTTGAGGGATTCAGGAAGGAAGTGATGACAGACATGAACCCTAAAGAACAAGCAAGAGTTGGGTGGAGACAGGTGTACAGAATGTGTTGCATGCAAAGCAGACTGCAAGTGCTAGATTCCAGAGGTGAGAGAGAAGGCAGTGAATTCAGAGAACTGAATTGAGTCTGGCTGGTGAATTGCAGGGCTCTGCCAAACCTGAGGCTAGAGAAGCAAATCATGCCAAGAGGGTTGAACTTTATGCTAGGAGCCGGAGATTTTACGAAGTTGAGAAATATGTTCAGCATTACAGTCTAGAAAAAGCACTCTGGCTATGGAGAGAATGGAATAGGACGGAGAGACTGGAGACAAGGGTAAAATTAGAGGATTGTCAAAATAAGCTAGGCAAAAATGATGCTGACCTGTGCTAGAAAGGCTTATTGCAATGGAGAGAAGTGCACAAATTCAAAGAGATACTCAGTATATTAAAGGATACTTTTTTAAAGGGTAAAACAATTCATACACATATAAAATGAATATATGTCAAGGTTATTATTTAACCCATTAGTTAATGAGGGAACCAGTAGGACATTATAAAGAAAATTCAAAGACCATACTTGTAGGTAGGCAATAAGGAGTGGTGAAAGGCTGAAATGGCTGTGCAATTAGGGGCGAAACAAGTCAGTATCCACAGGGCATTAATAATCAATTGCATTTCACCAGATACAATTTATTTGCATTTTTCTGGACAAGGGTCAGCTGCATTACTAGATGTGTGCTACAATTTTCAGTGTTGTAAATATCTCAAAAACAAGGAAAGTCTCACATAAACTGGGGATGGTGCCCTAGGCACGGATACCCAGCTGTCTTTTTTCTCATTTCAAAGTCTCTGACAATTTTCGCTGACAAGAAAATGTCCACAGGATTTTGGT